>NC_133397.1:33612068-33919655 GCF_047511655.1 Castor canadensis | reverse complement strand
TGAAGTTTAAGAGGAACTGTTCACTTAGATATTAGATAAATATGACTGTTCAGGAAATTATGCAAGAAAGCCTTGGACTAAAATAGGTGAGATGCACAGCCTTAACAGAGAAATCCTACTGATTAAGAAATTTCACGTTTTCCTGAATGCTTTTATTTTCCTACGTGCTTTCTGATTTCATAGTCAGTCAATCATCATTTGCTCCATTCACACAGTTCTCAGGCAGCCACTGAGTACTTGCTTTACCTTGGGCTCTGGTCTCTGGGGATGCTCCTTGGTAAACTGACCCTGTTATGACAGTTCTCTGAAAGTAGGCAGGGGGTGGGCGGGCACTAGCCAGAAATCCAGGCTTAGGAGAGATGGGAATGCCTCAGAATTTTAGAAATGGAGGGCTGAAGCGACTCTAAAAAATCTAGACAGAGAGTAAAATGAACAGAGTCCAAGAAAACATCTGAGAGCAGATTAAAGAAACAACTGAAACCATGCCTCAGTAAGTGAAGACTTCAGCTGCTTCTCCCAATTAAGTTCGATGAACTTATTATGTTCAAGAGAATCAAGAGATTTGAAGTGTAATTTTGCCATCTGAATGCCACAATCATTTAATATTGTCAGTCTTCAAAGAGTTCCTTCCTAACTGCATTTCAAGGCTGAACCAAGTAAGAGCTGTTACTGCAGACCTCTGGCTTATACATTATTTCTAACATTTTTTATCACCCTTCTAGCTACCCTTTTGTGACACCTGCCCTTAATATCTCTGAACTATTTGATATGGGTTTCACCTTGGAAAGAGTAACCTTATTCACCATGGATTTTTGCCAGGGAACCCCAAATGCCCAGTACTGACCTCTGGGTTTAACATAGAAACCAAGAAAAATTAATTCACTGAGCCAGGGGTTTTTGTCTTTGTCTTTAAATAAGTAAGATTAGATAACTCTTCTGCTCAAAATCTTCTAATGGCTTGATTTTATTCAGAATAAAGCCTGCAGTCTTGATCTGGTCTCTGGTACCCCTTCTTCCTTCACCCCAACACTCACCCTTTCATTCTGTCTCTTGCTGACCTTGGATCACGCAAAGCTCACTCCCGTCTTAGGCTTCCGTCCTCTCCCTGGACATCTCCCTGACACTTGCATTGCTCAGGCTCTCTGCTCATGTGTCTGTTTATTAGAGGGGGGCCTATCTAAACTAGCCACCACGGTGCCTTGCATGCTCCAATCTCCTGGGTACCTCTTCTTTCCTCATAGCACACATCACCACCACATACTACGCAAGACATGTTTGTTTATTGTCTGCTTTTCTACTATTAAAATTGCAATTCCTCGAGGGCAGCAGCTTTGGTTTGTTCATTGTTTACCCCCTGTATTTATTAGTCATTGACATATACCATATTACCAAGTCAACATAGACTTGGTAAATAAATGACTCCATGAGTGAAAGAGCAAATGAACAACGTTGGTTGTTTATTCTAAGACCACATGTATCCTTGTTCTATACTGTTGAGATGTCTCTCTTTTCACTGAGGCCCCCAAAACCATTTGGCTGCTGGGGGTCTACTCTTAAAGAGATCACAAAGAGCTTGAGTCAAAAATCCTAGGATTCCAAGTAATGAATGAATAACCTTGAGAAATTGTAATGGTGAGGCTACCCTACAAGTTCAGGAACCACCGTCTCCACACTACTCCATTTACTTATTCCCTTATTCTTTCAGCATCCAATGTCTAACATTTTCTCTACACCCACTGACCCCCAAACAAATTATTTTTCAAGGTTAACTGTTAATAAGCAAATAAAGCCAGAAAGGTCTGGATGCTACACAAAGCTCCCCTTTATCGAAATCCACGTATTCCAATATCACGAAGGCAAAAGGAAAAATCTTCCCTGAAGGAAGATCTTTTTCTTTTCCTTTGTGACATTGAAATGCATGGAACCACGCAGTACAGAGCCAGCTGCTCAACCATTCCTAGGGAAAAACTTGACATTTTCTGTGACACCCTTCATGATTATGTAGGCGTATCACAGACCCACAGTCTGATTGCTATGAAAAATAATGAAATTATACTAAATCTCATCTTCACCACTTCGTTCTTACTCATGTGCCTCACAACAGTAACTGTGTTTTGTTTTGTTGTTTTTTTGGATGGGCCTGCAAGAAGAAGGCTATTCACGTGTTCCCTGTGCATGGCCCCGCTCGGCCCTCCCTCCAGCTCACTCTCATTCTTTCCTCACCGTCACTTCAATCTTGAAAATCATTCCTCACTGCTGTGAACACTCTGAACTGTTACTTTATTTAGAGAATTCTTTATTTAAAAACTGGTTCATCCTTTGAGTCAAAACTGCATTAATCACTTGTGTTATCTCCCCAGATTACCTTTCACAGTCGGTTTAGTTTCAATTCCCAAGTCCATTTTATTTGAGAAACATGTCGGCACGATAGCGATTTAGTGTAGTCACAGCAGAGAGGCGAAGGCTCCATCGACATGTTAGCAAGAAGACAGATACTTACACAGATATGGCCCACCTCAAAATCTAGCTCACTCCTTTGTGGGGAGTTTGGCCCATGCCAGGGACTGGCCGAGAGAGCTTAGCAAATGTGCCACATCTCAGTTTCTTCTGTTGTCAACAGGGATGACAATTGCTGCCTCCATGAATCTCCCAAGCTATCTCTAGGTATATTTGACTTGTTTTATTTTTTTCCTAAGTCACTACACAGTGACCAATCTCTCAAAGAGAAAATATGGCCATTGTGGTGTACACATCTGTCATCCAAGCACTTAGGAGGTTGAGGCAAGGAGGATCAAGAGTTCAAAGCCAGCCTGGGCTACACAGGGAAACTGTCTCAAACAACAGCAAAATACAAAGCAAAACAAAAATAATTTTATATATATAATAAAAAGCTGAAATGTATAAAAAAAACTTGGAAGGTATCCTTGTATTAACTAATATCAGATGGCTTTGTTTGATTGTTTATATCATTTAATATGTTATGTTTCACATTCAACTTGAATAAAGAAAATAAAAGTTTATAGAAGTATTCAAAGTATTTTTTCAATGTGTGGTTATTCCAACATCTCTGGAAAGCACCTCTTTGGAATTCTCCTGAGAGGTCAGAAGAGTTGATTGACTTTCAAGGCCACGCATCAAGACAGCCACAAAGCCAGGACTAAAATTCCTGAGTCTGAGTTGCTTGCCTACTTCTAACCACGAGGCTATACGGTGTCCTTTTTTGAATAATTGCTTTCATTTAATTATTTTTTTAAAGCCATCAGGGATGCTTTCACGGGACAAAATAAGGAGGACCTATCCACTTAAATATTAAATGTTTGAACAGCCTTGCTGACATGGGAATTTCTCATGTGTTGTGGGGAGAGTGCCAAGAACGTAATTAAAATTGCTGTCATACCTTTAGGCTACTGCAGACTACAAGGTCTCTTGAAGGTCAGTCATGTAAGAAGTTCTGTGCTTATAAAAATAGGCCTGGCATTCTTTACTGCGTTACAAGGGCAGTGTGTGCTCTGGTTCAGAAATAACAGCAGCTTGATTAAAAACTACAGAGTAGTTACTTCCAAGGGTGACTGTCAAAAAATATGGGGGCATGTGAATCTATCTAGATGTGTAAAAACTTGAGAACAGGCTCAGATACGGTTAGAGATGCACACTATTGGTGTGTACAGGGGGTCTTGGGTAGCTGACATGCATGCTGGGTGGGGAGGTGGAAATGAGGCAGGCTAGAAGTTGAAAAGTTGGGGCTCATGTGGGTTGTGCAGGGATGGCCCAGACCACCTTCACCTGGCTGGGAATCGCCCATGCCCCTCTGCACTCGTTCATTACCGGGTGGGAATTCCCTGCGTCTGCCCTTCGCACGGGCTAGCGTAAGTTTTAAAAGAAAAAGAAAAAGCACGCTGTCTCTGCTGGCAGACTCCACCTGCACCCCACCATGCTCCCTTTGTGTTTCCTTTTCCCTAACTTTTAATAAACCCCATTTACACCCACGTGTTCTGCTTGGATTCTTCCATGCTGGAACACAAGAACCAAGGTCTTCTGAAAACACCATTTGCCATCAACAGAAAGACTTTGGAGTGAGTAGGCTGGAAACCACACTTCAGCTCTGCCACTTAGTATTTTAGGGAAGGTTACTGAATCTCCATGAGACTTATTTTCTCTCTCTCTCTCTCTCTTTTTTTTTTTTTTTGCTGTACTGCGGATTGAATTCAGGGGCTTGTGCTTGCTGCTTGTTAGGCAGGCACTCAACCACTTGAGCCACTCCACCAGCTGTTTTCACATTGGTTATTTTTTGGATAGGGTCTCACTTTATGCCCAGGCCGATCTGGACCACATTTCCCCTATCTGTGCTTCCCCACGTAGCTGGGATGACATGTGAAATCTTTGGGGCCCCACCATTGGTTGAGATGGGGGTCTCAAGAGCACCTGTGCTGGCCTCCAACCACAATCCTCCTGATCTCCACCTTCCAAGTAGGATTACAGGCTTGAGCCACAGCACCCAGCCTCTCCATCCTTAAAGAAGGGGCAATAATAACAAGATAAGCATCTTCTCCCTCAGGGACTCCCTCTCATTAGTGCCAAGAGACAGAACTAGAAAGCACCTTGGGAATCAGAGCTTTCCTTTCACCTCTTCTTAATCTCTAACAAGAATGAAGAAAACCTAAGAATTAACAGGAATGTGACTAGTGTCATTCTCTTAAAGTACTTTAAAAGACTGAGATTTTGTTTTGCTTTTTTTTTTTTTTTTGAGTACCCAGCAGAGTCCACAACTAACAAGTGGAAAACGAGGGCTTAGCAGAGAAATGAGAAAGCCTCATCAATTTATTCAAGTTTTTGGGTGCATTTTAAACTCTTAGGATTAACAGATTCAAGCAATGTCTTTTACACATGGACAATGAGTTTGAAACCCACTAAAGCCACAGCTGAGTAAAGTTCAGTTCAGGCATGGCCAAGTTTCTAAAGCAAGTACTTATGTGCTCATCACAGTTGACTTGACTGACAGGCAAAGCCATTAACATAGAAATAGGAGGTATTTAATGATTTAAGAATGAAACTTCCTGAGCTTGACATCTGGCTGTGATTGGCTGGAACCTATTTTGTTCTGGAACATGGTCAGTGGCCATTGGATCATCCTTGTCAGAATCTAGTGAACCTCTGTGAACCTTGCACTGTCAGAATCCACATGTCACTCCACACATATGCAGGGATTAAGGGAATTCACCTCTAAGGTCCTGTGTAGGCCTAGGAGATTTTTGGGGTAACCCAAGAGCACAGTCCCCATCCTTGTAACTCCCACTCCAAGAGGTAGTGTGATCAGTTTAGGCTATGTAATGTGAACAGATCATCAGTGGAATGACCTATACATTTTAAGAATGCCAGGAATATCAGGATGCCTAATGTCTGGCATGGACTCCTTTTCAGAATCTCAGTAAGCTCCAGAAAAGGGAAATGCTTAACTGAAGCAGACCAATCATCTATTAGATGTGGTTTAACTTGGGGGTCACCATTATGTGTCATTGGCCTTTCCCATTCACTCACAGTCATTCACCCACAATCAGTACATACTTTCCCTTTGAACCTGAACTTAAATCTTCCCAGTCACCATGAATAGTCAACTATTTCTAAACCTGTATAGGCAGCTTCTGGAGAACAACTAGAAATCAAAGAGGAATCAACTGGCAGTTGGATAATTTCAAGGAAGGAACATTGGGACCATTGAATCAGATTTGCAACTACAGTTTCGAGTCCCAGGCTCCACTCAGTTCAGGATAAATAACATCTTAGGCAGCAGAGTTTACCATAAAACTTAGCTTTTTTTTTTTCTTTTTGCCTTTCCTCATACTTAATTTTTTTTTGGCAGTACTGGGGTTTGAACTCAAGCTGTCATGTTTGCTAGGCAGGTATTCTACCACTTGAGCCACTCTGCCAGCATTTTTGCCTTTCTTTTCAAAGTATTTTATCCCTTTTTGGTACAACAGTCAGTTTCCTTAGTAAATAACCTATCTCTAAAAATTCCTTATGCACCATCCTTGAGAACTCTCCTTTCTTTTCCCCCTGCATCCAATTTACCACCAAGTCCTGTCAGTGCTATCTCTAAAACATGTCCACCCACTTCTCTCCATCTTCTTTGCCACCTGCTCATGAAGAGGAAGATAGCCTTGAAACAGGGTTGTAAAACATGGTAAACTGTCAATTAAAAGCTGTAACCTCGGACAGAGCTGTAAGGAGTTGCCCATTAGAGCCATGCAAAAGTTTGGGACCAAGATGAAAGGCACCATGCAGAGATAAGCACCCATTCCTGCCTTCCTTTGTCTCCACTTGTAAATAAACTTTCCAAAGCAGGCCTCCCCCGCTGCTCTTATCTAAACCTTAGGTCTCTAACCCACTACTAGCCCTACTTTATGGGAGAGCACATTCCTTGTAACCTGATGCCCTGCACTGCCTTTTAAATATCCTGTGAATCCTTTGTTCGGGGCTCAGACACTGGTACACGTCTGGGCCCGCTAGCGTAAAAATTAAAATCTGAGTTCTCCACTCCTCCAAGTGTTGCTTGGTTTCTCCTCTGACTATATTGCCACAACACTCAGTCCAGGCCATCACCATCTTGTCTCTTGGATTTCTGGCACATCCTCCCTCCCAACTGGCTTCTCCACCTCCGGTCTTGGTTTCTTTCAATCCATTCTCCATCTAATAGCAACACTGATATTCTTAAAGTGAAAATCAGATCACACCATTGTCCTTATTTCAAACTTTTTGTTACTTTCTATTGCCAGAATAAAACCCAGTCTCCCTAAAGCATTGCTGCCCATCTCAGCACCCTCACTTGTACCACTGCTCCCTTGCTTTCTCCACTCTGGACTGATGGTTCTTGTCTGCAAAAAATTTAGAGACCTGAGAGAAACCAATACATAGCCCAAGGCCTTACAAGTAGCAGGCGCTATTTTACAGAGAATGCCAGAGGGGAGAAAAAAAAATAGGAAATAAGGACAGAAAAGTATCTTATTTTAATAGCCAATCAATTTATTTTCCTCTGGTAGAGGCTCCAGGCAGATAGCTTCAAATAGAGTTTAGAGCAATTAAAAATCTTGCTTTGAAGGTTTGCCAAATATAGGCTTCATCCTGAGAGAAAATACATTGGAGAACATATTCCCAGCATGCAATTGTGTGCCCTGGGCTGCTTCATGCATTTGTGGTGATTTTGCAGCAAAAACTTGTTCCTTCTGGTCAAAGGACAGGGCCCTAGAGAAATTCAAATGCAATTTAAAAGCGTTCTGGTCAGTATAGCTATTTGCATTCAAAAGGAAATCATTTCCGAAGCATTCCTTTCAGAATTCCAATTAGAGATTTAAAACGCCCACACATAAATGGGAAAGTTTAAATTGAGGTGTAAAACCATATTGAGGTTACATACTTAATAATGTTTGAGCTATCAAATAAATGTTCCATAGTACTTAGTTCATAACACATTTCAAGTTATGTCTGGGTTAGTTTGGGTTAATAGTCCCTTTAATTATTCTAATGAGCTTACTTGCTTGCCAAGCTGTATTCTACTTTCCATTTAGCCTCGTCATACTACTATCTATTTTTAATGGCTGCTCTAAAATTGGTGTAAAGGGAGTCAGTTCTGTCCAGAGAAGGAGAGTTTACATGTGATTTTGAATTTATTCACTGCTTCCACAAAGATCTAAGAGGACCTACTATGCAGCAGGCACTGGGCTAAGCACTGGGGACAAAGCACAAAGAAGGCAGCTTGCAACTTGTAAGAGTCTATGCTGTGGTTAGGAGAGCAGTAATTAGCGTGAAGTGCAACTGATTAGGAAAGGTGTTAAAGTAATGTGGCCTGGTGAGGAATGTGTCCAAGGGGTTATGACATGATGAAAATCAGAGTAAGCCAAGCAGAGAAGTGGGTGTCCACACACCTGGGGGCAATAAGCCTGAGCTTCCCAGATACACGAGCCTCTATCCGATAGTTTACCTGGAGCTCCTGGGCCTCCATTTACCTGAGTTTCTAGGATCCCAGGATCCTCTCCATCTCTCTTAGATCACCTGTGTAGCACACTCTTATCATTTTCATATTTGAGTTTCAAGTAGGAAATCAAGGAGGCACCCCCACCTCCAAGGTGTTAATGTGAATTGAAATGATGAGAATGACGTGAAGTGAGATACACACAGGCAGTGGGAATGTCATTCAAAAAAGAAACATACTTTAATAGCTGCCTGAATTACTTTATTTCTGGATTTATGCAATCATTTAGGGTCAGGGCAACTGATTTTCCACTTGCACTTTACTACATTTGCTAACAGGTACTGTATTGTACTAGAAGGCAAGAACCCTTGTTTTGCTTCATTGGCATTGCCCAAGTGCCTAGAGAGTGCTGGCATGTATTAGGTATTCAATAAATATTTGTTGAAAGATTTAATGAATTGTATAGAGGATATTAGGTTCTATTGAGGTTTCCCACATCTGGGAAATCTTGACTTCAAGGGCCCATGGTTGTCCAAAGAAAGAGAGGGTAGGGTTCCCTCGGAGTGGGCGGCAGGGGGCCTAACATTGCACATAAGCCAAGAACAAGGCTGTTCAGAGGGGCTTGTAGCTGTCTCACAAGTTTTGGGATAAAGCTTTCTATTTTTGAAAATTCTGTTTCTATGCAGCAGATAAGCAGGATTCTTAGTTGACAATCTCAAGTGTTCTATAAACGCATACACAGTTCAGAGCCCTGGACAGACTGAAGGAAATTGCCCTCAGTCACATATATGGGGACACAGACACACAGTTGTGAAAATGTCCCTGGACTTTCCAAGGCTTAGACTAGTTACTATTGAGAAGCCGCCATTCCAAGGCTTGGCCCTTCCCAGCCCATTGAGTCTGCTTAAGGGATGTGGGGTTCTTGTACCAAGCACCCCAGTATCCTTAGACAGCTGATGCATTCATGCAGTGTGCCGCTAGCCACAGCATCACTGTCCTGTTCTCTTTGTAGTCTCTGGGATGCCCTTGGGCACTTCTAGCCCTCAAAGTCACTCCTCTGACCTCCCTCTCCACCTCCTGAACCCCCCACATCCACAGGTGCCATAAACTCAGCCACCTCCACTTTCTGCCCAGAAAAAACCCCGGAGGCAAAGAAATAGTCTGGCTATAAGCATGCAATGAGAAGTGGGACAGAGGAACATAAGGAGAACAAGCAATGAATCTCAATAAACTCTTTGGCCCACACAGAACTGTGCAGCCAATTAAGGAAATGTGGAGTTCCCTAGGAGAACTCCAAGATGGAGGGACCAAATGCCTGACTTGGACAATATTTGCTCACACTTCTATGACAGTAAATAGAAAACAAGGAGCCATGGCTGGGCACAGAGCTACTTTGCTCCAAGCCCACTGGGGCTGGAAGGCTGTGGGAGGCTCAGTTCTTGCCAGATCACGTTTGAATCCTAAGTGAACTCCCCTGACGACTGGCGTAATCTTTCTGGTATGTGAACCCTTCCACCTTCAGCCACCTCGAAGCTTTCTTCCATTCTTACCTCAAACCCCTAGAAAGCTTCTCAGAAACTTCAAAAGTTACTCACACAGACACTGCTTTGGTGGGTGGAATATAAATGTCCTGACATCTTCTACAGGGATCTTTTAAAAAGACTTCAAAGAAACTGCCCTCCTTCTCTGAGAGTTTCCCACATAAGTAATAAATGAAAATAATTGCCCCTTTCTGTATGTCTCGGATCTCATCCAGAGAGACCAGTATATTAAGCAGGCCTGAGAGACTATGGAGAATGTACTCATGAACCTTGGCTGTGCCCAGAAACAGGGGTCAGCCTATGTGGCCACCAGCATCAGCAGCCTCTTCCAAACAGCTTCTGGGACAGTAAATGGACACTGTCACTTGGCAATGTGACCTTATCCCCTCCAGAGATAATTATAATTTTTTCATCTCTGAGTACTAACTCAGTTTTTATAAAGACAATGAAAGTAACTTTCGTGAAACTGAAATCTGAATCGGTATCTTATTCGGGAGATGCCATTGTCCTGTGTTTGACAGAACAACTTTATAATAAATATGTCATATATAGGCAGAGGATGATGTTGAAGTTAAAAGGAAAAGCTTAGACGTTAGCTAGTGTCCACCCTTCCATTGAAAAATAAGAAAACACAATGTAAGGATCTTAACTTTCGTCCCATGCCCTTATATATGAAAGTTTGAGAAAAAAGAAATGAAGCAGATATTCTGGGTCTGAATATCTTATAGCTTCCATGAAAGAGGGCCTGCATCCTAAAGTGTTTGAGAAGAATGGTAAAACAACTCCAAGAAAAAAAAAACACAACCCAGTTACTAGCTTATAATAAGTTAGCTAGTTTAGTTAGTAGTCAAGGAGCACAGCACAATTTTGGCTCTCAATTCAGCTGCACATCAAAATATCTGGGATGTTTTGATTTTGTTTTTTAATTCAAGCCTATGCTCACCTATGGACCTTGAGTCCATTGGTCTGAGGTGAGGCCTAGGTTAGGTACCACTGAAGAACTCACCAGGTGATCCTAATGTGAACCCAAAGGTCCTACAAGGTCCAAGATCAAGGCCAGAGACCAAGTAGCCTTCTCACTGGGTAAACACCAGGCACTTGGTGGGGACGGAGACTAAAGTATATTAGTAAGGTTTAAAAAGAAGTTTGAAAATGACATCTTTTGTCAATAACAAGCATGTGATTACTGCAAAGATAAATAATAATGACCAACCTAATTAAAATAGGCTCAAAAAGAATCTCATTAAAACAATGGCGTTTTCATCTGTCCTACAGCTAGGGAGTCTTGTTGGCACCACTAAAAGATGATAGACACTAGCACACCTAGATTAACAAGGGGGCAGTCATTTAATGCAGAAATCCAGTTAACATAAAGAGACAGAAGCCAAACAACAGAGAGGACTTCAAACAATACTGCATAGTGTCACAAATTAGCTCTTACACGGTTCGTCTGTTTTTCTTATGCTTTTGAATCCAGTACAAAGACAGAGCGTAGTCTTCAATTAAAAATAATAATAATAATAAGGCAACAGAAGAAGAATCCTCCTGTGACAAGGAACATTCACAAGTAATGCACAAATATCAGGCTTTGACACAAGAAGACACCATTAAGACAAGTTCTGAAGATGCTGCATCAAAGTTTAACTAGCATGGTACAGTAACGAGAAAATTATACTCGCTTTGTTACAAATTTTTTTGCAAATAGAAATGACTCTCAGGTAATTATTATATACAAACTTTCTGAAATAAATAGGAACCATACAAATTTTTCCATTGCAGTTCCTCTTTTCCAATACCCAGAAATGTTCCATGGCGCTACTCCCTACTTCTCACAGTCAAAGCAGAACTAGTTCTTAAAGCACTTGAATCCACAGTAGTCTTGTCCTTAGAAGGTTGGGAGGTTTTGCATGATTTTCTATCAGTCATCCAGAAAGGGCTGCAGGCAACAGGTTGGAATGTAAAAAGACCAGATTGTGCTTGGAATCCTGATGTGAACTCCACTGCTCCAACTCCCCTCGGGAGTCACCCACACTGTGGACAGGCCTTGAGTGTAGACAGTCATACTGTAGAGTCCCTGCCAGACTTTACATGTGCGATCTTGGTCCGGCTAATAAAAGGATAAGCGATGCAGAGACCTCCAGCTGCCACAATAAAACCTAAGCTGCACCAGGCACAGAAGATAGACCAGCTGTAGCCATGTTCCACATCAGCAGGCAGGCTGTAAATTAGCTTCGGGAGCCGGTTCAAATCGTAAGAGATACTGGCAGCATATGTGCAGAGGGAGATGGTGCAAAATATCCCTATAAATAATACAAAGAGTGATCAGTTGCAGCTTTTTGCCTGCTACAAGGCAAATGCCAGGCAGGCCTTTGTGAAAATCAGATCAACCAGTAAAGCTATCACTCCAAATTCATAAACATCGATAATTCCTGTACTTGAATGAATTCACTCAGCAAACACTGGCATAACAGAAGGGCAAAGGTGGATGGGAAAATTCTGATAACTTGAATTATTCACAACTATCTGGTTTAAATGGTTATGCATGTTTGAATTCATTTTTGGTTTTGATTCTTAAAAACAATTTAATAAAAATTCTAATTACTTTTAAGGAAAACTATGTTCTATAATCTCCCAAACTTAATGCAAAATAGTTGTCATTTCCCTTTGCTCTACACGGGACTGGAAACATTATCTATCATCGTGATCATTATACAAAGACTTTTTCAGTGAACATTATCACAAGTATTTATTATGTTGCCTGTAAATAATATTTTAAATGAATTCTTACAAGCAGCTCTTTTTTTTTTTTTTTGTCAGTCCTCATATTTGAACTCAGGGCCTCACACGTACATCTTTTTTTGAAAAAAAAAAAGGTACACTGGCTGGCATACACTAGAGCCTCAACAAATATTTTTAATGGATGAATAAATGCTTTTAAATAATATAAATTAAATCCAGAAATTTGGAATTTACATAAAAATAACTGCATAAGGAGATCATATATTTCAACCACTCAAATTGTAGGCAATTGAGAAACATAAGGAAAATAGACATACCTCAAATTTTCCTTTTCTTGAAATCAATATGTGTACATATAGTTATCCTTTTTATTTTCTTTTAATTTATTTTTACTAGCATATTATTCTTGTATTGGAGATACATTGTGACATTTACAAAAGTGCCTGTAATATATCTTAGTTTCATTTGCCCCTCTAGTTACCCTTCGAGAACACTAAAATCAAGACTTTAATAAAATTCCTCAAAAACCCAAACCATAGGGTTTTTCGGGCTCAAGAGATGCTCCAAGGTTTAGGTGTTTCCACTCCACAAGGGCCCTCAAGGATGTTCTTTTTGGACAGGCATGGGGTCAAAACGAGGCAATTGCCGGGGTGAAGGTGAGTCATGAAAACAGAAAGCAGCAGCCAGTCAAGAGTCAGACTGTCCAGGTCTATTCTGAGTCCTGGACCCCTCTTCCCATGCGCTGCCTATGCCTGCGGACAATGGAGGTAGCTTCTACTTGCTGGAAAATTGCTTTGGCATCCTTACGGATCCGCAGCATCTCCACTGGAAACAAACACAGACTTTAAAACAGAAAAGAGAACCCTAAAAGGAGCAACTCTCCCCCTTCAACTTCCCCCTTCACTTTTTAAATTTTAATCTATACCTCTGGAGATCAAAACTACTAGCAGGAAAACAAATTCAGAGTAGGCAGCAATTTGGAGGGGAAAAAGGTTCACCTTAACGCCATTTTATAAATGCTACAATTCTGCTTCCATTCAAATTAATGTAAGGCACATTACCTCAATCTTCTTCCAAATGTGCATTTAGAAAATAAATATTCTAAATGAAAAGGATACTTGCTCTGAGATCATTTGATATTTCCTACTCTTTACCTAATTCTGTTTTCAAACGCTAAAGTGATTTTCTTCTTCTATAAAGGGTAAAATCTCATCCTCTGACTTCTTGCTCCATTTTTTTTTTTTT
This sequence comes from Castor canadensis, assembly GCF_047511655.1. Lineage (NCBI taxonomy): Eukaryota > Metazoa > Chordata > Mammalia > Rodentia > Castoridae > Castor > Castor canadensis. Next base: position 33,906,167 of record NC_133397.1, on the reverse strand, counting down.
ACAACAGATGTATCACTTTGAGTTCTCCAAAAGGAAGATCAAGTTGGAAATCATTCTTTCATAAAGAAAAAGACCATTCAAAAAAGAATATCCACTGTTTTTCTAAACCTTGTAAAGAGCAAATACTCTTACATCCACAAGAATGTTTTCAAGAACATCAAAATAAAAACAATTTTTAAGTACAACAAGGCCCTTTTTAGGAATAAAACAATAAGGCTGTTAGAAAAAAGTGATTTCTGGAGTATCATCAGGTAAAATATAAATAATAGAACAATGACCTAGTCACAGGAAAAACAACTTCATTCTGCATTTAGCTATCTGCACACAGCTAAATGCCTAAAAGCAAGCATTTTCACAGGTAACATGGTTTTAATGACCTCTGAAAGCTTGAGTTCAAACTTAGACTTTCAAGCATCCTTTGATGTCTAAAATGCATTGGGTCAGGATGTAAAAAATATGTATTCTAGTCCCCAGCTCTACCACCATTCATGTGTGACCTTGAAGTTACTTAACCCTCTGAGCCCTAGTATTTTCACCCAGGAAAAAAAGTGGGGACTTGGTTATTGAAGTCCCTTACAGTGTCAAACTCCTGCAATTCTAGTAATCAAGGAACAAGCACACTTCTTAAAACCTCTTAAATCTAGAGGATTTAACACTTGGCATTATGAAACTAATTTAAATTAAAAACATTGAAATATCCTATGTATTTTTCTCTCTGCATTTACTCCCTTTGATTTTATATTAAAAAGTTGATTTTATTAGTGCCCTTTCTCCACCCTCCATAAGATTGTTTTGCTAAAATGAATTTTATCATTATTCTACAGACTCTTACTGAGTAGAAAAAGATTACAAGAAAAAAATAATCTAATCTGAGGATTTCACCAAGGCAAAGCTGTCTCTCTCCCCCATGTGTCAGAGTGGCTATGGTGACCTTGGCACTTAGTGTGCACTTACCTCATGGACATTGTGTAATCGTACTACTTTCTTTGTCCAAGTTACCAGAGAACTGACGCTCCCTACAGTTAAATCTGTGGCACCCCTTCCCCATCAGCAAAAATGTGGAATATTTTTGGCATGCTTTTTGTTTCTACTGTAACCCTTGGATCCATCTTTCTTTGTGCTATGGTTTGGATCTTTTTTTTTTTTTTAAAGTTAGATCACAGGGAGCATTCCTTGAATGGGACTATTAGGAACCCAACCCTGTCTCTCTCTCTCTTTCTCTCTCTCTCTCTCCCCCCCCCCCGTCTCCCTCCCTCCCTCTCTCTCTCTCTCCCTCCTGTCCTTCCTAAAGTGAGCAGCTTTGCCCTACTGCACACTCCCTGCCATGATGTTCCGTCTCACCACAGACCCAAAGCAATGGGGGCCAAGAAACCATGGACTGAAATGTCAGAAACCATGAATCAAAATAAATCTTTCCTCAATTTAAATGATTTTCTCTGATATTTTGTCACAGCAACAGAAAGCTAATTAATGCACCTTGCAAATATGGTTTCTCTTATTTTATTATTTATTTTTATTAATTTTATTATAAAATAGTTATTTGTGTATCTCTGTGCCATTTGGGTCCTTTCTGGAGTAGGTACTCATCAAGTATTGATGAAAACTTGCTTTATTTCCTGTTGCTTTGATTCACTCAGTAAGCTTTCTGCCCACAAATAAGCTCCCCCTTTTCTTTCCCCACAGGCTGCTGCCCTTCAGTGATGCTTTTTTTCCTTCAAAGATGCTCTTGAAGTTGTTTTGGGTGAAAGGAGAGTAAAGCAGAGATGAACAAGAAGAGCTCTGGCTTTTAGACCCTCAGATCTCTGAGGAAGTTCGCAAATATCTAGCTGCCACAGATATTATTTGTGGGAGGGGCAGAACTATTTGTGATTATGACAAGGAAATGTACTAAGAGACATTTCCAAAAGTTTCCAACTTTTACAACAAAGTTTTATAAAAGAAGCCTGTCCTGTTCAAGATATTTTCAAAGAAAAAGAAATTCTGCTAAATTTGATGACATCAGGGGAAAAAAAGCACTGTTTTAAATAATGAAAGCATGCTTATTGTGGCTGGAGTCACAATGCAGGTCAGTTTTGAGACTGTCAGTTCTATTGCAGGTTCCACAGGCAGACCTAACGGCACTCATGTGCATGAGTTTGATAGGGCTGCCTTAACAAAGCACCATGGACTGGGTGGTTTCATTGCACATTTCTTTTCTCACAGTGCTGGAGGCTCTGAATCTGCTTCTGAGACCTCTCTCCCTGTATTAGAGATGGTCATCCTTCCGCTGTCTCCACGTCCTCCCTCTGTACAAATTTCCTCTCCTTTAAAAACACACATCCTAATGCCTAACTTAACTTCATTTCCTCTTTGAAGACCCCATTTTCAAGTAAGGTCACATTTTTCAGGTCCTGGGAATTAGGGGTTCAACATAAGAACTGAGGGAGATACAACACCGTGTGTGTGTGTGTGTGTGTGTGTGTGTGTGTATGTGTGTGTGTGTGTTCAGTTAAAACTGTATTTCTCTCCTTTATAGGTCTTAGCAAGAATGTACTATTTTAAGTATTATTTAATCAGTTATTCAACAATTATTGATTAGCCACTTTGTCTCAGACCTCACTCTAATGACATTAGAGGTAGTTTAGCTTCACAAGCTCTTTGGAGGCACAGCAACACAGATAGGGTCAAAAACTTAAAAGTTTTCTTTCCACTCCATTTTCCAGTGTGCATCTCAGGCTGAGGCAGAACAGACTTCTTGGACTTCCTGTTCACTCTGTATGTTATCTAACAAAGCTGAGCACATAGAATCAAGAAAACTTGCTGAACGAAACTGAATTCTACACTGAGTTCAACCCACTTAAGAGCCAGTTTCCCAAATTACGCCATGAAGGACTTACCTATGTAGCAAGTGATTTCAGGTAATACTGCAATTTTAGCACTTAGCAATGTAGTTAGTGAAAGGTATGTAAAGATGGTGTGAAAAGATAAATAAGATATTTATCTTCACGATGGAAGAAGATCCACGGGAAAGGCTGCTTCTCCATTTTTCCCTCAGGTTTCCCCTTCCTTTCCTCTTCTCTGATGACCCAATACTCTGCAGCCCAGCTGGTAGCCTCAGGGGAGAGAAGTTCCTGAGTCCATAGCCTGCTCCTCTCCCTATTGCTGGCAGCATCTTCAAAAGAATGAATAATTGCTGGTTCCCTGACAAGCCCTGTATGCAGCTACATTTCTTATAAAATATTAAAAGGGTTTCTGCCAATATTTTTAATTAGAAGATACCAGGATACCACAGAATTGCAGGACTGGAAGGGATATTTTCAGATGAGGGCAGCAGTAAATTTATGCTACTGCCTCCATCATCAACCTAATTTCATACCTTAAAATCTTCATGGTGCCTGTGGCCAGCTGGTAAGATGTAATTAGGGTATCTGGGCCCATTCTTTTGACCTCCCTCCTTTGATGTGCTTAAAAGGCTAAAAGGAGTAGAAGTTGCTTCACTCTGGTTAGCCTGCTTGATAAATAACCTAACTACAACACCCAAAGGCATAAACATTGATTTTATTTCTCCACTCCTTCAAAAGATGGCCTGCCCATCTTTTCAGTCTCTTTGCCCTTCCAGCAAAAATGCTTCATTACTTTTCTCATAGATTACTCAAAAAGCCATGCCTACGTTATCTTAATGAAATGACTAGGCAGGAATAACAGAGACTGACAAAACTTAAAAAAAAAAAAAAAAAAAGTAAATAAACGTACCCAAACTAGATTCACAATCTGCAATTCCTAAATTAAAAAAAAAAAATCCAATCTTTTTCTGTAAGAATGCAGCAATCTTCTTTAGGGGCAAAGCCTGACCTACCCTAACATAAGGCGATTATAGTCCTTATTGAGCCTGCCTGTCTGAATATTCATATGTTTTAACAGAAATGTTAATGTATGTGATTTCAAGACACAGCTCCAGAATTTGCTGAGAATGTTAGATAACACAGGACACATCCACCATATTACCTTGCTAAAATAAAAATTGAAATATCTTGAATTTCAAAACACATCAGACCTCACGAGTTTCAGATAAGGATTCAGGACTGGTAGTTTTAGGTATGATTGATGAATATCCTTGATAATTCAATACACCTACTACAGCAGTCTTTTTCTATATGGATGCATTGTGAACGCGTAACCCAGAGTGGGTGTTAACTGCCTTGACATGATGATGGGGCTTCCTGGACTCTGTCTCTTTTGTCTCTGCTGTCAGGACAGGAGTGTTACATGCTGGGTGTGTTCTTCCAAAATGGCAATGGCACATCCTGTGAAGGACAGAGGATCTAGTAGGCACTGGGAAGCCCCTCCCACCTCCACCTAGGAGGGTAGGTCCAAGCTTTATCCAATTTGTGAGACTCCTGATATATTAAAAGACAGCTAAAAATCTTACAACAGATATAAAAATTATATTTAAAATGTTAGCATTGAATAAATTAACCCTTTAACATATTTATAATTTAAATTAAAATTGCTACAAATATACCACAATGGCATTCTAGTAGACTGCATCATTTAATGTGAGAGAAACATTTCCTCACAGTACTGTGCTTAGTACTGGGAAGAAGCTTGAAGGTGGAAGTGAAGAGTCATTCTCTCAGTCCTCTCTGTGTGCCTCTGTGCCTGTGCGTGTAACCTCAGAGCACATGACATCACAAGTCCAAATCTGAGGCCCCTGGTAGATGTGAGGCCTGCCCCCAATCTGTCAAGAACACCACACCAGGCCCCAGGGAAGAGGAAAGGGGATGCAACCTGGCTCCCAAATGTGAACTGATAGTCCCAAAGCTGCTCGTCCACTTGTGGGTAATCAAGACCTGTCTGCATGTAGTAAGGCAGAAGGAGAAAGGCTGTTCCACAGTTTCCATCTCAACAGTTCACACTGTCACACCACTGATGATCTCCAGCAAAGGTTTGGCTAATGAGTTCAGGCAGGGAATGAAGATGCCAGCGCAGTAGATGGGGCTAAGTTTAGCATCAAAAGTCTGTGGGAGGGCTGCTGTCTGGAGCTGTGCTGAAGACAGTCTGCTTAATTAAAATCAAATCTTTAACCCTTATTTGTTCTTGTCTGCTGCTACTGCGTGTGAATGCTCTCTGGCTAATTTAGCTCATGCAATGGATTAACATGTTTATCTGAGAGTTTGCAAAGGAAATTTCAAGGCCTTATTTATAACAACAACAAAACAAACCTCAATAAATCCCACAGCATGGGACAGAAGAATATGGCACCCAGGAGACTGCTGGTTCTCCCCGGTGCCTAATCAATGCCTAATCTCCATATTCCTTTGCCTAAAAACCAGACCATCCCCTTGGCCTCTGAGGGAACACTCACCAGGCCTGGTTTTCATGGTCTTGTGATTTATTTATTTATTTATTTATTTATTTTACTTTTTTTTTTCTTTTATTATTCATATGTGCATACAAGGCTTGGTTCATTTCTCCCCCCTGCCCCCATCCCCTCCCTTACCATCCACTCCACCCCCTCCCTCTCCCCCCCACCCCCTCAATACCCAGCAGAAACTATTTTGCCCTTATTTCTAATTTTGTTGTAGAGAGAGTATAAGCAATAATAGGAAGGAACAAGGGTTTTTGCTGGTTGAGATAAGGATAGCTATACAGGGCATTGACTCACATTGATTTCCTGTGCATGTGTGTTACCTTCTAGGTTAATTCTTTTTGATCTAACCTTTTCTCTAGTTCCTGGTCCCTTTTCCTATTGGCCTCAGTTGCTTTTAAGGTATCTGCTTTAGTTTCTCTGCATTGAGGGCAACAAATGCTAGCTAATTTTTTAGGTGTCTTACCTATCCTCACCCCTTCCTTGTGTGCTCTCGCTTTTATCATGGTTTTCATGGTCTTGTGATTTATTTTAATGGGAACAATTGTTGTATATGCTAAGAGGGTCCTAAATTATTCATGTATTACCTACATTAAAAGTATTCTTTAAAAAAAAATACCAATGGGCCAGGCACAGTGGTGCACATCTATAATCTTAGCTACTTGGTAGGCAGAGATGGGAAGAGTATTGCCTAAGGTTAGCTGAGCAAAAGCTCAAAACCTTATCAAAAACAAACTAACGCAAAAAGTGCTGACGGTGTAGCTTAAGCGGTGAGTGATACAGAAGGCCCTGAGTTCAATCCTGGTACTGTCCCCAACCCCCTCCCCCAAACATAATACTATTGAGGTTTTTTGTCAAGTCTAGAGATCTTTGCATTTTCCTGACAAGGGACTGTGGTGTGGGGCCTTTCCAGAGTTTGGGGAAGCAAATCTGTACATCTTTGATGTATCTGAGGATAGAAATCAAGAAAATGGGGGGACAACTAACAAAAGAGAGAACAGGAAGCAGGGATTTCTAATGACCATGAAGCCACCAGGAGAGTCTTAAAGAAATCCTCTGGGCAGTACAGTCTGTTTTGCTTTGCTACTCTTACCTGTTCCCTCTACACTCTGGATTTGAAATGCATCCTTAGGCAGGCTCCTGGTGCTGGTCTTGAGGGTTCAAATCCTCCTTCTAAGCCTTTGGAACTAGTTTTGGGCCTCCCTCTGCTACAGTCCTGGCAGCTACAAGATCAGGAAAAACTGTGTTTTCTGCTCCAAATTGTGTAGGGTCCCTGGGAATTCTGAATGTGTGTCAAGATATTTATGATAATCCCTACACAAGGCCATGGAAAGGAGCAGATGGGTGTGAGCAACCCAACCTGTCTTATGTAAGTCCACAAGGTTGAGCAGGCCAGAAAGCAAAGGGCCACCTATCTGTCAGCTCTGACACAGGTGAACTAAACACAGCACCAGCTGGAGGAGCACTGGGACCCTGCATCAACACAGGCTTCGTTAAGTGACCCATTACAGTGACAAGTGCTGGCAAATCTCACTTGAGTAACAGAACTCCAGAGAAGTGGAAACAAGCTTATTAAAAATGGCCATCTAAGGCAGTATTAGTTCTGAAGCCAGTATTAGTTTTGTGAAACATAATTTGGCATTCACCCATCACTAACATATTAATTTTTGTGAAGGGTGAAAAGGAAGGAAAGATTTCTTTCCAGCAGCTGCCTTTAGCTGGCATAAGCCATCAGCTTAACTCCCAACTCCTTTTCAGACACAAACATCCTTCACTTGTTAATCAAAAACTCCCTAGCCACATCTCAACATCCCTCCCAATCTCAGGTTTTAAGTAAAGCCATTCCTCTGCTTATAACTTTCTAGCAGCTTCTATCACCCTCCACTTCAAATGCACGCTTTTCACCAAGAAAGCCCTAAAGATCTGGCCACTGTCATGGCTCCACAATCTCCCTTCCTTTGCTCCCCTAAAACTATGCTGGTCTTCCTTCTGTGCCCCACCTCACCCCAATGTTTGGCAGTGGTGGCGTCCTGTACCCATAGCACTTTCCCAACCCCTGGCTGCCCCTCAAGATTTGGCTCAGAAATCACATCCTCAGCATGGCCCTCCTGGTTCATTTTCTTTATAGTTTTTCTCACTGTCACAGTCATTATTACAAAAAAGGACAGGGATTTTTTTTTTCTGCTTTTTTCACTGCGTGTCTCTAGTACCTACAGCGGTATCAGACACACACTAGGTCCTCAAGCCATATCTGTGGAGAGGAATGGATGACTGGTGAATGACTGATGACAATGTCCCTAAAGAATGGACTTTGAGCTGACTTTCAGCCCTGGAATGGAGTGGCTTTTCTATCACCCTCTCTGTCCTGGAAGGCTTGCAATAAGCAGTAGCCCACCTTTGCCAAGTATACAGGCCAAGGTTTAGGGCACAGAAAGAAAGAATGAGACAATAAAGAAAACCCCAAAAAACCAGACTTGGCTCAAATGGAGATTAAACCCAGGACACTTCGATCTGACCTACTAACAGGCAACCAATGAGAAATCAGGGATGCGTTTTTTTTTTAATTCTGGATTTCCCACCAAAACCAGCTGCACTTCTGGCTGCTCTTATCGTCGGTGAAAAGAAAATTAGCGGGGATACAATGAGGGGAAGCTCAACACAGAGCTGTGTTCGCCTTGCCGGGAGGAGCTGGGGGTGCGGCGTACCTGCCATGACGAACAGGAGCCCAGCCACATGCTGAGTCAGACTCTCCTCCCAGAAGAAGCTGACCGTAGCCACGATGCAGCCACACAGCAGGACAGCCACAGCCATGCCCAGGAAGCCAGCGGTGATTCTTCTTAAATCTAATCTCAGAAGAGAATCAGACACTCAAAATCAGACAAAAGGTCAGAAAGCGATTGAAAATTATGGGACAACGAGCTTCGTATCTGTTGTGAACGTAAGTTTCAAGTGGAGGGCACTCAGCGTGAGGATGCGGGGAGTTCTTTTCCATTGTAACTGTGAATATAACCAATGAAGGGGTCAAGTCTAACTCCTTCTAAGTCCATGGAGAGAAGTCCAGTCAGAAGAGAACAGATGAGAGGACAGCCCAGGGTAAATTTGGATAACAAAGAACAAATTCATTAGTGAACTGAGAGGGACGTAGGTTTGTTAGATGATAATGCTTCTTAAAACAACAGATAAGAAGGATCTGATTGGTGGTATATTTCTATAATCCCAGCTGCAGGGGGAGGCATAGGTAGGAGAGTCATAGTCTGAGGCCAGCTCCGGGCAAAAGCAAAAAGGACTGAATGGCATGGCTCAAGTGGTAGAGTGCCTAGCAAGGCCTTGCCAAGATGAAGTGTGGCTTCTCTGCTAATGTGGAATTGCCCAAGCAGCATGAGTACAGTTCCTGGGCATTTCAGGGGGTACAATGGAGGGAAGATGGATTATAGTAGCTACCAATCTTGGCCTGAGCATCTTAGCCACATGCAGACCATTCCTTTTCTTACTAGAGGTTCCTCATTTCCAGCTCAGAACATCCATATTAAAACAGGGACTCTGCCTAGAACAGGAGAAGTAAATGCCACAGATCAAGGGGTCGGGGGAGTGACAACTTAAAGATGCTGAGATTAATGGCATGTTATATGAGAAATTCATAGCTATTCATGTCTGAACATAATAACAGCTCAGCCACTATTATCTTTCAACCTCCCAAATTCCCTGCAGTATGAGTGATAATTCTATCTTCTGTGATTACTAAAAGCACAAGGATCAAGTATAATCCACATGGGACTCGCATTAATGCCATGCATGCCAGCCTTACCTAAGAAATGAAGTACAGATCACATGTATGACCTTTTTAGGAAGAACCATACAAGAGACTGTTAAAAGTCCTCCCTCCAAAATTAAGAGGAGATTGCTCAAATATTGCCTTGCTGGGTACAAACTTTTAGTGAAGAGGTAAGGCTCTTTTTCAGGATCCTGTGGTGATCTTTTCTAACCTGGCCAAAGTCAGCAACCATGAGGCTCATCTGTATAGACAATTAAGACAAAGAACTCCAATCACACTCATAAAGAATGAAGAAGTAAGAACACTCAGGTAAGACTCAACCTTGGATCTGCTGAGAAGTGACTTAAAATTTGCCAGCCAGAAAGAACCTTCAGGAAGTCATTCTACTCAGAGATAACCCCCATTTTATCCAATGACTTTCCTGGTCCTAAAATTTCCAGTCATAATATTGATAATATTAGACCTCCGTCATATCATACGAGCCTCCATGAATGTGTTTGAGATTCAAAACAGAGCTTTTTGCTCTGCAGGGCAATTTACTTACAGAATGAGACTCTGCTTGGTCTTCTACAGTGGCTTTTGCCACCAAACAAGATCACTGCAATCTTTGCTGCTTATTTTTTTTGAAAAAGTGACAGTGTCAACTTCTGACTTGGGGAAACACTGAAAAGAATTCAGCATCGTGTTTTGGTTTTACATGACAGCTCACATCAACCATTTCCAGGTAAATATCACCCTCTTTAGTTTCACATTGCATGATCCAAACTAGAGTTTCACATTTTCCTGACAGTGAAAAAGAGCAGTTCTTCCCTTTGAGAAATAGAGGTAACAGACACCCTCTGAGAAAATTATAACATAGACTCATAAAAGTATTTTAGCACAAGTACGAAGGTCTGAGCTAAACATGAGAGTTAAAATAAGTATGTGTAAACAAATCAAAAATAAGAGCACCAAAGCTATGACACATGGTAGGACAGGTATCTTGTACTTGACAACTTAATAAAGGAGATTCAGGCACCTGCTATGTATGGATGCCACCCAGGCGGACAGGAACACTACACTGTCTCACAGAGTCTCACACTTGACTTTCCCATGCTTGGTTTATAAACAAGTTCTCTGTGGCACAGTGAAATGACTCTCACTATAGTTCTGACTGAGTCAGTGGCACTGAGAGCCTCACATAGGATAAGCATCTTTCAGACTGAACTTGACAAAGTGGTAGAAACGTTGTTTGAAAGACACCATTTCCTCTCTGATCTGTACCCAGAAATACTTACGGAGCAGGTGCCATTCATCTTGCTGTATTGTCTTAGTTAAATTGAAAGGAATGTTTCGTAAGCGGATTGGCTGAGAAAAGTGGTACTTGATAGCTGTGCATCGCTGCGCAATACCTTGAAGGAAACAAGAAATGTGATTTACCAGGCTGCTCATATGCAACAGAATTCTGGCGACCTAAAGAAGAATAATTTATCCTAAACTGAGTTGACTGGGCAAAGGAATAGGAATTTCATGATTGCTCTCATTAACAGAGGCAAGTCAAAGTATTAAAAACCTCAACCATGAAATAATTTTAAAAATCAGGTTCCATTTTTAAGGTATTAAATTTTATGAGGCTGTGTATGTTCCCCTGAACACTTTTCAATACTGAGTTCATATGCCCTAAACACAGAACTACTCAGGGAAAAATGACCTAAACGTGTACAAATGGTTGGGAGAAATCAACTTAGAATTTTAAGTTAACATATGAAATGTATGTCTAAATTTGATCCAGTCTCAAACTCTCAAATGTGCTACACCAAGAAGTTCATTAGGAAGTTTGTTATTTGGAAACCAAAAGACATTGTTCCATAAAGACAAAAAGACAATTTCTATGTGGTACTTTAGGTAGTACTTATTTCCCCAGACACAGCCTATTTAACTTTTGGGCAGCTGATATCATTCCTTAATAGGAGTGTTACTGACTTGAATTATGGGTATTGAGTGAAAGGGTGTTACTGAAAGTGAAGAGATGGAAAAAAAATCTTTTTCTTTCCTTGATCTGGTTGCATGGCCAGCCCTAGGCACAATATTTCAATATGGGCAAGTGTACCCCCAGTTTATCTTGTACCCTCACTTCCTCCTCATCCCTACACCATACTTTTATTACATAAATTAATACAAGTCTATTCTACTAAAGCCTTCTTCTGAATCCATGAATACCATCTGCCTTTTCTTAAAATTAAATAACAAACATAACTTTCTTCTCTCAAACATCTTGGCCAGTTGTTGGGATAAATTCAATCTCCTTTAACTTTTAAAAGATGAGTGAATGGTAATTCCTTTAACTGTGGCAGCTGTTAAGAAAAGTATCCTCATAGGCACAAATTAATCTTTAATTGGTGGAATTTGAGTAAGTATAAGAGTACAGTGAAATCTTTTTTTTAAATCAGTGAAAGGTGGAGATTAATATTTGAGCATGGTTTGCATCACAAGTCCTTCCTGTGAACATGCCCTAACAGGATCAAACATTAGTGTGTGTAAGAATCATCTGAAGGAGTTAAAAATGTAAACTTCTGGACCCCAGGAGGTAATCCAAATCAAAAGATTTAGGGTGGAGCCAAGATCCTGCAATTTTATTTATTTATTTATTTATTTATTTATTTATTTTACTGTGATTATGAAAGAATCTTTATTTTTTTGGTTCTGGAGCTTAAACCCAGAGCCTCCCTCATCCATGCTAAGCATATGCTTTACCACTGAGTCCACAGTGGGGTTATGGAACAATTTTGAGATATGAAGCAACTCAAAGAAGTATGCCGTTGGATCTGCAAAGCTACAGCTGTGCAAAGGGTAGCAAAGGACACAGCACATAAGACTCCAAAGTTGGGACTGCAGAGCAGAGAGATGAGGTGGTGCCAGGAATAGATTGCCTACTTTAACAATTGGTCTATACCTAGCCTGGTCCCAAGGCTTTAAAAAATAACTCAAGAAATTCTGACTTCTCAGGCAAGTAGTCCTTGAAGCTCACATTAAAAAAACACTATCCAAACTGCCTCATTTTTTAAAAAGCTTTTTACCTTTCTAATGCTACAAATTCTTTAAAAGCACAAATTTCTTTTAGTTTTCTTCTTTGTAACATGCCCCACATAGTTGTTGAGAGGTCAAAGGTATTTAAATTAGATGTTTACATAATATATACATATAGTCAGAAAGAGTCTATGCTTGCAAAAAGCAAATAATTTGGTGTGGGAACAATAACAGGTAATAGACTGCAAATGTAGTTCTAGCTTACATTTGTATTTTTTCAAAACTACCATTCTATTTGATACTCATTCTTAGGTTGACCTTGAATCGCTGATATAAGCAGGAAGTAAAAGGTTAAAGCAGAATAGGAGCAAGGCCCAACACAAACACACACATAGTCTATTGCCAAAGACTTGGAGACTTCCTCATTCCAGATGTTAAGAATACCTCTGTCCAATCATTAACTTACCACTAAGTTAATCAAGGAGAGACTTCGGGGACCACATACCACACCACAAACTATGGAGTTAATTTAGGAAAGCCACTAAGAAATAAACAGCAATAACAAACCCTGGGAGAGGGGAGTATCTAATTTATAGAGTTGCAACAGTGTATTATTTAAGATGCTCAGCTTGCAACCTGAAAGTACAAGTCAAGCATAGAAATATGTTCTAGGGCTTGGGGATGTAGCTCAGTGGTAGAGGACATGCTTAAAATGTATAAGACATTGAAAGAGGAAGGGAAGGAGGGAGAGAAGGAGGAGAAATAAAAGAAAGAATGGGTTATAAATGGAAAAAAAAGAAGCAGTCACTAGAAATTGTCACTGAGGAAGCCCAGACATTGGACTTACCTGACAAAAACTAAATCATCTGCTTTAAATATGTTGAAAAACTAAAGAGAATCACTAACGCCAATAATCCTAGCTACTTGGGAGGCTGAGATTGGGAGGACTGTGGTCCAGGCCAGCCTGGGCAAATAGTTTAAAAGACCCCATCTCCAAAATAATCAAAGCAAAAAGGCCTGTAGGTGTGGCTCAAATGGCAGAGTACCTGCCTAGCAAGTGTGAAGCCCTGAGTTCAAACCCTGGTACCACCACCATAAAAAAAAAAAGTAATAATTATAAATCTGTGTCGACACACATGCATTATATAAAGTTATAATCTATATCACAGTAACAGTACAAAGGAGAGGACAGGGAATGGAGCTATTGAAATTCAATTGGTAGTAATGCAAGCTGGATTGATATAAATTAAGATATCAGTCTTAATTCACAGGACAACCACTTGGAAATTAACCAAAAACATAGAAAAACAAAAAGAAAATTCAAAAAGGCACACTAAAAATCATAGATTTAACACAAAAGATAGCAATAATGCAGAAACTTAGAAACAAAAAAATAAGGCATATTGAAAACAAATATCAAAATGGCAGCTATAAGTCCTACCTTATCAGGAATTACATTAACTGCAAATAGGTTAGGATGCCAATCAAAAGATGCAGATGGGCATCACAGATAAAGCAACACGATTCAACTATATGATGTCCACAAGAGACATGCTTTAGATTCAAAAATAAAAAATAGCTTGAGGGTAAAAGGATATGAAAAGATATACCATGCAAATCGTAACCAAAAAAGGGATGGAATGGCTATACTGATATCAGACAAAATTAACTTCATGATAAAAGAAACAAAAAAAAGATATAGTAAGCCCGGCTTATTAGTGGACTTATTATAAATGGTTTTGACCCAGCACAGTCAAAAATAATAATACATATTTTTTAATTCAAAAGAAATTTTAAAACAAAAAATTTTAATTTTCCACACACATTCTGCAGCTCAGTTGTTATGGAGGAGCTCTCAGTCAATCCCACATTTTCATCAGTTGTGTGTTTAAATTGTAGAATCTGCTATTTCCCTGCCCTTCATTTTGTGGAAAATCCCCCTCCCAAAAGGCAAATGGCAACCCGAATGCACTTAAGTCATAAAGTGAAATTTTTAGATTTGTTGAAGCTGGCATGACTTTAGTGGAAGCTGGGCTAAATAGGAAAAATGAATCAAGTATCCACAGTATAGCACTGAACGCTATACGTTCTGACCATTGTGGTTTTCCTCAATAGCAGTCTCCTTAGAACCATATACCCAGGATAACAAGGGTCTACTGTAATTTTATAATACAAAGGACCAATCCATTAGCAAGATATAATTATTATCGTGTGGTGTGTTCTTACCACAGAACCTCCCAAAACATGAAAAACTAACAGAACTAAAGGAAGAAATAGACAATTCAACACTAGTAGTTGAAGGATTCAATAAGCTACTTTCAACAATAGTAGAACAAGTAAACAGGAGACATGAATAACACTATAAGCCAACTAAACACAAAAGCCATCTATAGAACACTCTACCCACAACAGAAAACATATTCTTCTTAAGCACACACAGAACATTCTCCAGGATGCACTATATTTAGGCAATAAACCAATCTCAATACACTTAAATGTGTGAAATTCATACAAAGTATGTTCTCGTACCACAATAAAATTAAATTAGAAATAATCACACAAGGAAATTTAGGAGTTTAATAAATTCATTGAAATGAAGTGACATACTTCTAAATAATCAATGTGTCAAAGAAGAAAATCACAAGAGTAAACTAGAAGACAGGCTGAGATTAGTGAAAACAAAACATAACATACTAAAATTTATAGATACAGCTATGACAGAGCTTAGGAATTTATAGCTATAAACACCTACATTAAAAAATCATCTCAAATCAGTAACTAACTTTCCACTTTAACAAACTAAAAAAGAAAAGCAAACTAAACCCAGAGCAGAAGGAATTAATAAGATGAATAGAAATAAATGTAATAATAGAAATATAGAGAAAATAAAACCAAACATTGGTTCTTTGAGAAAATTAACAAAATTACAAATCTTTAGCTGGACTTTCTAAGATAAAAAAGAGAAGATTCAAGTTACTAAAGTCAAGACTAAACCAAAGGCTACTGATAACAAAGAGAATAGTATGAAAAATTACATGCCATTGAATTAGAAAAGACAGATGAAATAGCAAATTCCTAGAAAGACACAAACCCCACCATTGACTCAAGAAGCAACAGAAAATCTGAATACATTTATAACAAGCAAAGAGATTGAGTTAGTAATTAACTTAGGAAAAATTCCCCACAAGAAGGGCTGGAGGTGTGGCTCAAATGGTATTTTCCTAGCAAGTGCAAGGCCCTGAGTTCAAACTCTAGTACCACCCTTCCTAAAAAAAACGCTCCCACAAGGAAAAGTCCAATACTAGATGGCTTTGCTGGTGAATTTTAACAAATGTTTAAAGAAGAGCTAATAATCCTTCATAGATTCCTAAAAAAAAAAAAAAAGAAAGAAATGAAAGAGGAAGGAGTGCTTTCTAACTCTTCTATGAAGACAGTATTCCCCCAAGGCATCAAACGAAAAAGAAATTATGTAATACTCCTTATAAATATACGTGCAAAAATCTTTAACAAAATACTAGCAAACTGAATTCGGCAACACTTAAAAAGAGTAAAACCTCATGACCAAGTGGGATTTATCTTAGGGAAGCAAGATTGGGTCAATATATGAAAATCAATTAATGTGATATACCATATCAATAGAACAGAGGACAGAAACCATCTGATCATCTCAAAGACACAGAAAAAGCTTTTGACAAAGTCCATTTAATACTCACCACTGAATCTTTGAGCTAGCTATGAAAGGTATTGTTGCTTCCACTAAGCATGAAAAACCTGAAGATCAGAGCGGTTAAGTAATGAGCCCGGGGCCACAGTTCAGGAAGTAACCAAGGTTTAACATACATGCTGTTACCCAAATCTAGTACTCCGAAAGTAAAGTAGAAATCCTTAATCTTCTAGAAATCCATCTTAATTCTGTAGGTTGTTAAAGTTGTCTCATCAATTTGAAGTAAGTTTTTTTTTTTCTTTCCACTTTTTGTACCAACATATGCACTTTTGGAAACAAAGCTGAATTCTAATTGAATGTTCTGTCTGTATATTAACCTTACATGTTACTTGGAGACTGGATTGCCCACATAGCTGACTCAATGATTTCCCCTTGTGTGCATTTCTCAGAAGCTGCTTAATGCTGGAGATGAGGTATGGACTGAGGAGAAATGATTCTCTCAGACCCTATGGCCTTAATGACTTCTGTGCTAGGGAAAGTGTGGTCCCTTTCAAATAATTGCAAGTGTCCCCAGGGCCTATCTCCTCTGCCTCTTGCAGGACCCCAGAGGGCAGGGAGTAAAGCCGGAAGAAGGCAGGCAGCTGGCCTGGTGACCTCCTGCTTCCCAGAGGAGGTGGCATGTACCAAGAATCTATCTAGTGGCATGCATTGCCAACCCCTCCCCAAATCTCCCTCCCACCCCCACCAGCACGTCAGGCCAAACATAAAGTGTGGGGAGCTCCAAATTGAGAAGAAAAAGGAGTTGGGGGGGCGTGAGGGGCAGACGGTGACCAGATCTACCCCAGACAGTAACAAGCAGCACTCAAAGATCCCAAAGATTAGGGGTCACCATGGCAATGAACTCACATCTCCTGGGCTGAGTTTACAAGAAACCATCCTGTGGTCCCAGTGCTCAGTTCCCTTGGAAGGGGATGATGAGAGATTTTTAGAAGAGAAAGTGAGAGTAGTGTTAGAGTCCAGCCTTTCCCTTAGTCTTAAAAACTTGTTCCACTGTTACAGCTAGAAGTCAAATAGATCTGAAGAGGAAAGCAGGTCAGTAAGGTTTGGCTTCCTGCAGCATGCACATTAAACGGACAAAATGAAACCTGACCAAAAAAATCACATAGGAAAAGACCTGTAGTTGTTTGGTGACTTGCCAAAGATAAAGTAGGTCCTTTTGATCAAAAAAAGACAAGTGTAAATATATAGATAGGAGGAGAGTGGGGGAGAGACCAGTTCCATGCAATGTTACATTAAGGAGCAGAGTGATACAACGGAAATCCACAAGGAGGCATTAGACGCCAATGTTTTTAAAGCCATGCATGCAAACTCTGAAATCACCCTGGCTTTGTGGATTTAGATAGCGATGAATCTGGCTCTCTGAAAAGGAACACAAAAAGCATGAGCTCATAGCACCAGATGGCATCACACAATGGGGGGAAGAAACATGCAGAGGATTGAAAAGAACAAGTTGTGGTCTATATTTAGTGATTAATTAGCTTCTTAAAGGGCCAAGTAGAGTCACTTTAATGATGATGTAAACTATGGCATAAGATATATAAATACATTGTACATGTGTGAGGAATGGAGCTTTTGATCTGGGGAATTTCTGTTGTTTTCAGTGCTAACAGAGATTATCTAGTTCCAAGCTAAGTCACAGAAATCTTCACTGGAGGTTAAATGAGAAAGAAACAGGAGACGCAGCAGAAAATGCTATAAAAAGCCATTACTATCAATCAAGGAAGGATGAGGCAGTATAGGTGATGCTTAAAGGCCTTGGAATCCCAGCTGTGTGACTTTGAACACTTTTAACATCTCTGAGTCAGTTTCCTCACCTGCAAAAGAGGGGAATTAATGGCAACTACTTCAAGGGGTTATTGTGAGGAATGAAAGAGTCATTCAGGACTCAGCATAGGACGCAGCCTCATCTAAACACCCCTGTAAGTGTAGGTACTTGTCTACATTCATTATACAGAACCACTGCCATATTCCAGGAATCTGTAAGTGGCCATCACAGATTAACCCAAGCAGACAGGGAGATAAGCAGACATGTGCGACACTTACTTGAGCAATGGCCCAGCCATCAGCTCTCACACTTCCTCTCCATACTCACCACCTCAGTGCAAGACTCTGTCATCTCACTCCCAAAGGGATTGCTAGCTGACCTCCTGTCCACAGTTCTCACAGCCCTCAACCTGTCATCAAGAAACTGCTAGGTAGATCTGCTGTATGAGCTGGGGGGTGGGTGAGGTGTGCAGACCTGTAATACTAGCACTTGGAAGGTGAGGCAGGTGGTTAGTGAGTTTGAGGCCAGCCTGGTCTACATAATAAGTTCAAGGCCAGCTTGAGCTACCTAGTGAGACCCTGTCTCAAAACACCAAAGGACAGAGTTATAACACAGTGGTAGAGTGTTTGTCTAGCATGCACAAGGCTCTGGGTTCTATCTTCAGCACCAGAAGAGAAAAAGAAAAGAAACCTGTTGTGTGAAGACTGGGCCTCTGGGGACTGAGTGGCCCATCAGTCAAATGGATATGAAAACGTTTATGGTTTTTGCTATGTCTGCCTGCCTTTTATAGTGTCATAAGCTTCTGTTGCTTTAAATTGATCACTGTCATTGTAAAGAAGAAACAGTTTTACTTGTCATGATATAATTTATGTGTTTATTTTACAATAAAGTACCTGGCACATATAAGTGCTATATACTTATTGATTAAATAGCTTTAATGCTTTGTCAATGTGCCAACTTCCAAACTTGGACAGTCAAAAGATGAGAAAATCTGTCATGGTCCCTCAGAGGATAAGACTGGGGTTTCATTGTCTGTCTCTGTCATGCCCCAGAGCAAGAACATATAAGTGTTTTCCCCTTGAATCAAATTCAGACACTAGGCCTCTCCCATCACTCTCCAGACCCCATCTCATTTGCAAATTACCTGGGACTGGTGCCCAGGGGCTACCTTTGCCCATTCCAGAAATGTCTCCCCTGGCAGTGTTATGCCCATTTCTGTGACCTTCCTCCACCTACAACCCTCACCTTAAAACATTCCAGAGCCTACTAGGACCTCCAGGTCCCTTGTCTAGAAAAAGCCTTCCCCAAATGTTCCTGCCACACAGCACTCTCTTCTCCAGCTTTTTACTGAAGGTAGAGATGAAGTCTCATAACCTGCCTCTTGATTACTGTCTGTCATTTCCTAGTAAATCAAAAAGTCAGCCTCCTATCAATGACCCAAGCTCCTTATAAGTGGAAGCTGTGTCCTTGTTCCCAGCACATGACATTTAAGAGTCCATCTGAAACAGCTGTCGACAACAGCAGTAGCACTGATGCTTAAGGCTCCAGCAGAGAGGGCCAGTGGCAGTCTGCAATGTTTTGTAAAACATTTTAAAGGCAACTTGGGATTCCATAACTGGCCTGTGGGTAGAAAAATGAAGAACTCTTTTCCCATCAGCTCTGCCAACTTGCATCCCAGTTTAAAAAGGAAGGTGGGGATCACAGGGCAGGCTAGTGGCTATGTTTTGTGAGAGAGATTTAATTTCAGAGTGAAATTAATTTCAGGTGCTAAGCAGTCAAAAGAAAATGCTTCCCTTATCACCTCTTCATTGAACTCTGACTTATACTAACAAACCAAGTAGAGTAAGTTTAGTGGCTTCATACTGACTTTTGAGCCTCAAATGGCTGAAAGCAGTCCAGAGGGCAAAGCTGCAGAGGGCAAACACACTGGAGAGAGACAAAATTAGGAGCCTGAGCAGCACTGCCCAGGGGACATATAATGCAAGTCCTGTAATTTTAAATTTTCTAAAAGTCACAATAAAGGTAATTAGGGGAGGTTTACTTTAACATTGTATATGTAAACATAGGTATATAAATTTAACATTTAATATTTTTAACATGAATCAATATTTTGAAAGTTACTTCAAAATCTGAACCTGGTGTTTCTTTTCCACTTATAGCACATCTCCTTCCTGACAGGCTTCATTCAAGGGCACAGTTTCATGGTACTGGTGGCCACTATACTAGAGAAGGGAGATGTCTAGGTGAAGGTGAGTAAGTCTCCAAGTGAAGTAAAAGAAATGAAAGAGAATCCTTGAAAAAGGAAGTACCTGGGAGGTGTACCAAAGGTTAATCTGTGTTTAGAGTTCTCTCTCCAGAACATACTATTTTGTTCTGCCCAAACTGTTTATTACTACTACCAGGATGGACTTCTTGGTAGTTATGTAATTATATCAGTTCACTCTATTGTCTTTGGGCAATACCACCTGAATTTACATTCTGTGCCTTTGGCAAGTTATTCAAACTCTGAGTTCCCTCAGCTGTGGTAGCCAGTGATCACCCCTCTGTCTCACAGAAGGATTAACTGAAGCAATCATTTATTATTAGTGCTAGTTTACATTATCATCATCATTACTGCTGCTACTTTTTAAAAGATCTGAATGAATACAAGCAACTGGACTATTTCTTAATGACAAGACTCAAGTGAAGTTCTTTGAACTGTAAATACATGATTGCTTGGAGCCAAAGATGAAGGGTCAATGCCAGACAGATTCAAGGCATGCCAAAAATAGTAAACATCATCACAGGAAGTTAAAAAAAAAAGTGGTAGTGGAGCAAATAAGAAATAACAGCATCTAAATAACAGCATTCCTGCACAGAAGCTGAAAATGTCTTTGGGTTAAGGTAGTGAATGGCCACTGACTCGCTGAATTAATTTCTAAATGTTCTTTAGTGTTGCTATTACATTGTGTCTATAACAAATGGTCATAAAATACTTTAAAATTTCAAAACAGGAATTTTCAGCTTTTCAGAGCCATCATAATTTGGTTGGTGTGGTTGGTATTTACGATTTGAGACTAAAGTCAGGACAGTATTTTGTTTAACTTATGGAAGTTTTCAGCCCCAGCTGAGTACTTTGTACTTCTCTCTTCCTCCCCATTCTCCTCTTATGTTTTCCTTTATCTTCTTCCTCTAGCAGGATATGAGCGAGCCACAATGCAGAGAGAATTCCTATTCTTTCTTTCCCATTTCAGAGTTACCAAGGTGAAAAAAAGGGATATGGTCAGTTACACCATTGGTGGGAAGGCAGAGGCAGACAAGAACTGACACCCATCCTGTACCCTGTCCCCTCAGCCACTGACTCAAGTGAAACTGAATACAGCCAGCAACCCAGCACATGCTCAATTCAAACACATGGTGGTAGTGGTAGTTTCCTGTCCAAGGGAAATACTGTGTTACAAAGACAAGCTCGACAATCACTGCTGGTTACTCTTGTTCTGGTTATCACATACTGACCTCAGAGACATCAGTACAGTCACAACAGAAGCTGTCTTATATTACATGGATCTAAAGGTGTTGTTGATACACACCTGAACTTAACATCTGAATCCAGGAAGGCATCCAAAGAGTCAGTGTGAAAAGCAAACCTTAGCTTCCTTCCCTCTTAGTGTAAATATCAATGAATAAATTTTTCTGGTGTAAGGTTATGCCTTTGTGCTCCCAAATATTGGGAGTAACTTGGGAATGTATTCTTTTTTTCTGCATTTACTACATGTGTATAAGAAGCGGCACGTGAGAGTGTAAACCACAATATTAGCTTGGTAATCAACTGTGTAACTTACAGCAACAAACTCAACCACTTGGAATGTGTATTTCCTTATTTGTAAAACAGGTGGTCACCAATTTCACAGAATTCTCATGGGGATAAATAAGATAATATATACAAAACATCCTAACACAGTGCCCAGCCCATAGTTGATTCTTCATAAAGGTTGGTGTCATTCAATTCTCCTCTGCCCTCCTTATGGCCTAGAGACTGCAACACTTCTTGTAATGTCATTCTCTGCTCCACCATTTATGAGAAAATAGGTGGCAATCATTGTCTTTTAACTCCCAACTTCTCTCATAGTAAAATACATGTTGTAAAACTTACTACCTTAGTTCTTCTTATTGTATATATTTAAGGTGTATGGCTTGATGTTTTGGCATACATACACATTGTGAAATAATAATCACAATCAAGCCAGTTAGCATCCATCACCTCACATAGTTCTCTCTCGTGAGAGTGTGTGGTGTATGTGTGGGTGGGGGGGGGGTAAGAACGCTTAGCATCAACTGTTTAACAAATTCCAAGTATGCAAAATAGTATTGTTATATGCAATCAGTATGGTGTAAATTAAGTCTACAAAGCCTGTTCATCTTGTATAGATGAAACCTTGTGCCCTTAGCCCACATCCTTCTCCCCATTCCCCCTGCTCCCAACTCCTGGTAACCACCATTCTACTTTCTTTTTCTAGGAGGCTGTTTTGGAGTTCACATACACGTGACCCCATGCAGCACTGTACTGTGTTTCTATGACTGTCTTATTTCACTCAGTATAATATGTACTTATGTTGTTGCAAATGACAGGATTTCCTTCTTTTTTAAGGCTGAATAAGAGCACATTATATGTCTATATCACATTTTCTTTATCCATTCATCGGTAAGTGAACATTTAGATTGCTTCCATCTCTTAGCTATTGAGAATAATGCTACAAAGAACATAAAAATGCAAAGTATCTCTTCAACATCCTGAATTCTTATAAATACCCAGAAGCAGGATTGCTGGGTCATATGGTAGCTGTATTCTTAATTTTTCAAGGAACCTATGTATTATTTTTCATAGTGGCCATCCCAATTTACATTCCCACCAAGAGTGTATAAGGTTTCCCTTTTCTCTACACTCTTGCTAACACTTATCTTTTCTTTTTAAGAATAGCCACCCTAACAGGTATGAAATGATAGCTCATTATGGTTTTGTTTGTATTTTCCTGAAGATTGATGAGTCGTATTGATCACTTTTTCATATACATGTTTGCCATTCATATTGTCTTCTTGTTGGTTTTTGTTTGCTTGTTTGTTATTGCGTATGTGAGTTCCTTAAGCATTTTGGATGTTAACCCCTTAAGCCTTAAGATGTATGGTTTGCAAACATTTTCTCCCATCCCATAAGTTGCCTTTTCCTTTTGTTGATTGTTTCTGCTATTGGCAGAAGCTTTTTAGTGGGACTAATCTTACTCTTTTTATTTTTGCTTTTGGTTCCTATGCTTTTGGTGTCATTAATAACAAAAAAAAAATAATTGCCAAGACCAATATCAAGAACTTTTTTTTCTTCTAGCATTTTGCATTTAGGATCTTTAACCTATTTTGAGTTATTTTTTGAGTATGGTATGGTTAAGTCTTTAACCTATTTTGAGTTATTTTTTGAGTATGGTAAAGGTATTAAATCTCATTCTTTTGATATAAATTTCCAATTTTCCCAAACCATTTGTTGAAGAAACTATCTTTTTTATTGTATATTCTTGGTTCTTTTGTCAATCTTGTCAAAGAAAGATTAGTTGCCCACATATATGTAGACTTCTGTCTGGCTCTCTATTCTGTTCCATTGATCTGTGTGTCTGTTTTTATGCCAGAACCACACTTTTTGGTTACCATAGCTTTGTAATTCATTTGAAATCAGGAAGTGTGACGCATCCATCTTTGTTCATCTTTCTCAAGACTGTATTGGCTATTCATGCTTTTTTTTTAATGTTTCCATATGAATTTTATAATTTTTTCCATTTCTGTGAAAATGTCAGTAGGAACTTTTGGGGTTGGAATTTGGGATTGCATTTAATCCATAGATTATTTTAGGTGGTATGGACATTTTAATAATATTAATTCTTCCAATACATGAATGTGGGATGTCTTTTTATTTATTTGTGTCTTCTTCAATTATTTCATCAAAATTTTATAGTTTTCTGCATACAGGTCTTTGACCACCTTGGTTAAACTCATTCTTAAGTGCTTTATTCTTTTTTAAAGCTATTGTAATGGGATTTTTTTCCCTTATTTTCTGTTTTAGATGGTTCATCATTAGTTTATAGAAATGCAATTGATTTTTGTATGTTGATTTTGTATCCTCACACTTGTTTGATAAATTTTTCTATTTTCCTCCTGCTATTGATCTCTAGTTTCATGCCATTGTGGTCAGAAGAGAAACCTGATATGATTTCAATCTTCTTAAATTTGTGAAGACTTGCTTTGTGGCCTAACGTATAATCTATCCTGGAGAATATTCACTATGCACATTGGGCTGTACAATGTTGAAAGTAGAATATTCAAGTCCCCTACCATCCATTACTGTATTACTGTCTATTTCTTTCTTTAGTTCTGTTAATATTTGCTTTATATATCTAGGCACTCCAATACTGAATGCATACACACACTCACACACACACATATATGATTGTTATACCCTCTTGATGGGCTGACTCCTCTATTGTCATTTAGTAAACTTCTTTGTCTCTTGTGACAGTTTTTGACTTAAAGACTATTTTGTATGATATTAGTCACCTTTGCTCACTTTGGATTGCCATTTGCATGGAATGTCTTTTTCCAGCCTTCATCCCATGTATGTCCTTAAAGCCAAAGTGAGTCTCCCATTGGGAACATATAGTGTGCCCTTGTCTTCTGACTGTCTTGTAGTTCCGTTGTCTTTTTCTTTCTTTCTATCTTCCTTTGTGATTTGATGATTTTCTGTGGTGTTGTATTTTGATTGCTTTTCTTTTTATCTTTTGTGTATCTACTACAGGTTTTTTGGGTTTTTTTTTTAATTACTATGAGGCTTACATAAAACATCATACAGTTAAAGCAGATTTTTTTTTTTTAATTCAAGGCCTCACACTGGGTAGGCAGGCAACTACCACTTGAGCCATGCCCCAAACCCTTTTCACTTTTATTTATCTTGGGGATAGGGCCTTGCATTTATGTCTGAGCCTGCCTGGACTGTGACCTCTCATCTGTTTCCCATGTAGCTGGGATGATAGGTGTGCATCACAACCACCAGCTTTTATTGGTTGAGATGGGGTCTCGCCACTAACATTTTGCCTGGGCTGACTTCAAACTGTGATCCTTCCAATCTCTGCTCCCTAAGTAGCTGGGATTATAGATGCGAGCCATAGTGCTTGTCTTAGACTATTGTAAGTAGATAAAAACTTAACTTCGATTGTATGCAAAAACTTCTACTTCTCCCTTTCACATACATTTTATGTTTTGATATTATGATTTAGTCCCTTTTTATAATATATACATTAGGAGGAACAGAGAGAGCAAGATCTCCTACTTGCTTCATGATGAGTTACAAACTCTGATGACTTCAGCAATTTCGAAAATACTCAGAAAGGAGCAACTTACTAGAGAAAGGCTACACATTTTAGAACGGGTTGGCAGTGTTCCAAGGAAAATTATCCTAAAAACAATACACAGCTGGTCCTTTACAGGCGTCATGATAGAGTTCTTCTAACTGAGCTACACTTTCTGAAGTTTTTTCCTTTCTGAAATGAACATGGAATCAAGTTGAATTAACTAATTACTACTGTATATGGAGATTAAGAATGCAACATTTAGTACAGCTAATTTATGAAAATACAGACAAGGGCAATAACTCTGTTCACACTGTGAAAAAAAAATTAAACACATTTGCTACCATGAACGATGTTTTTGTGTTCCCTTCACCAGATGGGCTACTGGATTTATGACAAAATGTGTCAAAGATACATATCAAGATAAATGGAAACTAGGAGCCCTTTCAAAACTGGTCTCCAGGATCTAAAGAGTCTACCAAAGCCTGATAAGGGCGTGCAAAAGGGCAGGATGTAGACAGGATGGTCAGTAAGTCCAGGAGCACGGTTGGAGAGAAGGAATGCTTCTTCAGGTACTGCCGCTAGAGCACAGTGGAATAACTATGGTGGACAGCAATTAATTGAGCATTTCAAAATAACAATTACAGGTGATTTTGAAGGCTCCTAACACAAAGAGTTGATGATGCCGGGGGTGAAAGATGTGCCCATTACCCTGAGCTGATCATTACACATTGTGTGCAAGTACTGAAATGTCAAGTTATGTCCTACTTGACATATGTATAATTACTATGTGACCATTAAAAATAATTTTTTTAAAAAAGAGAATCTATTTTATAGATGACTTTACAGTTGATAAAGCTGTCCTCATGGGCATTTATGGATGATTGAAATCAATTTTAAAAAACATAAATTGATTTTAAACAAGATTTTCAATTTTTTCTTAGCAATGATAAAGCAAAACTGAGAAGTCTGAATTTCCTTTCCTTTTACTTCTTCAGCCTGCCCTCCATAGTTAGCTGGCTTGGTAGGTGCCAGAAAACAAAAAGAAAAGATGCAATAAAGTCTACAAGTTGGTTGCATTATCAAGGGTACACTCTAATACTCATTGCCCACCTTCCAATCACAAGAGCCTGGAAAAGCCAAATCCTAAAGCTATTAGTGGCAGCCTCAGGAAGTGACAATCAAGGAAGGGCCTTCCTCCTTTGGCAGCCTTTATAGCTATTTCCCTTGTGCTCCGCTTACTCCATCAGCTCTACAGAAATCTCTAAATCACTCCATCAGTCTGTGGGCAGATATCACACTTCTGAGACCACCGGAATTGCTGTAGTCTAGTTATAGGAAAATGATAATCATGTTTTTATTTATTATCTAGAATGCTATGCTTTGTTCAAAGTGCCTCCTCACCATAACTGTTTGTTACATAAGGTATTTTTCCTCTTTCACGATAAGAACAAGGCACAGGCCACTTAAGAGTCCTGTCCAAGGCCACATAAGTAAACAGTGATGATAATAATGTACTAATGCCAGCCCCAGGCTGAGAGCCTTGCTCATTTCCTTCATGCAGCGGAGGAAACTGAGGCTCAGAGAATAATTTGCCTAAAGACTCATGCTAAAATTGCTTCTCAGTCTTTTGGCTAAGATCAAGTGAAGACTCACTCTAAGGGTTAACAGAGCTGAGACAGAATTTGCATGGACCTCCAAAACCACTTCTGAGAGATCTAACCAACCTCTGCAGATAAGAATCACTATGACTACATCTAATGATGCCTAATGAATCCTTTTAAATGGTCAAGGACAGAGCAGACAGGCCCACACTGACATGTGGCTTTGCGTTTATCATCGTATCAATCTCTATGTTCCTATCGCCTTTGCTCTTGTTCTGATACATGGAAGCTGCTCTCTACACTGAAGTCAGAACGGAGGCTCAAGGAAATCACTGTCCAAAGATATCCTTCCCTGGTGCGGAGCAGGTTTTCAAGTACCTAGATACCTGCTTAGGGCTGAGGAAAAACAAATGTATGACTTTTGTGTGTCAGAAGTGAGTGAAGGGAAGAAGGGAGGCCAGGGAAAGGAATCCCAGAGCCTGGAACACACATGAGTCCATCAGGGGTGGAGGTTTGGTTTAAACCCTAATGTCGTGATGGGAAAAGAAAACCTCAGGACCTGACCAAGGCCTGTAACTGACTTCTCCAGACGGGGATCTCTGTACACATGGAGAAGGGGGCCAATCCCCCAGAGCACACTTCATAAACTGAATTCTCCGTTCTTCCTCCTTCCCACCCACATAGTTCAAACAGGCCAAATAGCCAGCAAGTGTTTGAGCTTGAAAAACAAATGGATTTTTGCTCCAAGTCCAATGACAGCATGAAGAAGAACAATAATTCTTTCTGTTTACCACCTGTCCTTATCACATCTAGACCTAGCAAAGACATACAGACTGCCTAATCGAGGACAAAGAGAGGAAAAGATAACTTGCAAATTGTCCAGACCTGTACCCTACCCTTCTCATTGCATCCCATAACACACACACACACCCCCCACCTTTCAGCCAACAGCTCATCCAAGAGTGCCCACACAATGTCTCCAGCTTTAATACTACATCCAACAACATGATGACGTAGTCAATCAGGCAGGGAGAGTGCCACTAGACATCTTGCTAAGGATCCCTTAAATTAGCTGTTTGAGAATTCAGTGCTGAGAACCAGGATCACAGAAATCAAAGGTTAGCACCCAGCCCCCACCCACCCGTCACTCAGCAGCGCTGCCCCTCTCCTCCCCCTTCCCCAGCCCAGGCCGGCAGCCCCATCCACTTGGCACCCTGCCCCCCCCGCCCCCCACCCTGCGCTGTGCTCAGTTGGCCCCTCAGCAGACAGAGCCAGCGGCTGCCCAGAGCTGCAGTGCATCAGCATTCCTATCACTCCCCTCAACCCACGGGGACACTTTCCAGCTGCCTTGTGCTTAAGCGTCACCCTCGGCACCATCAGCCTGAGCCTGTGCATAATTGACAGGGGATATGTTGATAAGGAATGGGACCGCTCCAAGTTTCTGAAGGATAAGTAGGTAATTAAAAGAAAAACCTAATTTAAGAAAATTCTGAAGACTTTTTTTTTAAATCTCTCAGGCAACATCCTTTATGGATTATTCTTTTTTACCAGAAGACTTCTGTTTTGAGTCTGTTTGTTTTTCAAAGCCTGGGGCTAGATAGCCAATATTCTAGGGCATCCCACAGTCTTCATGCCTCCCAGGGGGCAGTTCAAGAGCCCAACCCTGACAGTGAAGAGCCTACCTCTTCTTCCCTGCAAGTCTCAGAAGTATCTGAGTTTTCCAAAGTCTGAGCACCTGGTGACTTCCGCCTCAGGGCTTAGCACAGTGCTCTCTAAGGACCCAGGCACCCTGGGCAACAGCTGTCCACACAGATATAGAGCCTTCAAAAGGTGTCAAAGAGCACCACACATCACGAGGACATGGTCTGTGAGCATGAGATAAGCTTCCCCTGCTTCTGGCTGTACCACTTCTCTACCTGGCTGGTTTAAGGCCCACAGTGAGCCACACAGATGTGAACACGTGTGCCTTAGACAGACACACCAACACAGGTTCTATGAACTGCACGCCAGGGCGTGTGTCACTTCCTAAGACACAGCCTGGACATTCTGCATCACCTCCCTCTCCTGGAGGTTGGCTTAACATTGGGTTATGGTCACACTACCCAATGTTCTATGACCTTCAGCAAACCAAATCTCTGATTCTTTTTAAAATTATTATATTATTGTTGTACTGGGGGTACACTGTGACATTTACAAAAGTGCTTACAATATATCTTAGTTGAATTCACCTCCCCCATCATTCTCCTTTATCTGGTTCTTAGTTGTGAAACAGGGCTGGTAGCTGATTTCATTGGATATTCAAAGGGTTAGAAGAGTTCAGGTGCTTCTTATGGATGACCCTTTAACCAACTTTCCTGCCTTACCCCACTTGATCACTTCTAACTTAACTAGTCTTATGTAGCTCAAGTGGTTGAAGAGCTCATCTAACCTCAGCTACTGGACTCTGTGATTTTCCTCCCATCCAATCTCACCTTGCATTAAATGAAAACAAACACAAGCCCTCCCTCCTGGAGCTTAGGCTGTAGTGAAGGACATAGTCATTCTTGAAACAGTAACACAACCAGATATAAATTTTCAGCTGTGACATAAAGGAGAAGCACACACAGTGAAATCATAGAACAGGGTTTCTGAGCCACAAGGGAAAGGGGAAAAGGCTGAGGTCCCAAGGATGGGAAGGATTACCCATGTGCAGCAGAAAAAAGAATGCACAGGGGCTTTGTGGTAGGAAAACAGTTCGCTCCTGAACAGGAAGGGCTGCAGGCTTAGGGTGCAGAGAATAAGGGGGTGTTGGGGAAGGTGTTGCTGGAAGGGAAAGTGGGGTCTACACTGTGGCAGATCTGAAATCTAGGTTGAGACTTGGACTCTACCATCAGCCTTGATGAAAGTGGCTCCACATTGTAAACTAGTAGAAGGAATGATCAGAATTGAATTTTTTAACAAGCAACAAACAAACAACAACAAAATTTCACTCCAGTCCAGCGTGGAGAACAGATTGGCAAAGACCAGCAATAATTTAAGTGATGGAGACACAAACAGACATTAAAACACTGCCAGGAGAAATGGTTCCTGGTGAGGGGAGGTGGGGGAAGCCCTCCTGAGCACAGCAGCCAGGTTCAGAGTATCCTTGGGGGGAAAAGGAATAGGTGTTCCACATAGTGGAACAGCCAAAGCCAAGAGCAGAAGTAAGGAGTGTTTATAGGAACTGATGAGAGGTTTGGTATTTCTGGTACAAATAGTGTGAGAAATAGGAGCTGAAAGGAAAGGTTGACAGAAGCCAGACGAGAAAATCTCCTACCCTACTCTAGCAGGTCTTGTCCACTAAGTTATCAGGAGCCACAGGGTTTGAGCAGTGGGTGATATGATCTATCATATCATATTATTATTTTAGATATTATTTTAGATAGACGATTCAGTCAGTTGGGTAAATAAGGGATATGAGGAGATATGGGAACCAGAAAGATTAGTTAACTAGATAGCTACACATCCATACACTAAAATACCATGAAGATATAAAAAATGATTAAATGTGGAACATTCTTGTGGCTTAATGCTGGATCTGAAGTGATATATTTGACATTTTCTCAAAATGCATATATATATATATATATGTGCATGAAGACTGAATGAAAACAAATCTTCTAACAGGTTGATATAACTAAGTTAGGGGTTATAATGATTTTTATTTCCTTCATTCTGGTTTACTGCAATTTCTACAATGATTATATATATTTACAAAAGTTCATAACCAGAAAAAAATATAAACACATGAAGTCAGCATGAATGATCCTATCAAGCTGATAGCAACAATTTATATTCCAATAGCACCTGAATCTTTAGTGACCCTAAGTCTTAAGCCACAAGATAAATGCCATTCTCTCCATGCTCACAGAGAGGGAAATGAAAAACAGGGAAGCAAAATGATTCATTTAACATGACACAAAGGGCTGGAGGCAGACACAGGTAGGAATTAGGTAGATGCATGTGCTCTTCAGCTTCTTTCTGCTGCGAAATTATTTGAACAGAATGGATCATGCACAATCCAATAATTAAGATAGCCAGAATAATCAGAAACAGCCCAATAGACTGCATGATTATCAGCCCATATCAATAAAGAAGAAGTCAATCCCAACCCTTAGATAAATAAGACAGGCTACAGTGCTAAGGCACTGTAATTCAGAATCCTGAGCTCAATTCAGATAGAGTTTTTCTAGTGAGGAGGAGGCATTGGAAGGGCAGAAAGCAGAAGCTGCCTTCACACTGTGCCCATGATTATCCACAGTGATTGGTTTAAAAGAAAGGAAAAAGCTAAAACAAGTGTACATAATTGTAGTGTGCTTAACTTCCATGCCAAAATGGGTGGTACACAGAGTCCTAGTTCTCTAATAACTTTCCCCCACACTCCTCCATCACCTTCATGAGCTACAGAAACACAACTCTAGATGAAGCTACAGCCACAAATAAAACTAGACTCTCCGGGCTCCAAGCTACCATCCTCCTCCCAGACAGGGAACGTGTGGTCCCAGCAAGTGCCAGATCTCACTGCAGGGCATGCTGCTTCTTTTCCAGTGGGCACTCAGAAAACACAGCAAAGACAACCCTGCATAAGACTGGCCCTACTTTTATTTATTTCTTTTTAAATGTCAGAAAAGCTTAGAGAACCCCGGTGATATTTTTAATATGGCTTCCAAAGCCTAAAATAGCCCTCTTGCTTTGTTGTTGGATGGGTGAGGTGAGACCATGGGGAGGGAAGATGGAGGAGGTAGGTGGCTTCCCAAAATTACCAGCCTTGCAGATTAAACAAGTGCAAATTAGTCAATGTCCACAGTTATTCTGAAATGGACATTACTGTGGTTGCAAGTGAATAAATAGCTTTTATTTGTAAATACCAGAACATGAGTAGCGAATTTAAATTTTCTTAATCTACTGAAAGTAGTCTAGAGAGTCAATAGGATAACAATGACTTCAAAGTTCTGCATCCACAGGTCCTAAGTTAACCTTCCCTGCTACCAATTTCCCTTTATCCACGTTATTTCAAGGAGGTGGTAATGGGCAAAGGAGGCTGTGAACATGACGATTGTGTGGGATGCTCTACAAATGAGACTGGTCGTGCCTGTCAATCATCCAGACACGCTCACAGACCGCCCCCATCTGCATAACCTCTTTATATTTCTGAGCCCTTTGGTAGTCCCTTGGCTGTATCATTCTTGTCCCACTCTCATTTTCATTTTCTCCTCTAGGAAGAATAGTCACAAACTCCACATCATTCTGTAAATCAGAAATGTCATGTATCTTGATACTATATTTATTAAAGATTATTTATTGTAATATAGAAAAATACCCCCAAAAGCCTCAGGCAGTGACAATAAAGTCCCAAAGTGGCTCATAAAATGTCACCTAGGACTACTTGTCCTAACTTCAGACCTACTATCAACTTGCGTCATCTCTGGCTGCTATTTCTTGCCCATTAGAAACAGCAAAGGGGAATACAAAAAGAGACAGCTAGAGGCAGACAACAGAAGCAAAAGAAAATGATACTTAGCAAAACACCAGCACACACACAAAAAATTGGAACAAGCACAATCATTTTTTAAAGGATAGTAGTCTGCGTCATGTAGTTTTAAGGCACATTCTTACACACCTCTACATCCCCTTGGGGCATGTAAGTATTACATCATAGCACACAAAGATAACCTTGAGTCATTAGCAGAAGTTAAATTTAGCGATTTCTGTTTCAAAAGACAGAAATACACATAAGGCACTGAATAAATTTATCCATCCAGTCAGATAGAAACAAGCTTTGACGTGCATAAAGGTAGGTTTTAGCTATTTGGAAAACTCACCCCTTATTTCCTGATGCTCTGAATAAGTCACAGAATGCAGTAGTTTGAAAATCTCTTAGAAAGTATGAAGTTCAACCCTTCATTTTAAAAATGAGAAACTGAGGCCTAGAGAGGGTTAAATGACTCACCAATGTCTCACAGGGCTCCGGAAGAACCAGGCCAAAAACACCCAGCTCCCAGAGTTCTCATCATCCCCACCATATAGAGTGTGCAAGCAGCAATTACTATAGCTCCAGCACTACTCACCCCAAACACATAGGATTAGTCAAAACACACATATCTCCTTTGTAAAAACTACTTTGCATTATGTGAAAGGAAGTGCCTGTGTAAACTTAAGGTGTCTTGTCTTGTATGCCATAAGCAGCACACTCCTTATTTTATGGCCTCTACAAAATAACTTCAGTTTCCTAATTCATAATCTCACACAGATTGTCTAAGACTCTTCCCTTTGTATTACTGTTTGTAAAGTGAAACAAGCAAACAAACACCCCAAAAGAATGAAAAAAAAATGCTAAGAAACATATTCCCAAACCAAGAGTCAAAATTAAGACCAGTTATATCCTGGCCCCTCACCTCTGTCTTCATCACCATTCAGTGCAGTTTTGATAACTAATTTTGAACAGGTTTGTTTTTCTCATCTTAGATATTCTTTGAAGTAAGTCTTCCAAATGACCAAAATGCTCACAAACAGGCCAAAGGCACAGCTCTCTCAATGAGAACCAGCCAGACCCGCTGCAGGTGCTGCAGGCC
The DNA here is from genome assembly GCF_047511655.1 of Castor canadensis. Classification (NCBI taxonomy): domain Eukaryota; kingdom Metazoa; phylum Chordata; class Mammalia; order Rodentia; family Castoridae; genus Castor; species Castor canadensis. The sequence continues at coordinate 33,872,998 of NC_133397.1, read as the reverse complement.
ACCTCATGTCTACTTGGGGTAGAAAGATTGACGGGAAAAAACAAAACAGTCCTGACCAGGTACCATGCCTCAAGCTGCAACCCTAGTTATTCAGGAGGCAGAGATCAGAAGGATCAGGAGGATAGCTGTTTGAGGCCAGCCCAGGAAAAAGTCGTGAGACTCACCTCAACCAAGAGCTGAGCATGGTATCACACATGTCATCCCAGCTAATAGGGAAGCATAAATAGGAGAATGGCAGTCCATGCCAAGGAGTCCCTAGTTCAAAAATAACCAAAGCAGCCAAGTGCTGGTAGCTCACACCTGTAATCTTAGCTACTAGGGAGGCAGAGATCAGGAGGAACACAGTTTGAGGCCAGCTTGGGCAAATATTTTGAAAGACCCTATCTCAAAAATACTCAACACAAAAAAGGGCTGATGGAGTGGTTCAAGTGGTAGAATACCTGCCTAGCAAGTGCCAAGTCCTAAGTTCAAACCTCAACCCTGCAGGAAACCAGACATTATAGTCACTGTCATGTTGATTACAGCATGTCCCTTCATCTGCACAAAGGAAGAAACTTGGAATCAAGGAAAGTCATACCATGTTCAAGTTTTTTGAATAATACTTCCAGGGAAATTAACTATTATGTCTATTACAATATTAGGTAAGCTATCCAGAAATATCATTTGAAGAAAAAAAAAGCAAGAAACAAAAATGAACGATGAAGATTCACAATACGAATTAAAGTGATCAAACATAACTCCCAGGTAATTAACACAGTGGACTATTAAACTTAGAAAGCACATTTCTAAAACTTTTGAACAAAATGAGGTATAACTGTAGACTTCTTTTTGATTTCATACGGATTATATAAATTAGATACTCTCATGAGTGGAGAAGTAAAGCAAACTAGAAATTTTTCCTACAGTAATAAAATCAAAAATTTTTCAAAAGTTCTTCAAAGATGATTATAAAGCAAGGAAGGCAGAATTTAAATTATGCATATCATAATATGCAATTTTCTAAAGGGTAGTCTCCTTTTCTGCTCTCCATTATGAACTCAAATTCCATTTCCCAAAACCAGATATACCTTATTAATACCAATTCCCTATGAAATCATCTAAGAAGAAAAATAGTATGCAGTTGAGTCCTTCCAACCAAGGGGCAAACATTGCTCCCACCACGAAACAGAATTCCTGAAGTAATAGAGTAAAGTTTTATTTCTCCTTTAAAACTTTCAGGAAATGAAAAAGAAAATTAGTGATAGGAAAGCATGTCACATTCCAAAGAGTAGAGGAAAGCCGTGTGGGAGTGAACAACTTGAAAACAGGAAATGGCCCCTCAACTGAGCTGTCCTAACACTTCTAGAGAAAACCAAACTTTCCCCAGCCTGACACCTGACTGAGTTAATTAAGCTGCTGTTTTCCACATCCTATCATCACAGCAGTAAGTGCTGTGACAGACCCAACTGGTTACATTAATCCAACCTCTCTACTTATAAATGAGGAAATCAAGATCTGCAGAGGTGAGATGACTTGCCCAAGGTCACACAGCAATTAAGAGCAGAGTGAAGAAATGACCAGAGTCTCCTGACTCCCATCACCTCAATAAACTGCAGAATAAACTCGCTAGGGAAGATCACTTCTGAATGCCAGTCAAGCCCCTCATCTCTTGAAGAGCCACCTCTGAGTGAAGAGCCCAAAGAGCACTCTCATGCCCCACGTGATTCTCCAGGCTTTTCTTAGCACACAGGAACTCCCTGCTAACAATCTGACAGCAGCAAAATGGTTTAGTTAAGAGCTCAATGATGGGCAGTATCCAGAGTTCTGCAGCAATGCATCCCAGCTACTCTGCTTTCTGGTCAAGGGAAGGATGTCATTAGGCTTGCAATAATTTTATTGGAAAAACACTTAATAAGCCAAAACTGTACAATGGTATGCATAGAGTGAACTTACAAAATACTACCAGTGTACTGAATTCCTATGATCTGAAAACCACCCTACTTAGGCCCTAAGAAAGAACTGAGACAATGGAAGAGTTCCTGAAGGTAGGGACTTCATAGGGAGATAAGCAGCAAGACAAGAACAAATAATGCAACCCTTCAGTTAGGATTAAGAATGGTTTATGAGGAAAACCCTCAGAAGAAGCTTTCTGTTCATTTTATACTGATATTCTAAATAGTTGCAAAATAAAGGCAGACCACGAATGTTGGCTTTTTGGTTTTTTGTTGTTGTTGTAGTTTACATCTATTATTTCTTCTATTTTAAGGCCAAGTATTTTGTCTTTTTGAATTATTAGTGTCTTAGTCTTTGAAAACTGAGAATAATTCTCCCTTCTCTTTGTCCTTGAACAAAGGACAAAGGGCTCTGGAGTGGGTGAGAATAGATCAGAGATGACTGTCATCGCTGAATCAACCCAATACGGTGATTCTTTGTTAAAAAAAAAAAATTCCAATTCTATGAGATTTCCATGAACCAGATACTAAGCGAGAAAAATGAACAAGGAAATAAGATATAGTACAATGTAGAAATGACTAGAACAGAGGTTTGTATAAAGCACAATGGGGTCCTCATTAATACACTGGTCCCCCTTCATTCAAGGGGGGCATGAATGTGGTCAGTACTAAACCTTAGCCATACCATGTTTCTTCCCACACATGCTTAACTATGAAAAAAGTTTAATTTATCTACTGGATACTGTAAGAGTTTAGTAACAACAATAATAAAGTAAAGCAATTATAATACACTGTAATAAAATTTCCAGCATCATTACTCTTAGACTTTAGGATCATCATTAAATAAAATAAGGATCTCTTGAACAAAGCACCAAGACAGGCAGTCTTGGAAACAGAGGCTACTAAGTGACCAAAGGCAGGTGGCATATGACCAGTGTGGTTACCACTGGTGAAGGGGCAAAAGAGCATGAGATTTTACCCTATTGCTCAGAATTGTGTGCAATTTAAGTTTATGAATTATTTATTTCTAGAATGTTTCATTTCTTATTTTTGGACCACAGTTGATCATGGAAAGTAAAACTGTGAGTAAGAGTAGACCACTTTAAAGCAAGTAATTCTGCAGAAAATGAGGAAGGAGCTGAAGGTAGAGTCAAGAAAAGCTAGAGAGAAAATAATGGCAATAAGCTTCAAGGAAAAGTGGACACTGCTCAGACAGATAAGGAAAGATGGCATTTCAGACAAAAGAAACAGGATATGCAATCACACAGACGCATGAAAGGGTATGTGTACTGAGGGAACATCCAGTCGTCTAACATAGCCTGATCCTAGATTTCATGGAGAAAGAGTTGGGCATGTAACTAGAGGTAGCTGGAGCCTCGTGGTGACAGCTTTAATGTGACCTACTGAGAAATTTAGTCTTATAGCTGTGGACACAGAAATCATCAGAGATTTGGGAGTCTTTTGTTGTTTACCATTTTTAACCATTTTAATAATTATTGTTTTATTATTTTTTTGTGAGACTGGGGTTTAAACTCAGGGCTTTGCACTTGTAAAGGAGGCATTCTACCACTTGAGCCATGCCTCAGGTCCATTTTACTCTGGTTATTTTGGAGATGGGGTTTCTTGAACTATTTGCCCAGGCTGGCCTCGAACCATAATCCTCTTGATTTCAGCCTTCCAAGTAGCAGGATTACAGGCATGAGGCACCAGCCTCCAGCCATTTTAACCATTTTAAAGTATGCAATTTAGTGACATTTAGTACATCGTAAATCACTCCTAGATATTTCCAGAGCATTTTCATAAACCAAAAAGAAAATCCAATACCTATTAAGTAATTGCTCTCCATTTCCCCTCACTGTTTCTACATGTTTGCCTATACTGGATATTTCATGTAAACAGAATCACTCAATATGCAGCCTTTTGTGCCTGTCTTCTTTCACTGAGCATAGTGTTTTCAAGGTTCATGTTGTAGCATGTATCAGTATTTCATTCATTTGATGGCTTAATAATATTCCATTGGATGGATATACCATATTTTCTTTTTCCATTCAGTTGATGGACAGCTGGATTGTTTCCATCTTTTTGCTATTGTGAAGAGTGCTGCTGCTGTGATCAGATAGATAGATAGATAGGTTTTTGTTTGAGTATCTGTTTTCAGTTCATTTCTGTATATACCTATGAGTGGAACTACTTGATTATTTGGTAATTCTATGTATAATTTATTGGGGAACACATCAAAGGTTTTCAGTCCAATCAAAGACCTAAGACTGTGTTTTAGAAAGTTAAATGCACCTAACAGATGTTTAAGTAAATAATATCCTACCGGGATAATTCCCCACAGACCTATCAAACACTTGCCCTTTACTGCCTGCCTTCTTGGCCTTCTTATCTCCTTTCCTCTCTGTTCCCTTGTTTTTTTTTCTTTTTGAGCCTACAAGTTGGCATGGAATCTGGTGGTTCAAATATATGCCCACCCACATACCTTGTGGCTTTACACCATCTTCTGAGGCTTCTGTGCAAAATCCTGCTAGCTCAGCCCATCTGCAACAGTTCAGATTGTCTTGCTTCAAGATTCCTGCCCTGAAGAGGTGTCAAGATTTAATAAATAGGAGAGGCCCAGAGGTGCAGAGCAACTCCATCGAGAAACACAAAGTTCACTTGATAGGCCTGGCTTGAACATCTCTGCTGAGGTAACCAGAGTTCATCTCATACCCTTCCTCCATCCCCCTCATCCAAACACAGAAAGCTGAACAGCCACTTCCTCAGCTGGCCTTTTAAACTTGTCATTTCAAAAAGAAAATGATTCTTCACAAGAATTTCAGGGATTAGGAAACTGGCTTTTCTTTGAAGTAGAACTGTTTAGTTTCTCAGGTTTTCTGTATGTGCATTCTTTGGGTTTTTGTTTTGTTTTATTTTGTTTTGTTTTTTGGTGGCACTAGCATTTGAACTCTGGGCATTGCACTTTCAAAATAGGTGCTCTACCGATTGAGCCACACCTCCGGTCTGTTTTGCTCTGGTTATTTTGGAGATGGGAGTCTCTTGAACTATTTTCTGGGGCTAGCCTCAAACTGCAATCCTCTCGATCTCAGCCTGCCAAGTAGCTAGGATTATAGGCCAGCTCAATGTCTCAGTTTTTAAATTTGTGCTTCTATCAACACACCAGGACACAGAGAGTGCTGTGCTAATTTTCTTTCTCAAAGTTATTATAGTTATAGATGTACTAGGAAGTTGTAATGATGGTCACTCAGCACCAGTGAAGGGATAGGAATAAATATTGTCGTTGTTTTCCTCTAAGGGCTTGAGAAATTAAAAGAACGCAGACCATGGCTTGAACAGATTTTATAATGAACTGGCTTGAGAGGTGGGGCAGGGTGGGGCATGTTCACAATAATGATCTCCATGGGATACACTGAACTTCCATTTTGGGGAGCGTAGAGGGACCAAGGCTGTGTATCTGGGAATTGCATTAACACTGACCAAACCAATCAAATGTGTATTAAATTTTACCAACTGTGCCATCTGATCTTACAGCACACTGATATCCTCTAAAACAATTATGGACATTTTTACCGTCCATTTAAAAAGTGCAATTATAAATAAGCCTCCTTGGAAACAACTGTGCAGGCGCTGGGTCGCGAGGGATTAAGGAGACACAAAACACTCTTCAAAAAGAAAAGCACGGGGCTTTCAAGACAATTCCGTGTGTCCTCGGGGAAGGACCCAGAGAAAGCAGTAAAGCTGGAAAGGCCTCTGGGTTCTCTTCTCAGTCTTGTCCTGCTACAGAATGACCACACTAAGGTGGTCCTGCCATTTGAATGTCCCTGCTGTGGCAGGCTCTACCTTTGTGACAGAGCAGACACTCTTGCTCGGCTAACATTTTATTCAGATGCCACGCAGCCAAGAACTTCCTGAGAGGATTTGCCCCGCCCCAGCACCAGGGGTAAAATTTGATTGGTCTACAGAAATCACGGGCATTCCATTCCACATTCCACTTGCTAGGGATTGGTTTAGGGAATAGTCATGTGACATAATTGTAACCAATGAGAACTGTGGAGAGTCTGCTAAACCACTACTGCGAAATTACATTTATGGTAAAAATGGGAGGAGGGGGTATTGCCTCTCCTATTTCTTAGCCTTTTAACTGTTGCCATGTGAGAAAGTGACTCAGAGCTGCTGTGACCAAGAAGAGACAAGGCTCAAGGCAAAATTGCCTATTCGGACACTGATAAAGCTTCCAGCAGCGAATCTTAGTAATTAACTAGCCTGGGTGCAGGATTCCTCCAGACTTACTATGCAAGATAAGGCATTATCCTTATAGGTTAAGCTATTTTTAATTTGGGTATTCTGTTACTTGACACTAAAATATTCCTAACTAATAAACCTACCTACAGGAATGAGTAAATGTTTAGCAAGTACCTTATTAACTTCATTTTTAAAAACTACACCCACAACCCAAATTATAATGCTTCATACCTCATCAGAAATGCTGCTGTATCTGACCCTTCTAGAAATAAAGACAACTCCAAAGAGGTACATATTTGTGGGGATAACTGGATGGATGCTGGGAAATAGGTCTGTCATTTTAACCTGCACACAGAACTGGAAGAGTGCTAAAACAAGAACTGTGTGATACTTCAGAAATAAAAGCACACTCTAAAAAGAACCTGTGCCACAAATTTCCAAAATACAAAGCGCTCAATTTCCCCCATGGCATAATCAAAATATGACTACACAATAATGTGTGTGCATGGCTACGAGGACAGAGAACTACTCTATTTAATGCCTTTCAGACACATTCATTTCAATAACTGTCACATTTGGAGGGCATACACAACTGTGCCCTTTTATGGTTTCTCCTGTCATTTTCTTTTGAACTACCCAAATCAGGTATTTGGGGACCTGTTCAGAGGACTAATGGGTAATGAGTTATTTATACAGCTGCCAATTTTCTAAATCAGTGGTGGCACCTAGACCACCACTTAACTTTAAGGGACAAAAGCACCCACACCATCATCTCCATCCCTTATCCCCAGAAAGTGCACAGTCTGGATTAAGCCCTCCTCACTCCCCAGTTCTATGCAAAATCAAGGCGCTTTCCATTCCAAAGGGATATTTGAGATTATGCTAATAACAACATCCCTCTCACTCACAGGTTTTCTGATAATAAGCTTTCAAAGAGAAAGGAGGGAGTTAGAGGAATTGCATGTAATTGACAGGAGTTGGCAGCACAAGTGCAAATCACCCACTAAGAGCATCATAGTATAAAAATCAGGTGAGCATCACTGCTTGAAGTTCCTTTCAGCTCCATGAATCTTTGATTCTACCTGTGCTTCCCCATTTGCCTCCTACCAATTTGAGCTCCTTTCAAAGAGGAAAAGGTAACAAGTAAAAAAGGAAGGAAAAACAACATGACTTTGATGCTTCTTCAGCGGACATCTGAATGGATTTTACCTTTTACTGCTGAATAGTCAACACTTACCTTGTGTCTTTTGTTTGTTTCAAACACCTGAAGAAAAGAGTATTTTTCAGTACCATTCATGTTAGCAGTCACTGTTGCTTTTCCTGCCACTCTTATGTTCAGCCTATCTCTTAATTTTTCCAGTCCTTAGGAGTTTTAGTCTCCTTAGACCAATACTTCCATTGTCGGAACACCAAGCAAAGTTTCCCTGCAGTATGGTAGAGACTAAGGATTAAATCATCTGCAATAAATGATTCTGAATTAGCAGCAGGATAAAACACCTACTGAGCGCCAACTGTCAGTTGGCTCACTATTCCAGTTGGACATTAAAATTCTGCTACCCCCCCCCCACCCCACAGTTTATCTTCTACTATGTCAAATTTTGACTCTGATGAACTGTTCCATAATTTTTCAATCACATGACAAGTGATCAGTTTTGGTTTTTTCTCCAGGACTTCATTGACTAATGTCTGACAGGATGTTCAAACTTAAAATTCCATGAAAATTGGTAAACATTACTGTAAGCAGTATTCTAAATTGTGAAAGCCTTTACAAAGGCAGTAAAACTCAAACAGCCCACTCCCCCACCAACTCAGAGCCCGTCCTGCACTGGGTGTGGGAAGCTAAAGCTCAGTTCCCTTGGACCTAAAGGACTTACACATGTTTTCTAAGACCCTCTTCTTTTTTTTCCTAACACTAACAGTGGTTGCTGTTGAGTGAATGCAAATGCTTACATATCCCACACCAAATAAAAATGCCTTAAAATATAGACAAAAGAGGTCCAAGCTAAATAGAGCCTCCCACCTTGACCTCCCTACCCCTCTTGGTCTGCTATCACTCCAGACCTTACATACTCAAGTCAGAGCTTTTGCATGGCAGATGAATGTATCCCTGTTGGTTTGCAGTTGAGTGACCTACTATAATGAGACAATCATGCTTTCTAGAATTATCTACACAAACACAATTTCCCATGTCTAGAATTTCCAGAGTCTGTTCTCTATCTATTTGTATAGAGTCAGATAACTTGGAAAAACCAAAAGGGAGTACAGATCTTGTTGATTCTTAAGGGAAAAGATGCGTTGATTGATTTTTGTCTATTGACGAAATATTAAAAAGTCTGAGCACTGATGGACATTCAGCAAGTTATAGAAAATAACTTGCTGCAGTGTGTTCGCAGTTATCCAAGAAAAGGGAAAGTCAAATGTGGTTTATATTGTTCCCCCTTTTTTAATTGCTAATGCATTCCCTGATGGCTGTCCCTATGACATGATTGTTTGGTCTGCAATCAGCTTATCTGGCTGAGTTACAGGAAAGATGGAGTACAGCATGTAGCTTCCCGTTACTCTGCAGCAAACAAAGACTGTCAGCTTCCTCACTGCAGAAGCCAGCTCTCTCACGCTCCAAGATGTTCAGTTACATCCTTTTAGTTAGAACTTGCAATAAAACAGATTAATCACTGTAACCACTCTTAACAACAGGGAGACACTATGAGAGAGCAAAAGACTAAACTGTCATAAATTTTACCAGGTTTGGAAGATGAAGTCCATTGTCTATTTACAAATGCTTTTTATTTTGATTTTTAAAAATCTTTACAGCTATGTACAATCAATGATGTGGAGTGTTTGTGTTTGTTTTCTTTTTTTTTGAAAAGTTATTAGAAAAAACAAAAATTTTTAAATCTGAAGCAGACCCACATGGTTAAAATTATCTTATCTGAATTACCAAAACACTGAGCTAATGTTTTGCTTCAAAGGAGACATATTTGCTTTTTATTATCTGCCAATCCTCCAGTTGGTTTGTTTTCAACTTTTTCCTTCCATCCCACCAGTTGCTATTGTAAGGAGGTGAGCAGGAAGTGGCACAGACCAAATTTGATTGTTTGTATTCTTTGAACCAGCAAATCATACAAGAAAATAGAACACAAATGTTCACTCAAGTACAATTCAAAGAAAGACAGTGGAATTTCCCTTAAAGATAAGATGGACAGAAGAAAGGTGGGCTCAGAGATGAGGACACAGCCAATGTAAGGTCATGGTTTTCTTGCAGATGTCCCAGATGAACAACCTGATTATAATCTGATAATCTGTGATTACATAATCCTTGGTTATCATGTAATAAATTGGAGTGCAGGTAGACACAGAGACGAAGGACAGTCCACTTTTGGTGAGTGTTGGGAAAATCCTGTGACCTCCCTAAATCCTTTCAATGTTCCCCTGCTCAGGGTCTCACTCTTAGTAGTGACAGGGAGTCTTGGTGACTCCAGATGCTCCCCCAACAAAAGCTTATCTTGTGTAGCAATCAAGAGCACTTGCACTTATAAGAAGTCTGCCTGATGGGGTTTGAGACTCTTTTTTGAGCTTTGAAGAAGAAAAATCAGTAGCTAAAGAAAAAAATCACAGCAACTTGGATATAATTGGATGTGAACTTTCTATGACACAGCAAAATCTCTTCTATTTTTCCCCTTAAGGCCATTGCTAAATGTTATCTATAAGATATGGTGAATGAAAAATGTCATTGATTCTGGAAATTTTGATCACAAACCTCTTCAAGCACCATTCGCTTTTGCGTTTATAAATTACTTTAAAAAGATATTTCCTGTGTGCAGATGGCAAGAATGGAAACAAGCATTTTCTTTTGATGACAGAGTGGCAAGAATTTAATTTCTGTTCAAGATAACCTTCACGAGTGTCAGCAATAGAATGTGTTGAAACGGAATCTCACATTTGGGTATGCTCAGCCTCAACACACTGTGGGATAAGATGAAACTACAAATCTAGCCATTAAGAGTTGTGTAGTGTGAACTGGCAGTTGTTTAATCAAAAGGGCTCATTTAATATACTATGCCTAATGTCAGAACTGATGCAGAAATAAAATGTATCTTCTCTCCCCTGTGCAAGATCAATGTGTTTGGTATAACAGTGCACTGGGAGACCCACCATAAATTTCAGCCCTTATGGGAAAAATCCTCTTTCCTCTGCCAACTTGAGAGACTTGGTTCTGCTAACAAGCAGTGAGGGACGCAGTCTTTAAAGTGGGGTGTATATGTGCTGGGGATGACTTGCAATTCTTTAGAAGGTGGGATGTAAATAGTTCAACTTCTATTTATATCTTTTTATTACCATATCCCCTCAAAGTTTGCTTTTGTCTATGTTTTATATTGTCTATGTTAGTACAATCAATGCACATAATTTTAAAATAAATATAAATTATATTTAGGAGCATCATATATATGCACAGTCAAAAGAATTTCAGATACCACTTGTATTGAGAAGTAAAGAATGAAAAAGAAGTCTTAATTGCATCTCCAACTCCCCCAAAAGTAAGGAATCCTTTGGCCAGTTGCATCTTTTAGCCCAAGACAAGATCTGAGAACTATCTGTGAACTCGGTGGGTCAAGGAGAGAAAGAATGCTATCCCTTCAGCTTCCCTAGCCAGATCTGCTCTTGGGAGATAATTAATTCCCTCACAAATGATACTTTGGTCTACAAATGAGCTGAAGAAAAGCACCAATCTATTTCTGTGTCAAGTAGAACTTGGTAGGTCCCGTGCAGGCTATTAATTTTGTGAAGAATAAGCAACAGGGGAAGTAGATGAATCATTAGCACCGTGAAGAACAGGTCCAGTGAACTCCTACCAAAGCTCTTACTTTCCTTTTCATACAGAGAGCAAAATGACAAAGTATTTCTATCCCACTGTCTTTGATATGTCTGTTTATCTCATTAAAGGAAAAATGCTTTTAAAACCACAAAGACATATTTCTAGTTCAAGTCTCAAGCATTCAATCCCAAGTGATTTATATAAATTAACATTATGAATATAGAATTATAATCCTCACAGTTCTGGAATCCTATTATTTTTAATGTCATAAAAATAAAACACTACAACATAAATTTTCCTTTTGCTTATTGCAAGCAGCATATAGCATTAAAGTTTGATTTGCAGGCACAAAGCACATATATTTGAGAAGTAATTTGTTTTTAATGGAAATTTTTAATTAAAAAATAATTTAAGTTAAAGCTAGTAGAAGCTGGGTACCTGTGACTAATGCCTGTAATCCTAGCTATTCAGGAGGCAGAGATCAGGAGGATCATGGTTCAAAGCCAACCTGGGAAAATAGTTCTGCGAGAACCTATCTTGACAAAAACCCTTCACAAAAAAGGGCTGGTGGCGTGGCTCAAGGTGTAAACCCAGTACCACAAAAAAAAAAAAAAAAAAAAAAAGCTAGTAGAATACTTGAAATATCCAATATAATTTCAATGACCCTGATTCCTATTCAAAATTGATTTTCCCAAGCCTCTACATAATGTATTCACAGGTCCTACCATTATTTATTTATTAAAGTTGGGGCTCTCCACAACTGAAAGAAGCATCCCATAATTCTTCCAACTGAGTGTGCTTCCCTCTGCTCACCTATCTTTCTGTTCTGCCAGTAGTTGAAACAAATGTATTGCACTTTGAACAGCATGGCTAGGAGTCCCCCATAGGGTGTGGACCTCCATCACTTTGCACTGTATTTTCTGTCATTTTTTCCCCAGTGCCATCAGCCTTTTCAAAGTGCTTTCTGCTAGTCAGATAATCTTCAGAACTTACTAACAGTAGTTACTATATAATTCACTAGAAAATACAAACCTCTAAGAAGGCAGGGATGCTGATCCATTTTATTCACGATAGGTGTATTTTCTATGCCTAGAACAATACCTGACATTCCAGTATCTATTTGTTGAGTGGATAAATGGATAATGACTGAATGAAGAGCCTATCTTTAGGTCACTTCCTCTCATTTCCTGGGACCCTTATATAAACCATGACAAATCCACTTGCCTGCAAGCTTTCTGTGATTTTTATACATAAAGGCCTCTTTCAACCCTCCAACCTCCCCAGTGGCACATAGGAGTCTCAAGCCTTAAGCTGTAAGTCCACTGTTCAAGTTTCTACCACAAGGCTCCCTGACTAATCCAGATCTCTCTTATTGGGTGGAAAGTGACTTCATTTGCATTTTCTTTGAATTAGTCCTTTGACCAGCAAAGCTTGCTTAGGGTTAAAAGTTAGCTGGTGCTGCAGGAACAGCAAAAATGGAAGAATAATTTAGAGTCAAACACAAAAGAACCCCTACAAGTATAGTCAAACTCTTCCTAGTGTTATCTTGCATATAATAGGCTTTCAATGGGCATTTTACTGAATTGAAAACTACAAAAATGCAGTGTGAACAAAATATCTCTGAAACATTCGCTAAGGTTTCATGAGGTCCTGGTGAACAAGATAGTGCAGTGTGCACTGGCTGCTATTGTGCATACAGGGTCACACTGCTGGTGAATAGTTCTTTGTCAGCCTGGTAGAGCAAAGTAGGGATTTACTCTCATTTCTTAATGGTTTATCATAACTTTATCTCTAGTCTTGTTGAAGGTTCTGGTTGAAGATCCAACCTAAACCCTTCTCAGGTCTGAGCTAGATGCATAGACAGAGGGCAAAAGTCATAATTTGATGATTCTCGCCAACATTTCTTCCATTGAGACCAATGCTTTTCTGGTCATCTGACTTCTCTTAAGTAGATAATAACACAGAGCCTATACATAAATCATTTCTAAACTAATCTGTCATCTCCCACACTCTATGTTTCTCTCATACATCTCTCAGAAATACTTGTCTTGCTCCAGTAATAGGAAATACAAATAATTCTGCGTTTTGCTTTTTGTTGTTTTTTTTATGGCACTGAACTTTGACCTCAGGGCCTCACACTTGCCAGGCAGGCTCTCTTACTACTTGAACCACTCCACCAGTCCAATAATTCTGATTTTGAGAATGTCTTCTACATTTCCCTCTCTGCAACTTTCACCCACCTCCTGGTTTTGCCTTCTAGACCCACAAATTTAAAAAAAGTCTGGCTTATTTGCCTCTTGAAAGCTCACTTAACATGACAGAAAATTCTTATACCCCTTTCCCACCACTCCCCATTTCTCCCATCTGAGTCAACTTTTCAAAGTAATAAGCAATTTTAGGGCTCACAAGAAAGGTAATACAGGGAGGGAAAATTAGAATAGAACTTGGGACCCTAGTTATCCACAGTTTTTAATTCAATGCATTATCAATTTCTAGTTTTATATGACTCACTTAGGAAATTCATACCACAGTCACTGATGTCAGATGCCAAAACAAAGGTAGTGTTTACCTAAGATGGGAGCCAAAATCATCTGAGATAGTAAAATATTGGTGACATTTTCCTTTCTCAATTTATTCACAGAATCGTAATGCAGTCCATGTCACCCATTCATCTACCAGATGATAAAGCTGAGCTTCAGAAGAGTTTTGTTACCAGCACAAGGTAAGTTAGTAGCAAAATACTGCTGAACTTACTCAAGGCATTTCTGGCCATCTCCCCAATAACAAATTAGGATGATATCATGGACAAGTGTTATCCTTTCCTCCAAACTGCTCATTTCTTAAGGAAGCTAAATTTACATTGTTACTATTACAACAATGATAAATTTTAGAACTAGAAAATTCTTAAAGAATTGTCAGCCTTCCTAATACTAGAGATAATGAAACTAAAGGCCAAAGAGGCTTTGGACACTTGTGGAGAAACATACTACAATTTAGCAACAGAGCCAGAGAAGGACCCCAAATCTGATTACAACCAGACTCTTCAGTGATCTCCACAGACAATTAGCTAAACACAATCAATTTCACAATCTGAGGTTGTTTTCATCTAAAAGATGCATTCACAACTAGAAAAACTACTTCTTTTATCTAGTAAGTTCTGACTTATGGAAGTGACAACCATTTGTCAGAAATTATAGAGGGGAGTTAGAACAACAAATGAGAGATTAGATTGACCTCTAATGAAGTCATTCCACTTCTAAGATCATTTGCTTCTGGACTGTCCAGGAACTGGCCACCTTAAGTAGCCAGGCATTTCCAGAGGTGTTCTGTGGGAGTTCTCCTGCTAGGGGTTGAACCCAGCCCTTCTGTTCCAGACACAACACTATATCCAAATTGCATGCAATCAAATGCTCCAAACATCAAGTAAGGAAATGCAGTTCTGTCATTTCCAAAGACAGACTACACTGCTTAGCTTTCAAAATTGCCTGGCCTAAACAAGCATTCCATAACTGAGCCTCCACATTCAGCTTTTACAGTTTGTGCATGGACTGGGTTACTATCAGAATTAATTATGCAGCATCTTCATGAGGAGAAATCAGATTTGGATGCAAGTTAAGAGAGAAAAGAAAAAGGTGCACTTCCCGAAGGGAGATTACTGTATCCAATTCCCTCCCCCCCAAAATTGCTGGAGTCCTTCCATATACAGACAGATTTGGATGGCAGTCCCCAGCTGGGCTAGCCACAGGAAGAAGGAAGTTGACATGTTTGAGAAATGAAGAATATGCCAACCAACAAGACTGGGAAGGCCAGCACATTATTCACCCCTCCTTTCTATGCAATTCCATTTCAAGCTGTAATTCAATGTGCATCTGTTCATTTGCTCCTAAATATTTAAAATGAACTGACTTTGAACTTTTTTTCTTTTTCAGAATAATGAGCCCAAGGGAAGGAGGTTTATTTATTTATTTTTCTCTCAGAGGGGGAAAAATCCTATTAAAGGTTTAGTTCTGAAAGTTAAAGGAAGCTTCACCAATAGGATTGTTACACTGAATATTTTTACACGAATGAGATTACCAAAAAAAAATTCAAGCTACCTGATTACATGCATGGGAACCAGGTGTTGCAATAGATTTCAGAATAGCAGACTGATGTCCTACAACTCCATGCCAAAAAACAAAACAATGAAAGACACCTGACAAGGTGTCAGTCATGAGAAAGTGATATGCAGACACTCCAATGCCCAAGTCTGGACCCTTCTACTTTAGAGGGCTTTGTCATTTTCTCTCCTCAGTTCCTGCCTGGACCCTGGGGAGGGTGGGAGATAGGAGCTTCAGGAAGGCAGAAACACGTAGGTTCCCTGTCTTTCTTGAGCTGCCTCCAACAGTGAATTGCCGGTGTTTGAAGTCCAGGCCACATAAACCCTGCACTTTGGGGTGTTCGGAGAAAGGTTCCTGGGGCCTGGCCTCCTTCGCTGCCCATGAGCCCGCCAGGCTGGGATGCCCCCAAATCAGTTCAATGTGATTGCAACATCAGCACAGTCCAAGTGAAAACCCTTTCCCCTCCCCTCTGAGGTCTGCACCACTTTCTTTCCAAAGGGTATTTCTAAAAGGAAAACAACTTGAGGGAAAGAGCCCAATTGGGGAAAATCAGATTTTCAACTATTACCCTCATGGGGAGCAGCGTCAAGAAAATCCACACAAACATCCCAAGTCAGGCAGGTGCACGGACAGAGAAGAGAAAGAGGCAAGCAAAGGCAGGGAAGGAGACAGCATCCAGGGGTCGAGCAGAGACTTGGGGAAAGGGGACAGGGGGCAGATGAGGAAGAAAGAGGAGGCACGGAAAGAAGAGGGAGAGAGAAAAGCAGGGGGCACCCGGAAAGAGAGAAAGGGATGGAGAGAGAAGGAAAGAAGGAGGCGGGGAAGGATGAAAGAACGCGCTGGGCAGCAGAGCGCGGGGCCGCGGCGGGGAGGTGGCCGCGGGGACCCGCGCGCCCCGGGGAGCCCGGGCTGCGCTCCACGCGCGGGCGCTGGGACGCGGGGCGCGCCGGCCGCTCACCTTTCAGGATGAGGGTGTCGATGTCCCGGTCGATGCCCAGGAAGTAGCACTTCCTCCAGAGGCCCGAATAGGTGGCGAACAGCGGCCGGCCACACTCGGCGTCCAGCCCGCCGAGCCCCAGCAGCGAGCGCCAGGACTCGGGGTCCGCGCGCCCGGGGCCGCCCGGGAGCAGCCGGCGCCCCAGGGGGGGCGAGTCCCGCAGCGGCAGGTGCGACAGTGGCATCAAGCGGTTCTTCTGGTCCGGGGGGTCGGCGCCCGCGCGGCTGCGCTCGCAGCTCTCCTTGTGGCGCCGGGGGTCGGTCTCGTACCAGTGGTCGGTGAAGATGGCCGTGACGAGCAGCCCCAGGGAGCAGAGGCTGAGGCCGAGGCTGAGCGCCGTGACGAGCGCCCGCGGCTCCATGGCTTCCCGCCCCGCCGCAGCCGCTGGTGGGCTCGCGCGCCGCCGCCAGACACAATGCTCTTGGCCTCGGCTCTCCTCCGCGCGCCCTCCCTCTCCCCACCTGCCCCCCACCTCCCGCCCACGGCTCCGCTCCCCCTCCCCGCCTGGGCGCTCCTTCCCGCCGCCCCTCCCCGGCGGGTCCCCGCGCCCCCCTCCTCCCCGCCCCCTCTTCTCTCTCTGCCCACTCCCCGCGCACGCCCGCGCCCCTCTCCCTACTCCAGGTCCCACTGTCCGCCCTGCTCTCTACGGATCCCCTTCTCTTCTCAAGCCCTACTCGCCGCCCTCACTCTTCCCTCTCACCGTCCTCTCGCCCCTTCACCCGGTCCCTACTTTTCCCCTTACTTTTCTGCAACTCTTCCTGTCGCTCTTTCCCCACTCCTGTGCCTTAAATCTCTGCCCTGGGCTCATGCCTCTCTTCACCTACCCCCAACACAGCACCTCTCGTCCTCTCCCTCTCCCACGACCTTAAACGACTTGCACCACCATCAAATTCATTCTTGTCACTTGTCCAAGTTGATTGTGATCAGTGTCCCGTTTGGTACCTAGGAGCAAATCTCATTCCAAGTCGGGCTGCGCGGCGGCAGTATTTAACTCTTGGGAGCCTTGATCTGAATGAAGCTGCCGACCTTTCTCCTGCCTCCTCCTGAAGGATGCAGCTCGCTCTGTTGTGTCGTCGCTCTTTCCTTCTCAGGCGCTGTAAGCTCTCTGCTCCAGTCCCTCTTCTGAAAGAAGACACCCAGTGTGACTGGAGCGACAGAACCACAGCCAGAGATTGTCTTCCACTTCGTTCAGCCGGTTTTGAGATGGACTCTTTCTTTGTTGACCATCTCCATCCACCTCCCGCCAGAGTGATGGCCTCCTGGAATTCCTAGAAGAGCATAGGATCAATAAGCCCTTGCAATGGCACCTGCTCAGTGATTATTACCTCTGAATAAAGAAAGCCCCCAGTGATAAACCAAAGTAATGATTTTATCCTGTGCAAGTTTTCCTCCTGAGTTGAGAAGGTCAATCCGCAAAGAAGTGTGCGCCAAAGTATACATCCGAGCTCTTCCAGGGCTTACAGTAGTCACAGATGTTAATTCCAAGAATAGCAAGTTAGGTTCTCATTTTGCAAAATGCAGAAACGTTAAGACCCAGGATATTAGGAGTTAATTGTGTAGGTATATAGCCTGTACAGCACAGGTGCAATACTCTTGTGTCTCTTAACGTCCTTGGGCCCATGTCAGAGACAGGGAACTCTGCTGCATGAGCCCAGGGATGGTAATTGGTGTGTTCTGATTATGAAATATTAATGATCAAGAGATTATGAGGCATTCATTAGATGTTAAATGTCGTTACTCCATGATTTAATGGGACTTATTAATTAGTGCCCCACATCAATTGGTATTAATGTGATTTATATATTTCCGCTGGAACGACATCTGTAAAGGTGGCATGCGAATCTTGCTGGGATTTATTTTCATTGACTTTTGTGCTCAGCATCTTCCAAGGGTATTTTTCCATTGAAGAGCGTGTACTTTTGAGCTATTCAGTTCACAGACAGGTTCCTTAAGCAAATCTTTCAGTCTTATCAGACCCCCATGTCCGTTTCTGCTGACCTGACAATGTGAATTATTGCTTGGATTTTCTCATAGCTTCAGCAAGAACTATGGTGAGTTCAAGTCTAATTAAGAAAGACAAAGAATTGTAATTTTAGTGTTCCTTTTGCAATAAGCTTTCCCTTAATGGGAAACACTGAGCTCATCAAAGAATTTTATCTGGATTTACACAAAAATGACAAAATGTAGAAGCATTCTTTTATTTATGTTCCATGATATGTACAAAATGCTAGATCTTTAACAATACACAGAGAAATGCCTTTAACTGTGAGTCCACAGTTGATGTCAGAGATTCACTTAAGTTGTCATGTGTCCTTTTATATTAAAAGATGCCTCTTGAGATAAAGTTATTACAAACCTTGAGAGTCTTAAAAATTGTCAACCCTTTAGCATGTCCTCATTCCCTTGTCACGTTCTCACCTGATGTTCTACAAAAAATAAGTATTCAGTCACATTTAAGAGTTAACTGATCTTCACAATAACACTGTCCCTAACTGGAGCTAGATAGAAGGAAGCCTCTCTTTCCAGGCACTGCTGTTTAACTTAAAAGAACATACTGTTCTGCCTCATTTTCCTAGCCAGAACTCTTTGATCAGACCCTTCTGAGAAAATAGCATTATCTTTGAGGTTCATTTATGTCTCTGTTTAAGACCAGTCTAGGCATATAATCCAAAGGTTACTATATGATGGATTGCCTTTGACAGTATTTCATAAAAAATGCCGCACATTACAAATATGGGCCAGCAGTATGTAATGAGAGCGCTGCCTCTGCTGGTGCAGCATTAGTGGCGTTGGCAGGGAGGTGACATATGATATGTACACTGGCTTTGCTACAGCAACTGCACGTTGCTCCATCCACATTTTTTAAATTTCTCTGTTGGATATTTCCAACAATGAACTATCACCCTCAAACCTCCACTTTGTTAAGGGAGTGAGGAATAGGAAGAAATAAATGGTTTCAATCTTCAAGTTACTCCCAGTCTAGTGCCAAGAAAAAGACCCATAAACAGAACAAGAGGCTAGTGCTGTAGCATGATAACATGAACAACAAGAAACTAACTGCTTGGAGGAGTCAGGTGGACTTTTCAATTGCTTCTCAAAGGAAGAGTTAAATTTTACCAAGAGGATAACATCAGACATATTAGCATTACAGTCAGATATACTTCTTGGATTTTATGTCTACCTAATACATTTGAAGGTTTCAGTATTTGGGGACACTGTAAAATAAGTATTTTTCTACATTTTAAGTCATGTAGTTGAACTACTCTTTTGACTTACTGCAAGTTTGCGAGTGACAACAGAAACTTAGTCTGAGGGCAGTTAGGGCTGGCATGGAGTGATGGTGATTGGAGATTAAGAATCTAGCCAGAACATGAGGGTTTGTCTCAGCTTTGGCTGTGCTGTGAACTCAACATTTTCACTTTGCTTTTTCTTTGCTTGTCTTAAATTTCTCTTTGCTGTCTTCACATCTAATACCCCAGTGAATCCCTCAGAGAACAACTGTGTCCTAAAATGACAGGGATAGAGTGAGAAAATTCCACCTGGGTGTTTCACTGCACTGAATTCAACATGTATAAAACTAATTTCTCATATTTTTCTGTGATCTAGCTGCCACTCCCAACTTCTCTTTCTCTCTTGTTGACAAGTCACAAACTCCATATTTTAGAATTATACAAGTTGTAGACATTTTTCCTTTTTATATCCACTCATTCCTTTTACATTTCTGCTGTTGCCATGCCTCTAACACCTTACATCTGGATTAATATTACAGCTCGCTTCTTTGCCTCCGTGATTCCAGGATCAACCCTTCCTACAGTTATTACAGTCCCAACACATTTTGCTCAAATGTTACTTTGATTATGTCACCTTTCAGCTCTTGACTCTCTAGGATAGAGAGAATTATCCAGTATATTCCTCTAGAGTCACTTTTTGTTACTGCCAGTATTCCCATAGTGTTTAAACATCACAACTGATATATTGGCCATGTTTAAATATTTAGAAAACAAAAATATTTGCCATAATATCTAGGTGTTTTATGATATTCGTCATATTTGTCTTTATAGTCAGAAGTTCTTTAAATAAATAATTCCTTATAAAAATGTCCATGAAAACACTACACACACACACACACACACACACACACACACACACACACACGCACAGACAGCTCTCCAGGTATCCAGAGCAATGCAATGACTTATTGACATACCTATGCTAAGCTAACCATACCAACCATGAATATTCTAAGAGACTTTTACCTTTTGTCCTGGTGCCAAGATTCAAAACAACATCCTTCCTGATTTCAAACACTCAGAATTCACAATTGAGTCAATATAGTTTGACCCAAAGCTACATGCTACCTTTCATAAAGAATCAGGAATATTTCCTGGTGATACCAGCCATTTTTCCAGCATTTAATGTAAAGATACAGTCAATTATATTGTTGATCTATAGCATGTTATTTCTGTAAATACTTGAGGTATCTGAAAATCATAACTCTAAATTGTTTCCTGAAGCAATTTTATTTTAATTCAATAGTATATATCACACGCCTCCAATGTAAGTTGCAGTAGACCCCACTGGATTATACTACAATGAATGAACCATGGTCCCTATCATCAGGGAGTTTTAAGTTAGTGAGGGAAAAAACCAAAAATACAGGAGGCTATGCACAGGAATACCTTGGGATGAGTGCTGTCACAGAGATATAAACAAATTGCAAGAGGAAAATCTAGTACAGAGAAATTGGTTTCCATTGGGAGGAATATGGGTAAGCCAAGTGGAATAATACTATCTCGAGCCCTTGGAAGAAAGGGACTGTTTTCTGTATGTGTGTCAACCCAGTCCAGGGAAAAGCCAAAAGTAAATTTTAGAAGTAGCACCTACCCCATGGTAATCTTCTATCCCCCACACATGTGGTAAGTCATCCTGACAGTGCCATTTTGTCACCAACTAGATGCTGGGAACCATAAAATACCACAAAACCCCTGAAATAGATGGTTCCTGATAAGTTTCTCATTTCACTGACACACCACAGAATGTCACCATTCTTTTTCACATTCCTGGATTAAGCTGTTTCCTTTTTGGATCCTTTAAGCACATATGGCAAGGGAAAAAAAATGTTCAAAGAAACCCATAACCATGTTAAGTCCCACTCAAAGTGTGATGTGTTAGCAGATGGTGACTCATTAATTGCCATACCTAACTGTATTCACCACCTTATCTGTGTGTGCAGATACTGGGTTTTGAAGTTAGGGTTTGATTCAGCTATTCAGGCCATGTTTGACAACCAAAGCAGAATTGAATGTAGCTGAGATATCCAGTGTCTCCGATTCACAGTCTCTTTTGGTGCTGCCCAGATGAACAAAAAAGCCCTTTCCAGGTGTCTCTCTCTCTTCCCTGAAAACCTTCTCTTGCCGTTATGTCTACTTAAAGGCACCAGGGTCTTAGGAATTCACATTTGAAACACACGGCTCTACCTTGCACCTTGAACCAGTTGTCCAACCTCCAAACATCTGAGATCTGAACAACAGAGCTATCAACATCTACTTCACGGGATGAGTGAGTCCTGATCATCACATGCTAGGAACATTCCTCCCACTCTTCTCTCCGCCCTACTCCATCCATGTAAACACATAAGCATGCTTCAGAAAATCCATAGGTCTATTATATTAAGACCATCTAATTTAAGTGTCATAAATATAAGTGGCTAAATAATTTATTAGTGACACATTTTCCATGTTATTATTTATAATATTCAAATAAAGGAAGCAATCTATCATTCTAATTTATTCAATTAACCTTAGTGAGTACCTATGAGTCAGGGAGAGAGTATTCCAGACAAAGAGACTAGCTACTACAAAGGTCCTGAGGCATGAAAAAACTTTGTCTCATCAGAAAACTGAGAGGAGACCACTATGGCTAGAAAGTAGTGAATGAGAGGGGAATGATAAGTGATGGAATTGCAGAGTTAGACAATGCCTATCATGCATGGCCTTGAAAACCATACTGTGGAGTTTGGATTTGAGTCAAAAGAAAATCCTTGAAATGTTTTAACCAGGGAAAGGGTATGAATTGATTAATGTTTTTAAGTGTCACTCAGACTTCTATGTGACAACTGGGTTAGGGTTGGGGTTGGGGTAGCAAGTTTGAGGCAGAGTAACCAGTCAGGAGGCAACCAGTCAGACAAGGGGTATTATTAGCGACTTGGCCAAAGAGATAGTAATAGAAACAGAGAGAAGTAGATGGAAAGAAGCAGGTGAGGAAAAAAAAAGAAATCAAGAATTATGCTCCATTTCTGGTCTAAGTGTTTCAATGGTGTGCCATGTATTAGATTAGAGGAGATATATACTTAGGAGGAGAAGTAGAAAAACATCATGAACATGTTGAGTTTGAGATGCCACTTAGCAATCCCAGACAGCTAGACAGTTGGATGTGTGAATCTAAGAATAAGAAAAGCAGTCTGGACTGGAGATTGCAATTTAGAGATGTCAGCACATAGGTGATATGTGGATATTGATATTTAAATTCATGGAACTAGATGAAATCACTCAGGGGAAAGTGTAGTAACAAAAACTAAGTCAAGGTCCAGGCTTTGAGGCAGAAGAAACTATAGAGCTCCAATAGAGGAGAAGGCACCACAGGGGAGACTGGGAAGGAAAACAGGAGGGAAAGCTAGAAAATGTAGGTTCCTGAAGCCAACACAGGTAAGCCTAGTAATACACTGTAATGACATAGCAACAGAGAAATAAGGTGATTAGATGAGAAGTATGAGACACTTGGGTTCAAATTCCAATGGGATTGTGTTTGAAGGAATTATTTGCCCTCTCCAAGCCTCTGCTTCATCATCTGTAAAGTAGGGGATGCTAGGAGAATCCCCAAACACAATGAATATATAGCACTTAACAGCATAATGGATGCAAAGGTTAATACATAATAACTGCTCAATGTATAAATGACAGCTGTTGTCATTTGTCATCTCCAACAATAACTGGAGACTATTCACATTTGCAGGCCATAATCCTGAATGTGGTACAGAACTTCACTCTCCTAGGGATTGTGTCCTAATGAAAAGCATGAAGTCCTACCATAAAACCCCTAAAACATAAATCATCTGTAGTATTGGTGAAATGATGAGCATTCAAAAGTATGAGGAGCCATTATGTTCTTTCAATAGGCTATTTTGTTATGAGCCCATAAAAGGGGTTTAATGCTGTTTTGTGACTAGCAGAAATAAGCTGCCAGAGCACGATAAGGTATCTCCATTTCTCAAGGTCTTAAAATGAGCTAGACAGAAAGGCCTCTGTAGAAAATGACTGCCCATAGCTACTACATTTTATGGGTACAAATCATGCTAGGTGAATAGGGGGTGCCTGCACCTTCCCTCCCTCAAATAGGGAACAGGGAAGCTCTGAGAAGAGAAAGGGACATTAATTAAGTTAGGAAGGACAATATCTGGATGAGAACAGAAAAAGAGACAGTATCCCTGGAAGAAGAAGAAGAAGTGGAAGAGGAAGAGAGAGAAAAAGAGAAAAGAAGAAGGAGGAGAAGGAGGAGGAAGAGGAGAA
The DNA here is from genome assembly GCF_047511655.1 of Castor canadensis. Classification (NCBI taxonomy): domain Eukaryota; kingdom Metazoa; phylum Chordata; class Mammalia; order Rodentia; family Castoridae; genus Castor; species Castor canadensis. Next base: position 33,849,353 of record NC_133397.1, on the reverse strand, counting down.
GGGGGTGAGGGGGAGGAGAAGGAGGAGGAGGAGGAGGAGGAAGAGGAAGAGGAAGAGGAAGAAGAAGAAGAAGAAGAAGAAGAAGAAGAAGAAGAAGAAGAAGAAGAAGAAGGAGAAGGAGAAGGAGAAGGAGAAGGAGAAGGAGAAGGAGAAGGAGAAGGAGAAGGAGAAGGAGAAGGAGAAGGAGAAGGAGAAGGAGAAGGAGAAGGAGAAGGAGAAGGAAGAAGGAGGAGAAGGAGAAGAAGAAGAAGAAGAAGAAGAAGAAGAAGAAGAAGAAGAAGAAGAAGAAGAAGAAGAAGAAGAAGAAGAAGAAGAAGAAGAAGAAAGAAGAAGAAGAAAGAAGAAGAAGAAGAAGAAGAAGAAGAAGAAGAAGAAGAAGAAGAAGGAGGAGGAGGAGGAGGAGGAAGAAAGAGGAGAAGGAGGAGGAGGAGGAGGAGGAGGAGAAGGAGAAGGAGAAGGAGAAGGAGAAGGAGATAGAAGTTAGTAAAGACCCAAGTCCTAGCAGAAAGAAGGCAATTTTGCACAAGTGATGAGAAATCCAAACTTTGCCGACATGAGTTGGGTCAACATTTCAGATTCTCATCGTCAAGACCAGAAAGACAAAAATTGAGACAGATGTCCCTGAAAATGGAATTCGACACAAGTTCACAGACATTTGCCCTCACCTCTGAGATCAAGATCACCACCCTAGGCGGTTAAGTTTTTCTCAATTACTGATTTGAATAAACCCCTTGAAAAATTATGTGAGTTCAGGTACTCAGTAGTCAGACTGTGAATAGCTGTTATGAACCAGATACTCAGAAGAATACCCAACAATGTGTGTGTTATTTACAGCTCTCAGCATGCCAGGGTTTCAGTGGGCACTGTGAAGTGCACAGTGCTTGGAAAACTACCCTGTCCTTTTGGAAAGAGTTACCAGTTTAGCAGGACTTGGCATACACCCCTCATGGCTGCACCTGAGCCCCAGTAATAAATGGGCAGCACGTGGCATTGATGGTCACTCAAGTGAAAAAGCCAATGAAAGGCTTGGGGACGAATTACCATCTCACCTCCAACTATGGTGTGGAGAGGCAGGACCTTGTCAGGGTCAGATTTATGAGGTTGATTAAAACAGAGAGAAAGGAAATGCACCAATGGCCAAAAAGGAATCCAAGTAGGTGGCTTTGATATATGAGCTCCATCTGCCTGATTTATTTGGTGTCTGTAATCTGCATGTGATCGAAAGCCTTAGACTATGTGAGTGGCAAGTCAGAGAGGGCTGGCAGTGGGAGAGATGTCTCTTAGTGTTTTCCAGCCAAGTCATCATGTGCTCTTCCGAACCCCACTGAAATCCAAACACAACAGAAGGAGTTTCTCTCCTAAGAGTCCTTATATTTAGCCAAAAGAAATTCCTGAAGTTTCCAATGCTGAAGTTTAATTCCAAAAACAAAAGGCTATTTTCTAAGCATTTAAAGAAATTCTTTAATTACTCAATTTCCTTTTATATATTAAGTTTTTTGAAAGATGCCTGCTGTCTTGGTCCTGATTTTGTGGACACCGTTTTACTTACTTACTGCCCTTTTCCATCTTTATGCAGAAGTTTACCTTTTTCCATATCAACTATTTTTGCCAAGAAGCCCAGGTTCTTTGGGCCAATAAAATGAGAACTTAAAATGACTCTCATAGCAGTGTTAACTGCATTTATAGGGCTCCTTTTAAAATGTTATAATTGGTAGCAATGAAAGCAAACTAGATATGGAAACCTGAAAAAGCCAGGGAAATCAACTCAGAATATAGCTGGGCTTAGAACTAAGGCTATCTTAGATTTATGGGATCTGAAAGGAGATTTGGAAGAAAAATACTATAGAAATTATTGTCAAAACAAAGGAAGAAGAAGGGATAATAGGAAGTAGTACATAATCAGAAATTTTATCAATGGATTGTCTATAAATCTATAGTTAGATAAAACCTGCGCAAAATAAGCAACATTACCAAGCAGCAGTCACAGATCAGAGTGGTTTGGAAAAATAATTTCCCAGCATGGCTTAGTGTGGGTTTGGATATTTACAGATTTGTATGGTTTACAATTAGGAGAATGGCCACCTCCATAATTTCTCTAATCTTCTTGCCTACTACTTTCTACATGTTGTTATGGAGCTTTTATACTTTTATAGAATAATAATATGTTGTTAACGTGTATTGATCACAAACTATTTGCCAGGCCCTAATAAGCTCTTTATATGTTTTTATCCTTCAATTCTTATAACAATTAGTAGTAGTAGTTTTGTTATTGTTACTCCCATTTTCTGCATGAGTAAAGTGGGGAGAAGCACAGAGAAGGTGAATAACTTGCTCAAGGTCATATTCTTATTAAGTAGCAGAGCCAGTATTCCAAACTGCATGTTGTAACTTCAGGGCCTGTGCTCTTAACCGTTATTGGTATATGTAATAAAGAAATAGACCAGGTGACAGAGGTAGAGCGGTGAGAAGTGATTGGTTTCAGGATATTGAAAGTATAGCCAATCCAATTTGCTGATGCGTACAATGTGTGGCACAGGAGAAAAGAACTAGGTGGAGTTGTTACCAACAGGGAAGGTTATGGAAGGTATAGATTGGAGTGGGGACAATATCAGGAGTTCAGCAATAAGTTTAAGGTTCCTATTAGCTATTCACATGGAGATGTTAAGAGAGCAGTTAGCTATGCAAGTCTAGAGTTAGAGAAGGGGTTCAAACTAAAGATGTAAATCTGGGCACCAAGAGGATTCCCATATAGATAAGACTTCAACTATCAGACTGGATATCAACCAAGAAGAAAGTAATTGATAGAAAAGAGAAGGACAAGAACTGAGACATGGAAAACTTCTATCTGTTGAGGTCTAGGAGATCAGTAGAAGTAGCAAAAGGGTCTGAAGAGAAGTGGCCAGAAAGGTAAGAGAGTATGAAGTCCTGGGAGTCAAGAGAAGAAAATGTTTCAAACAAGGGAGGACTGTCAGTGTCTCAAAGTTTCTGATTACTCCAGCAAGAGGAGAACCAAGAATTCAGCATTAGGTTTAGCCATGCAGAAAAAGGTCTCTAGTGACCTTAATAAGAGCAGTTTTAGCAGAGTGTTGGGGATGTAAACTTGATTAGAATGAGTTCAAGTGAGAATGGGAAGTGAGACATTAGACCAGTATGTATAGATCACTCAAGGAATTTTTTCCATAAAAAAAGGAGAAAGAAAGGAATAATACCTAAAGTTAGAAGTGAGATTAAGAGATTCATGTATGGGCAAGAGGGGAAAGAATCTAATAGAAAAGTGGCACATCATAGTAACAATGGAAAGAACTGAGGACATAGTGAAAGTCACAGGTAGATAGGTAAATGCGTTGACTGAGCCTTATGGAAGTTTCCATAATATGTTCAGTAAACGTTAATGTATTTGAGGAAGGAGAAGTCTTATCAGTAGAGATGGCATAGAAGTATTGATGGGACATAAACTTTTGAAGATCTATTAGAGCAAGTTCCATTCCATTTCCATTCCATTTCAGGAATGGAAAACCACATGAAACCAGAGTTAGTTCATGGGAGAGTGAGCACCCTGGTCCTACCAGGATGGAGGACTTGTGATGGAAAGTTCAGGATAAATTTGGCAGTGTCACTTAAATTCAGACTGTAAAGGGTTTAAGCGCACCAAGACCTTAGGCAATGGAAAGAAGGATGAGGGTATAGTGGAAGAAGAGGTGTTAGGAAATAATCCAGCAATGTGATGAATTAGATGGTGACAAAGGCTCTAGGTCACCCAGTTCTGGGTATCGAGACTCATGACAGCCACATTAGAAGCAAGGGAAGAAACATCAGAGATACTATGATGGACAAGTCAACCAAAGCAGGGAAGCAGACAAATACAAATGCTGAAGGTCAACTGCTCACAACAACTTGTCTAGGGAGATGATGGGTCTGTTGACTAAAATAAATAAATGACTTTGGATAAGTGAGTAGATGAATGAATAAGGAGGGAAAACAGATTTGGGATTGCAGCTTTGGCCATTTACATTTGAGAGATAGCAAGATATATGTGGGGAAATGTCTACGAGATAGTGGAGAGAGTCGATTTAGCCTCCACCGAGAGGCACCTGTGAGAAGTCTGTGGGAAGAAGGCATAGAAAATGAGCAGAAATAGTGTCCTGAGGCAGGGACTAAGAGGAAGAGGAGGAACCAGAGTCTGGCAGCATAATGTGAGCTCATCAGGAGAGCCACAAAAGCCAAGGGTACAGTTACAAGGTCAGTGGCACTGAGAATTACAGGAGCATTCAGCAATCAGTAAAAAAGAAAGGACTCCAGGGAAATGTGACCCCTGAGACCATGAGTGTCAATAGTTTAAAACAGGAATCAAATTTCTGGGTATTAAGGAATAAATAGAAGGTGAGAAAAAAAATAAAGGTAACACATGTTAATTTGTGGGGGAGGAAGAAATTTTAGCAAAGAAAGAAGAAGAGTCCTTCTGTAACTACAGAGGATAAAAAGATTAAAGGTTGTTTTTCTAGGTGCTGGAGACCAAATCCAGGCCCTCATGGTTACTAGGCAAGCATGCTACAACTGAGCTAATTTCCCAGTCTTTAAAGTTTTTTAAAGGTAGAGAAAACTTATGTATGTTTGAAGGAGAGGTATAAAGATGATGAAACCAAATTTGCCCCTACAACTGAAATTAAAGTTATAATTTGAATAAAGAAAAATTAGGTAGGTCATGAATAATATTTATGTTGCTGCTCATAAAATTTCATTTGTCACAGACTGGTTTGATGTCAAATAAAATATATAACTAAAAAAAAAAAAACCTGGCTATCCATTAGCTCTCAGGGAGATGGACAAAGTAAGCTCAAGTAAATCTTCCTTTTTCTCTTGGTGAGGATAACAGCTTTGTGAATGTGGTAGGATTCAATAATTGTTCCCCTTCCAGAAGCTAAGAATATGTTACCTTACATGGCAAAAGGATTTTGCAGCTGTGATCAAGTTAAGGGTCTTGTTGGAATGAGATTATCCTGGATTGTAATGATGGGTTCAATGTAATGACATGAATTCTTAAAACCAGAGAATCTTTCCCAGACCATTCTGGGAAAGAAAGAATGTGACAATAGGAAAAGGGCCAGAGAGATGTAACACTGCTGGCTTTGAAGGTCGAAGAAGCTGGCCATGAACTGAGGCTCACAGACAGCCTCCAGAAAGTAAAAAAGGCAAGGAAACACATTCTCTCCTAGAGCTTCCAGAAGGAATATAGCCCTGCCAATTTTGGTGCAAGCCCAGTGAGACTAATTTTGGGCTTCTGAACTACAGGATCATAAGATAATAAATTGTCTTGTATTCACGCACTCAGTTGTTGGTAATTTGATATAGCAGCAATAGAAACTAAATACAGTGGTTAAACTGCTTCCTTTCTCAAACAGGTAGCCCCCAACTCACCATGGTCTCCCCTGCTACCTGACTTTGCTCCTTCTTTGATCCTGCTCCAAGGATCCCCTGAATTCCAAAACATACAGAAATTAGAATTCCTAATAGCTAGAGAGTGAATGTCTGAGCCTGTCTTCCTGCAAGCTAGGCACCGTTTCTCTCTTCAGGCATTTATTTCACCTGAGCACTCTCTCTGTCACCCAAGGTGCTGCTCCATCTGCCATCCAGGACAGGAAAGGTTTGGAAATTATTGTGGGAGATGCTCCAGAAAGCAGTGGAAAAGCCCAAGTGAAAATTATCTTGTCTTTTACAGTCACAGGAAAGATCAATCCAGGGAGTTCTTTGGGTTCATGTAGAACCATGAGCTGTTTTCCTGTCTCTAACAGCTGGGAAGAGTTTTTGTTTGTTTGTTTTCGGGTTTTTTTCCCCACCTTTCAACCACTCTTTGAGTGTCATCAGAATGGATTTTGGCCTGGCACTTAACAGAATAAAGTATTTGTAGCTATTGCCCTACTTACCTTAACTCAAGCTGTCAAGAGCCCAAAGGTAGCCTTTGGACTCTGCATATGGACTCTAAAAAAGGACTCAAGTCTTTTGAGAGTTACTTAAAGGTATAGCTATACTTGAGTGAGCAGTATTGATCTAGGGGAGGACTGTATTGTACAGGAGGAAGAAAAGACATCAAAGTTAACAAGTAGAAATGAAAGGAGCTAAGTTAATAAATACAGGGGAATGTGGACTAGACATTGAGAAAACAACAACAAAATAATGTTTGTTTTCTTAGCACCATAAGTCAAAGTGGAAAGTGTGAAGAGCACAGTGGAAGTTAGGCATATGGAGCAGGAAGTTCAAGTGAAGTTGGATTGTACCTGTCCCAGTCTATATGCTCTGGCAGTGGGGCTTCTTTCCCTTGTTAACGATGTTATGACAAGAAAAATGTACATGCATTAGCTATTGGAATGTGACTAATTAGCACAATTTGGGATGGAAATTTGAGTAAGTTCAGTGGAGAGGAGGTTATGTAGCAATGAATGAGGTCATGAAAGAAAGAAATTATCTACATCTCAAGATATTAACTTGGGCTCTTCCACCAGAAAGAGCTTCTGGTCCTGAGACTTGTTCCTTCTCTAAACTGGCAGACATTCATTCCCTAAGCCCTAGAGCACTCAAGAACTTTCAAACTCACCTAATCCTGTTTATCCTGTTCCCCCACTCCTTCCCAGTGAAACCACAGTAACAGCTCAGGCTCATATTTTCCATCACTCCCTGCCTCTGCCTACTGACCAACCCTGTTATTTCCCCTCATGGTCCTGCATGGTGTGCACCATCCTCTTGGGAACTGTGAGTTATAAACTCTCTTTTCTATGACAGTCATCTCCTGTTTTCCTTACTTTATCTGAGTAATAATAAAACCTTTACCTTAAAGGATAACCCTATGGTCATAGGTTATTAAAATCTAATTGATCAGCCTAAGATTAAGATTCAGTTGTTTGGGAGATGGTATTAAGGTGATAGTTTAGTTCAGTTACAGGAAAAGGTGATCTGTTTCACTCTGACCCATTACCAAATAGTCACACAGCAAATCTGATTATTTAGCATATGTTTATTTACAGCTATCACGTACCAACTACACCTGTGTAAAACCATATTTACTTCCTCTTTAAATTCAAGTGGAATCCTTATATAAAATGAAATTACAAGGCTCAAGAGAGAAGACTTATTCACCTCCAATGGGCCATGACCACCTGAGTTAATACAGATGCACAATATCTGGGAGCTTTCTGATTGGGAAGAAGCTTGCCACCTGGGGAAGAGGGCCACAGCAGGGATGACACAACCATGTCAGCAATCTGCAAGAATAGAATCTGTCTTTTAAGTCACTTCACAGTATGCAGTCTTTTGACTTACACCTAAACATGCTAATAGAAAGAATATCTTCCATGTCTGCACAATATAAACATCCTTAAATAAAGCCAGGGAATTGTTTCAAAGTTAATTGAGGGTACAGGTTGGATAGGGAAGGCCTACTTGGTCTTCTTTAACAATTGTACTTTCATACTTAGAAAACTTCCCCTCCCTGTTTGATAGTTGAGGAACCTGAGATCTAGAAAAATGGTGATTTTTCTGGAATTAATGCCCTTGCTGGGAATAAAATTCCTATTTGACTCATTCTTCAGTTCTGCCTTAACTACTTGTGTCAGTGTGTCAGCACATCAATAACTTCCTCAAAAAAATTTACTTCCTGAAAAAGTAAATCTCAGTTACTTTTTCTGAAAGTGGAGATAATAGGATACCCTCCCAGGTTTGTTGTCTTATTCAAGATTTGAAACATGCTTTGCAAACCACAAAATAAAAACTGAGTCACAATGTATTAATAGTTCTATCATGAATCTGATAGCAGAAAGGGACCAGATCAGTGATTAGTTTGGGCTTACAGCCCCACCCCCTCTTGGAAGATAGAGCACATCCTACAAATACACTTGGATGAAATATCTATTAGCCTCAAGTTACCAGAGAACCTCTGTTTGCAATTATGATTTGTTTTGGGCTACTATGTAATGCCAGGATTACTCTGGGAAACTTGACTGAAACACTTTTAAATTATTTAATCTTCTTTTTCAAATATATATTTAGCTACAGAATACATGTCAATTGAAAAGTTTGCAGGAATACAAAAATACAGAAAGACAAAGGTATGGACCTTCCCTTGCCCCACTAACTCCACTCCCTGAAGGTAGCACTGGTCCACACCAGTGGTGCATTTGACATTTTCCTTAGCAATCTATGGTGGGCATCTGTCCCCATAAAGCGTCCTAGCTGTTTTTCATAGTTACATAATACTCCATGGCATAAATGTGTCATAATTTATGCCCCCCCCCACTTAGGTTATTTCCAATTTGTAATTCTTTTTTTTTTTTTGGGTGGTGGGGGATCAGTACTGGAGTTAGTACTCTGATCACCACCTGTGCCTCCCCATAGACAATTGTGCACAAGCCCAAGGCAGACACAGCCTCAATGGTGTAGAACTGGAATGGCACCCATTGCATAAGTTGGAGAAGGTATCTGGAGAGTTCTGCAGGGTGACTCAGCCCCTACATCCTTCACCTCTCACCTTGTCAAACTCTTCATTCCTACTGACAAGTGGCATCTGTTGTTCAATGAAACTTTTGACAACACCAGTGTAGGTTTGCTGTACATATACCGAAGAGGTCCTTTCACAGTTAGTAAGTGTTCATAAATAACTTCCTAATGAATAGAAACAACTGAATGCCCAAACCTCTGCTCTGCAAAAAGGTTAAACTCAGTCTCCACTGGAGACAGGGAACATCGATCCCTTACCAGCCTGGGAAGGCCCTTGCATGCCCAAGGCAAGGTGATACCCGGTGTGCCTCTCTCAGCTCCCACAGTCCCAGTCTATGCATTTGAACTCCAACTCCTGGGAAAATGTTGGAGCAAAACCCAACTTTCAGAGTTGTCTTTAGGTTCAAGAAAATATTTTCAGGATCTAGTTGTATTTACTGAACATTCATGGACCTCTTCCTAGTACATCCAATTGTCTAGACAAATGGTAATTCACCTGATACTTTCGGACTTTTGGCTGTGTTATAGTTTTCCTAAATTGAAACATTTCTTGTGCTCAAATATCTCCCTGGAGTTCAAAAGCAAAATTGGTTTCCTATAAAAACTTGGCATCACTATCATTAATTAACAGAAAGCAGAGTGCCTCTGTGTGTTTACCTTCACAAAGAGTATCCATGCAATGCATTTCTTTCCCAGAGGCATAGTTTATTCCTATGGACCAGAAATTAAGAAAGTATTTTAAAATAAATTCATGGCTTTTACCAGCAGGGAAGTTTTGAGAAACAGACTACTATATTTTATTAAAAGATACTAGACACAGGATTGTGAAAATTAAATAGAAGCCCCTAGGTATGAGAAAATAAATTATGTTAAATCGTTCACTTAGTCTGAGGCCACTTGTCTGTGCTTTGATCCAATTTGCCAAGCAATATATGGGCTGATCATCCAGCCAGTCGTTATTAGCTATTCATTGGTCAGCTTTATGATTGATATGACTTGGTAGTAATGCAAAGAAGTGTGAGTGTATGTTGTTGTGTGTGTGTGTGTGTGTCTGTATCTGTGTAATTTTGTTAGTAGTTCTATCCCTGTGGATTCATAGAAAGTTAGAGTTTGAAGTTAGAATTCTTTAAAAATGTGACATAGAGTTATAGTTAGCACTAAAGTGTTTGCCTAGCATGTATTATATCCTGGGTTCCATTGCCAGAACCACAAGAACAGAAAAGGAAAAAAGAAAAGGGAAGGGAAGGGGAAAGAAAACATCTACACATACATACACACAGGTGCACACACACTGGAATGTTATTCAACCTTTCAAAAGAAGCAAATCTTGCTATTTGTGACAACATGGTGTTTCAAAGGGGAAAAAAAATAACCAGTCTTGGTGTATAAGAACTGGTCTCTAAAGTGGAAAGTTCCATGAGATCAAAGAGTCACATGGATCCAGGGTTGCACGACGCAAAATTTATTGGGGATTTATACACAGAAGTGTGTCTTGGGTGGCAACAAGGCAGAAGGAAGGGGTTTAAATACTAAGCTAGACAAAGATAAGGCATGGCCAACCAGAATGTACCTGGCTTTCACATGTAGGACATGATTAATATCTCCCACATCAGTGTGGGTGTCAGTGATTCACACACCACACTCAGCTGACTACCTTGACAACTTCATTTGTCCTACAGGATTTGGGATGGATGCCAGGGTCACCTTCAAAAAAATGGTGATTACAACTGAGATGGTTGTAGTCATGCCAAGTTGAATGTCTGCACATGGGTAAAACTAGGGAACATTATGTTAAGTGAAATAAACCAAACACAGAAAGACAAATACACCATGATTTCACTTTTATGTGAAATCTAAAATACAACTCATAGAAGCAAATAGAATTGTGGTGATCAAGAAATGTAAGGTGGAATGTGGGTACGAGGAAATGTCAGCCAAAGGGTACAAGATAACAGTTATTCAAAATGAATATGCTCTGAAGATCTAACATGACTACATATGCATGGTGACTACAGTTAGTATACTTGAAATTTGCTAAAAGAGCATATCTAAAATGTTCTCACCACAAATAAAAAAAAAGGAAGAAAACGGAAACTTTGTGATGTAATAGATATGTTGATAGTTTGAAAGTGGTGCTCATTTCACAATGAAATACATGTATCAAAACATCAAGTAGTGCACCATGAATATGTACAGTTACAATGTGTCAATTATACTTCAGTAAAGCTGGAAAAAAAGAATTATTTTAAAAATCTGGTGCTGGAAAGTGAGACTGAAACAAATGTGTGATTTATTCTCAGTTGTCATGATTTAAGTCATGACATATCTAAGCCCATGAACCATATTGTAGTATCAGTTACATTTTTATATGTATTCAAGTCAAAGTGTAGCAGGGGATAAGCTCAGTGAGAGAGTGCTTGCCACGCATGCACCATGCCCTGGGTTCAATCTCCAGTACTGCAAGATAGATAGATACAAAGATAGATAGATGATTGATGATAGATAGATAGATAGATATAGACATAGATAGATAGATGACAGATAGAAAGATAAATGATAGATGATAGATAGATAGATAGATAGATAGACAGACAGCCAGATAGATAGATAAATGTCAGGACCTCTGTGTATGCCCTTGAAGTCCGGAACCACATTTTACATTATTTTTGCTTCTCTGGTTTTTATAAAAAGAATAGGGATGTAAGTAATGCTGCTAACTACATTTGATAAACACTTGCTGACTTTAATTAGAGACGATCCCCTATGTTCCATGATAGAAAACATAAAATGTTTTCATTTAAAAATTTACTCAGAATCTTTCAGGTTTTCACTCATAAGAAGCAGGAAGTACAGTGGGACCTCAGTTGAAAGAAATGGCCTGTTGGCAGTCCGCTTTTCTTTTCTCCTTCCGTGGAAAGCAGTGCCAGAGCCAAACAGAGCAACACCATGTGTCTTGGGAGCGCCAAGGAACATCAATTCTATTAAACCAAAACTGGAACAGAGCACAAACTCTGGCAGACAGGAGGCTTGCTGGGGCCTTGGCAACAAAAGACAGGCAAGAACAGGCAGAAGGAAGCAGAGTACAGCCAGGCCAGCTGCAAACTTGAATGTCCTACATCCTGACCAATCTGACAGGTACCACTCACTGCCGATAAAAGGATCACAAGACCCACAAAATTCACTCCCTCACCTGCCCCTGCTCCATCCCTGCCTGCTCTCTGGCTTCCTAGTCATTCATTTCAGTTCCAGCTTCAACCCGGCACTGCTGTTCACTTGTTCCCTTGGACAGCAACTATCACTTCACTTTGAAGCTCGTGGCATTTCCTTTCTTTTTTCATTTGGTAGGTTTAGATTGCTTTTCTAGAATTGTAAGCATCGTGGCCCCTCTAGACTGTCTTCAGGACTCACTTCTGTGACTGTCTCCAGAGGGAGCCCAGGCATTCAGCCCAATATTCGCAGTTTACCATTTGCCCACAGTTCTGGGCACAGAGGGAGTCAGAGTCCATCTCAAGGCTCAGTCCTCAAAGGGCGTAGTTAATCAGGAATAGTCAAGAGTTCATGGATACCTGGAGCATGGTCCAGAGGCAGGAACATAGAAGCGAGAGGTTTGCAGGGCAGGCATTTGGTATTTGGCAGGAAGTTTCTGGTAGGTGTTGGGCGGTGGAGTCCTGATAATAAGGAAGTGCTTGGGGTCAACTGTGGAGTCCAGCTTTTGTGATCACGTACTGGACACCAGTGTGAACTAATTCTGAAGGTGAGGCCAGGATTCTGCCTGCCAGGATTCATATTGTAACTGAGGTGGACATGAGGTTGGGACCATTTTAAATCTAGCTTAAAGTAGATAGAAAGGACACAGTAAGAAGAAAGATGAGTACAAGAAGTAAGTGATATGTATATTTACTTGGAAGAGATGTAGACTTAGAAATGACTATGCATCATAGGATTGGGTGAGACAGACCAAAAAAAAGATGTTTTATATCCACTCCAAAAGTAATGTTTTAGAGAACTTTTAGCAAGGAAAAAAATTGGAGTAGTTAGCAATTTTGGTTTTTCAAACTAAAATAATTGTGATAGTAGCTATAAATTCACTCACAAACCAAGAACATTTATTTACACCAAGTGTGCACCTGGCTGAAGGATAAGAATGAATAAACTTCCTGTGTGGAACTCACTAGGTCCAAGTTAGAGGACAACTCTTTGAGTAGAATAACAAGTTCAAAGGAAATACTCAAGCAAGGGAGAAGGCCTGCTGGTCATGGGTAGCATTTGAACTCTCACACCAAGATCAAAAGGTGTGTCAGTAATTCAATTCTCCTCACTGTGTGTTCTGATTTGCCACTGTAAGTCAATACAATAATCACAACAGCAAATAGTTAAATATATGCTTCAAACCTGGATAATTGCCCAGAAGTAAAATGCATCCAAGGATCCAATATTCTGACATTTAATAAAAGTCAGAATTATATTTGCAGCCTGCTGTGATTTAATTTTCTAGAATTCAATATTTAATAAAACAATAAAAAAAAACTATTACAAGTATCTTGTGCCATTCAGAAACTCCGGTGACCTGTCTGGTTCTGGGATCAAACTGAGAGAGACCAAATCCCAATTTAGCTATTAACTAGTTGTCCAACAAATCACTCAGTCTGCCTGTCCATCAGTTTTCTTACCAGTGAAACGGGATTATAATAGAATCTACTCACATGGTTGTTGAGAAGATTCATGGATTATTATATCCAAAGAGCTTAGACCACAGCGCACAGTGAGGAGTCAGTGTAAGTCAGCCATGTTTCATTTTTTTTTAAATGGAACCAGAGTCTGCTCCATCTTCTTGTTTTGTTTGTTGTTTGCTTGTTTCAAAATAACTGTACAAAAAAATCTTTTAGAAAGAGAAGAATTCTACCAATTGCAGACTTCAATGAGGACCATCTGAAGTTATGTGGACTTCAAATATAAGCTGTGATATATCTGAATCAAACATCATCACATAAAAAGTTAATTTTAGGGAAAACTTAAAAACACAGCCTTCTAAGTCCCAAATCTGATTGGACTTCCACAAAGCACTAGGAAAGAGAGTCCTGATAAACAACATACTTGCTTATATCTACTTCCTCTATATCTACTGAAAGTTTCATAACAGCAAGAAAGGTGTCACACTTGCTTTTTTATCTTGAGAGGCAGCTGAATGTCAAGAATCTAGAAGGCACTTAGTGATGCTGGTTCACTGTTTAAATGACTGAAAGTTAATATGAACCATAGACTTGACACAGAGGCAAAAATGCATCCTTTCCTCTGCATACTAGCACTAGGTCAGAGCAAAGCTCTTGCAAAAATAAGGATAGCTGAATATGAATATTTTGTTTAATTTTTCTATAAAACTTTTGAGGGCTTCCTGGATTTCTGATTATTTAAGCAGAATATAACACAAGTGGGAAAAGGACACATAATAATAGCAGCTCCCATTTATTGGGAGTTTAAATGTGCCAGGCTCTGTGCTAAGCACAGTACATTTAACCTGTATGGCAAGTTTGGACTGAAGCTATTGCTCTCGTACCAGTTTTACAGAAGATAAAATGGACAATATTAAGTGGGTTTTTCCAAAATCACAAGCTAACAAGAAGCAGACATCAGCTCCAAAACCAGTTTTATCTGATTCCAGAAGGTTTTGTTTTAATCACCACACTACAGTAAACCCTCTTAAAAAATCATAAAAAAATAGCTAAGAGGATCTTGCATATTTTACAAGTAAGGAAATTGAGGCTCAGAAGTATGAAATGCCTTGCCAAATACCACCTGGTTCATCAAAGACAGAGCCTGGGACTTGAACTTGAGACTCCTGTCTAACAATCTAAAATGTTTTCTTCTGTACCAAATTGCTTCCTTTTTAGCAAAAGCAGAACTATTCTAACTTTGGTAAACCTCAATCGGTCTCTTTATTGAATGCTAAAAAGGACTTCCCTTACAGGAATGACTTACTCTTGTTCCATAAGCTCAATCAATTCTTTTGTAATCCAAAAAATGCACCAGGAATTAAATTCCATGGGTTAGTCATCTAAGCATTCATTAAAAAAAAAAAAAAATCCTGCCTTTGAAATTGCCACTCAGGGCACGTTACCCAATACAGACTTCTTTCTAGAGACTGGAGCTGATGGAGGAAAAGGAGAAAAAAAGACACAGTTCAAATCTATTTTTACAATCAGGTCTACAATTCACCAGATGATAGCCAAGTAATGGATGTGAGTGACAACAATTACCTGATGAGACCCAGCTTCTTACCTGTGATGCCCATTATGTCCAATCCAAAAGATGCCACCAGTCACGTGATGATTGATTGTTCACCAAACCAGTGTTCTGACTGATGAAAAAAGAAAGTCATATATGCAGAATTCAAATCTCATTACAGCAACAATAATGCTCACTTCAGTTTAAAAGGAAGGCTGTGACTCCATCATGTTTTACTCTGTCGGTGATAGAATTACAAACCCCACAAACAACTCCCCTCTTAGAAGGAATAGTCCCTTCACAGAGGAGGAAAAAGAGAGGATCTAGCTCATGGACAAGGGGAATGGACATGAGATCTGTTCAATCCCTTTAAAATCACCTTATAGCCTGCCTTAGAATCACAAGAACATTGAAAGTGTTCTTTTCACATAGCTTAGGCGGCAAATCTGGGGGAATTGAGCACATGAGTTCTATTAAAAGCAATTATATTTTTACGAATTTTAAAAGCTTCCCCATAAAACATTGTGGTGGTGTTTTAGAGTGGTCCTTTCCTTAAGAAGATGGAGGCACACAGAGCCTTGTCTTAATAACATCCAAAAAGTAGACAGCACTGTACTTGAACTCAAAAGTCCATGATTCTACCATTTCAGTGACCTTTTAGATCACACAGCCTCAAGGACTCAGGCTTCCCTGATTCCCAGTGTATTTTATATTCTCTTCCTCATTTGTTCCCATGGAACTCTCAATAGCCCTTGCCATACTGTATTTCCTTTATCTCATTCACTGACCCCCAAGAATATGAATGCTCCGTGAGAAAACAGATCATGACTTATCTGATGTTGAACCACTAGTACTTAATACAATGTCTTTATGTACAACATTGCTTAGTCAAAGAAGAAAGCAACCAACATCAATTAATTATACACTTATTAGTATGCCCATCTACTAGAGTTTTCGGAAAAATTGCATAGGATCTAGTCTAGGCATGGTGGACACAAACCTGTAATCATAGCATTTGAGAGGTAGAGGCAGGAGAATTACGAGTTCAAGGTCAGTCTGGCTACATAGCAAGCCTCTGACTCAAACCAACAAAACAAAATTACATGAGATAACATAGTTTAGTGATTGTTGACATCACTTAGTACAGTCATATTTATTGTTTAAGTTAATTATTTAACAATAGCTGCTTTTTGTGGTTTAAATATTAATTGTTCCCCCAAAAGACATGTGCATTGGGGGATTGGTCCCTGGTTGGGGGGCACTATTTTGGGAAGTCCTGGTGGAACCGAGTTGGAGGAAGTAGGTCATTGTGGGCAGGTTCTTGGGGGTATCTTGTCCTGGCTCCTTCATCTCTCTCTCTGCTTCTGTCTACCACGAGGTGAATAAGTTTCTCCACCACCACTATGTTTTCCCCAAACACAAGTGGCCAAGCACCTGTGGACCGAACCCAAACATTTCCTCCTTTAAGTTGTTTAAGTCAGGTATTTTGTCAAAGAGATTTAAAAAAGTAACCGATACAAAAATTTGGAATGTAAAACACACTTCTAAAGATTCATCTGTGAAGGCGTTTCCAGAGAGGAATGACATGTGGGGGAAGAGCTGAGGGGAAGACCCACCCTGAATACAGGTGGCACTGTCCAATAGGCTGGGGCCCAAATGCAGTAAGAGTGAAAGAAAAG
The DNA here is from genome assembly GCF_047511655.1 of Castor canadensis. Classification (NCBI taxonomy): domain Eukaryota; kingdom Metazoa; phylum Chordata; class Mammalia; order Rodentia; family Castoridae; genus Castor; species Castor canadensis. The sequence continues at coordinate 33,832,968 of NC_133397.1, read as the reverse complement.
AAAGCCAGGCAGCACTTGCCATCCCCGTTCTTCCTAAGCAAGTGCATCGATTGTTGCTGCCATGGCCCATGGATATCAGCTCCAGCTTCTTCAGCCTTTCAATACAGACTCCCCAGCAACTCTCCAAGAAGCTTCCAGGCCTTCAGGCTCAGACTAGGACTACATTGGTGTCCCTCGTTCTGAGACGTCCAGCTTCTTGGACTGAGCAGCTACCAATTTCTCTGTCTCTCCAGCCTGCAGATGGACAGCACAACCTTTTCTAATCAGATAAGCCAATTCAATAAATCATATATATTCTACTGGCTCTGTTCCTCTAACAAACTCTAATGCACCATCTAATGATCATTACCACTATCCACCTATGAGAGATATACTTAGGGAATTTCCAGTCACACCATTCCTAAATGGCAGAATTTGAACCTAATACTATTTGTCTCCAAAGGGCATGCTCTTAGTGCTACATCATTCTGCTTTATTTTTAACATCACAGTTAACTCAAACATAAATCAGGCTGCAGAAGGGCTTAAAAGATTATATTTTTAAAAATGTAAAAAAAAAAAAAGAGTGTAAAGCTCACTTGGGGCTACCAGTTGGGTATTGTTCTCACCTATAGGGTGTCAAATTCAAAAGGACACCTGGCACCTTCCAAAGCTTAGAGGAGGAGTCATCAAGCTGTTCCAGGCTGTTTGGTCTTAGTTTAATCCCTGAGTGTACAGAAAGAAACAAAAAGCAGTCATTGTATGGTTAAAGTAAACATAGATTTTTCCCTGAATCTGCAGTTTTCTCCCCAAATATGCATTAGTGTTAGCACACTTTCTTTACAGTATATTTTCTTAGATCTTAAAGATTAAATGTTAAGAGAATTCTGTACTGAAATAATTTCGTTTTCCTCCATTTGCACTTTGAATTTCCCTGTTTCCCCCAAGAAGCTGTGGATAGCAGCTGTCATGGAAGACAGTGTGTGAGGTAGGCTAGCTGGGCAAGGAGTGCAGTAAGGGGTAATCAGGGCACCAGCTCTGCTGTTTCACTTACTTCTTCATGTCAGACAGGGCATTGAATCTCTGAACAGTTCTGTTTGCCCAGCCACAAATGAGGGAAATAATGCACAGATCTAATAAGAACTGGGAGTTCACACTCTGCAAAAAACTTAAAGATTTACTTCAGAAAAAAAATAGCAAAAAAGAGTGTATTGTATTTGCAAATCACTGCATAATCTTATATGAATGCATAGAAAGCACAGATTTTTCTAACCTTCATTCTCATAAGCCCTTTCAGCCCACAGCCAAGGAACCTGCACCAGGAGATCGCAACTATTCACTTACAGGCCAAGGGTAGCCTTGGGGTTCAGTTTAACTCAAGAGACCAGATATGTCCTCCTTACAATGTGTTTCCCCCTGTGAACTCAACTAGGGCCCAGGGATGGACTCCCAGGATCAGCCCTCCGGTTTTCCTTTTATAAATGTATCACCAAGATAAAGTTTTAATTGTACCAAACAACCTATAATAATCCCATTTTTTCAGCCTTCTAGAGATCTTAGAGTAAAATTTGAAGTTATCTCCCTGGCAATAAAGGAGTAAATGTATGAGTGCATCAGATCCTAAAAGGTTTGGCCACATTTTCCAAGTTCAATGGGTTCATGCCTTCTTAGTGGTGGGCTACCACTAATAAAAGAGCAACATAAGGACCTTAGAGACCAGATATTAAGGATTAAATCAGATATTTAATCCTTTCCAGGGAATAATAATCTTCCCTCTTGCATACTTAACATAAGTTAATATGTAGTAATTGTGAGGACAAACTGGATACATAGAATTAAAGAGGACTGAGAAAGTGGTGCTTCTTACAGAGTTTAGAATACAAAAGAAATGTCAGGAACTAGAAGATGCATTTTTAAAACTCCATAGAAGAATCTAGTAATTGTGATCATAATGGAGCACTGAGATAACTTCCAAAGGAGTCCATAAGACCTTGAAACATGAACAAAGATAGCCAGATGAGGCATATACCCAGCCCCAAGAGTCAGACAACCACTGCAAGATCTTCTTGATTGAGGAAAAATTTGTCTCACTTTTCTATAAGGACACAGGACTAAGCATAGTTAGTTGTGCAATAAATTGACTAGATGAATGAACACTGATTCAACTCTACTGACCATATTGAATGAAGCTACTCGTGCTTTAAGCTCTGGTTGAAGAACCTTAACTAGGTATTGTTTACAACTGAAAACTGAATCCAACAGATCCTAAATGGCATCTGTTATCCATCTGAAATCCCTACACACTGCTTACCAAGGCCACATCTGGACTTCGTGCTGCCCTGTTGCTTAGCCTTCCTTTCCTCAGGTCACCTTCATTGCTCATTTTCTACCTTTTTCCCTACTAATACCACATTGTCCCCCAGTTAAAGTAATTTATTCTAAATTATAAATACTTGATAGCCTTTCCAGAAGAATTTGCATGTTAAAATACAAGACCATTAACCTCAGTTCATCTTTAGCTTAAAGGCTTTAGTAATGTATAAGCGACTTTTTAAAGTATTGGCCTTTGGGTGCAAGTTACTGAAAGCAAATCAAGTTTCTTCAAGCAAAAAAGGAATCTGTGTTTCATTCTTCTGTCCCATGTGGCAGAATGAGGCTGTCCCATCTTCTTCAGATTTCATGTTAAAATTTCAAAGATTGACTGGCTGTCACTAAATTCCATCTCTACTTTTCAGAGAGAGAGATTTGACTGGCACAGCTTGGCTCTCTTCATGACCCGGGATGTAGAGTTGACATAGCTCAAATATGAACATTGGGACTCTGCCTATGAGTTGAGAGTTTTGTTGGATGGTGTCTTAGGCACTAAAAGCTATCTCAGACAAAGGGCCTTTCCTCAGACCCTTTAAATTTGCATTTTCTAAAATTTTTAATGGTAGGATCACAGCCAGAAGAGTTTAAATCAGTGAGCCTGGGTAGGGCCTGGTAATGTCTATTTTTTAGTAATAGCATTAAGTGATTTTTTTTATCATAAAGGAAGTTGAGAAACCATGTTGAATCAAACCATAGAGGCTTTCTTCCTACAGAGAAAGATATTCTGAGTAACTAGCCAAGCTCCACTATCTTCTGCCTCTGTCTCACAATGTTTGACCTGTGGTCCTCAGGGAGCCTCCTCTTTCCTAAACCTAATATCTTGGATATCTTCCATTCCTAAAGAAGTAATTGTGAGAAGATTAATACTGCTCACACTTCAACTTTAGTAGGAGATTGTGGTCTATCATTTAATGTTGGATGTAATATGAGGATTAAAAGTAAACAGCCCCATATACATTTCTCTCTCCTTCCTTAGAGATCAAGATAATAATTAAGAAAAAAAAAAACTCTCTTCTTCTAAACTTCAACTTCCATGTGAGTAGATGAATTCAATATCTCACCTTCTTCCTTCATTCCCATCTCATCCTTCTAATCCACCTGCATGTTCTGGTCTCAGACATTTTACCACACAACTTGGAATATCAATTCACCTTTCCTAGAATGTCTGCAAAAAGGGTCAATGTGACAGTGATGTGTAATAAAGGGTTGGTTTTACATATCATTTTATGACTCAAATAATAATGTTCAAAGGAAGATATGTGATGCTGGTTTATTTTTAGGTGGGGATAATCAACTTAAGGAAGCCACAAGTACAATTAGGGCAAGGATCAAGCAGACAGCAAATGACAGTTGCTGGAGTCTTTCTTTTTCCCTTGTATATACTTGCGTTTTAAAAATGAACGTGGCACAAAATAAAAAATACAAAAAGCCAATGGACATATAAAAGATTGTTTCATCTCAGTAAGAACATAAATTATAAGAATAATCAGCCCAGTGTTTGCCTATCAAATTGTGAGAGATTAAAAAAGAATAATCCCCAGTGCTGGTGAGGTGTGGGAAGGCAGGCCTTTGACTGTGCTGCTGATGAGGGATTATGAACTGGTGCAGCTTTTCCAGAAGGTAATTTGAGGTCTTAAAAATGTTCATATTCCTTAACTCTAGTAATTTTGCTTTTAATAATGTATCCCAAAAATTTATCCTAAAGAATAGTTGAGACTAGGTACAAAGATTTATGATGGTTGTTGACGACACTGGATATATTAGCAAATACTTGGAGGGAAGAATGTCCAGAAACAGCAATTGGTTGAGCGAACTGGTAGAGTGGAGACTACAGAGTCCCTAAAAGGAGAGTACAAAATATTACAGGCAGGGAAGTGTGTTGGAAAAATATTAATGAAAAAATAACTACAAAGTGTATGATCTCCTTTTTATATTAAATAAATGATCTCAACAATGTGTCTACTGACTTTTGGGCAAGCCTGCCTAGCCTATAATCCTCTCCAGTTGATCTACTGCATTTACGGTTTCTATATCCATGGATTTAACAAACCATAGGTTTTTGTTTTTTTTTTTTTAATATTGGGGCTCAAACCCAGGGCTTCACATATGTTAGGCAAATGTTCTCCTAACTGAACTTCATCTCTAACCCTGAAAATATTTTTCAAAATTCCATCTATACTGAATCTGTACAGAATTTCCTTTGTCATTGTTCCCTAAACAATACGGTATAACAGCTGCTTACACAGCACATACATTGTCCTAAGCATTAGAAGTAATCCAGAGGCGGTTTAAAGGTTTAAAGCATGTGGTATGAGGCTGGAAATGTAGCGCAAGTGGCAGAGTGCTTGCCTAGCAAGTGCAAGGCCCTTGGTTCAAACTCTAATACTGCCAGTAGAAACAATAATAATAAATTATACAGTAAGATGTGGGCAAACTGTATGCAAATACCAGGCCATTTTATATAAGAACTTGAGCATCCACAGATTTTGGTAACGGAGTAAGAAGAAGTCCTACAGCCAATCTCCTGTGGAGCCAAAGGGAGGGCTGTATTTGGAATTATTCCACACTCACAAACCTTACTATAAGAGGTGGCTTCCTGGCTGTGTTTTTATAACAACTTGACTTTGGCAGATCGTTATGAGGAGCCAATAAAAACCCTGGAGTTCTGTTTCTGGAAATTGGAAATAGACACAATGATGAGGGTCACGTGGTTGTGGACACGAGTACTGAAGGATGTTGTCAAGTCAGGGCTGGAGTGGCCATTTTCATCCACCCGCAAAAGGAAGAGGAAGCAGAGGGACACTTGTCTGCACAAAGGACAGAACTAGAGCAAATGGAGCAACAGGAAATAAGTGCCACAGGAGACTTTGATGGGTTTAAGGAGGGGTGTCACTGTCTACATCCTCTCCCCACTGTTAAATAAGTCTCCTGTGGTTAAGCTATTTTGAGTCATATAAATTCTGGATATCTAACATACAGCATGGTATTTTGTTTTTGTTTTTGTTTTTTTTTTCCCCACGGCCACGGGATTAATAAGATTGTATGGTATACTTGAAACTTGCTAAGAGAGTAGAGAGTTAGTCTTCTAACTACACACACATAAAAAGGTGACTATATGAGGTGACAGATGTGTTGATTATCCTCACGGCAGTAATAATTTCACAGAGTATACATATATCAAAACATCATGTCATTCACCTTAAATATATACTGCTTTTATTTGTCAATTATAACTCAAGCTGGAAAAAAAAAGTAAACCTCAAGTTTAACAGATATTACTTTGGAAAAATGGGATTAGAAATACATTTTGTGGTCTCAGTATTTTCTGATAGTGTTAGGACCCGGAATCCTATTCCCTCGAGAGACAGAGAGCCAGGCGTGAATGCAATCAACAAAGCAGAGTTTATTGGGCTGGCTAGCCAGGGTCGAGCTCCCACACGGACACGCAGGACCGGTTAGGAAAACACGACCCTGAGCCTCTTTAGGGGAAATCTTATATAGACCGCGGTGGCATGCATATTTTCGTTATCAACATTGGGCAAGCAGGCAGAGCACATCTTGCGCGTACCTCACATCTTGCACGTACTTCACATCTTGCATGTACCCCCCGCTCACATTCCCCACATTCTATATGCCCTAACTGAGCCCTGCCGCATTGCTTATCTTATCTACATGGGATGTTTGGTACTGGTTTCTCCAACAAGGGGGTTGGGGCCCGCTGAGACCTCCTATTCCTTTCATTCCCCCCTTTTCTTATGGCCTAAATTGAGGAATCATTCTCAAGGGGATGAAGAGCCTGATATTGTTGGCGGAGGACCAGAAGTTGGATAGTATTAATTCGACTTTTGACAAAAGTCATAAGTCGGTTTAGAATCCAGAGTCCTATGGTAACAAGTAATAGGATGATTATTATTGGCCCTGCCAATGCAGATAAAAGGGTAGCCAACCATGGGGACTGGTTAAACCAAGACTCAAACCAGCTTTCCCCGGCCTCTCTTTCTCGTTTTCTTTGTTCCAGGCTCTTTCGAAGTTTAGACATGGAGTCACGAACAACTCCGGTATGGTCAGCGTAAAAACAACATTCTTCCCCTAGAGCAACACATAGTCCCCCCTTTTGGAGGAACAACAAGTCCAGACCTCGTCGGTTTTGAAGTACTACCTCAGACAGGGAAGTGAGGGATTTTTCTAGGTGGCTAATGGAGGTTTCTATTCTCTCTATATCTTCATCTATGGCTGCACGCAGCGAAGACATCCCTTTCTGCTGGGTGGCCAAAGAAGCTATGCCGGTTCCTGCTCCCGCTAACCCTAGGCTGAGTAGGGTAGCAATAGTTACTGTGGAAATAGGTTCTCTCTTTTTCCTTTTTTCAACCATTTTTGTATTCCAGTATGAATATAGACTCTCTTCCGAATGATAGAGGATGCGGGGCAGCACAGTCACTATAACACAGAATTCTTTAGAGCTGTTAAACACCTTAGTTGATAGGCACGGGGTGAGTCCGGACCGCGAGCATAGCCACCACCCATTGTCCTTTGGAATTACCCATTTAATAGCATTTTCCCAGGTAGAACTGGCGTTAATAACAGTACATAAGTCCCGTCTGTTCTTTGGCACTTTTCCTAAACAGGTTCCTTGGCCGCTTACCTGCTGTATGGTCAGACCTCTCTTACGGTCTCCCCAGGAACATTGAGTAGGGTTTTCCTCAGATGAGGTATCGTGAGTGGTGTTTAGCCCTATTGCCTCATAGAATGGGGGCCTCACATCATAACATAACCAACAGGAGTTAGTCATGTTAGGGTTGGTGTGGTTTAACGTCAGGAAGGCAGCACCCACTAGCTCCCAGAGGGGGTCTTTAGATCTGGTCATGAGACTGGGCCTCACCAGGGGAGGGCTGGTTTCTGATGGTCTTGGAGTTGTAACATTAGCCCGGGCTATGGTTGAGGGAAGGTGATGAGCTGTGGAAGGTCGGGGAGGTGGCTTTACATAGGGTGGCCTAAGTACCTTATTAGGGCCTATTGTTAGAGTAGAGACTGGTTGTTGCACACGCCGCAAAGTAAAAAGGGCTCCTGGATGATTTGTTTTGTAGAGTCTGACTCCCCAGGATTTACCCAATTCCCAATTCGTTGCCTTTTTTCCTAAATCAGTGAAATTTATCATAATGGGATTACAATTGGGGGGAGTTGGGCATCCCTTATTTATAGGTCTAGGTTGGTGGTATGTAATGCCAGATTGAGAGACTCTACTTAATTGAATAAGGTCCCCCTGTTTGGGGGGTGGCCACCATATATCCCCTGAGCTCTCACAACCCCATGACTTACAATAATAGTCTGCGATTCCTCCACATTTTTTTCTGTGGTTGGGTTGGGGAGCGGGGCAGACATAGAAGTAACTTTGGCGCAAATCCCATTGTCCCCTGCCAGTGAATAAGGCCCTTAAGTCAAAGTATAATTCTGGGAACCAGGTGCTGGGAGGGGTCACCTTGGAGGTCTGGTTAAGAATGTCTCCTGTGGACACATCTACAATCATCCAGGTCAGGTTAAAAGGTTGATGTGGATTTGTATGCCCCCAGCAAGTGGTGGACAGGGTTAGAAAAAGGAATAAAGTTACCAAGGTCCAGTATGAAGTTTGAGTTTGAAAAAATTTTCCTTGTGGTGGGACACCCTTCTTGTTGGCAGGAAGCCTTTCTTCATAGCTACCGGATCTGCCAGTCTGATGTGGGTGTAGTGGACCCAGGTGATAATCCCATTCTAGGAGGGCTGCGGAGCATCTGGAGTGTTCTCGTTTTTCGGAGCATCCCGTATCAGCCGGAGCTTGAGTGGGTTTGTTGGATGCTTCCGTGCGGACCAATTTTCCTGTTTTTTCTCCGGAGGGTGAGCCCGTCTTACATGGGAATGGTGTACCCATGCTGCAATCCCGTCGACCTTGAGGGCGGTAGGGGTAGTAAACAGTACAACATAAGGTCCTTTCCATCTAGGCTCTAGGGTTTTGGACTGATGCCTTTTAACCCATACCATGTCACCCGGGACTATGCCATGTTCCGGAGCTGGGTCCCTCTTAACAGCGTGGTATGCTTGAATTAAGGGCCAAATCCGTTGTTGCACTTTAGCTAAAGCCTGCAACATGGTCAGGTAATTTGGGGCCAGATCACCTAGTTCTGGGCTTAAGGTCCTCTGAATGATGGGGGGTGGAGCCCCATACAGGATCTCAAAGGGAGTTAGCCCATGGACATAGGGGGAGTTCCGGACTCGGAAGATGGCCAAGGGAAGGAGTGTCACCCAATCACCGCCAGTCTCCAGGGCCAATTTGGCTAAAGTCTCCTTTAGTGTCCTATTCATCCTTTCTACTTGCCCTGAGCTCCGGGGGTTATATTCACAATGTAGCTTCCAATTGGCCCCCATAGTCTGGGCTAGTCCCTGCAGGACTTACAAAAGCCGGACCGTTATCTGACCCAATTGCCTCAGGCACCCCATATCTGGGTATGATTTCCTCTAGCAAAGCCTTTGCCACTACCTGACTCGTCTCCTTCTTTGTAGGAAAAGCCTCCACCCAGCCTGAAAAGGTATCTATGAATACCAGCAAATATTTGTACCCAAACTTTCCCGGTTTTACCTCAGTAAAATCCACTTCCCAACTTCTTCCCAGAGCCCTCCCCCGTTCCCGAGTACCTGTATGGTGCCCCTCCCTTCGTCCTGGTTTCATGATTGTGCAGCTGGCACAATCTTCCACAATTTGGCGGACTGCTATGGTCTGGTTCGGAAATCGGAGCTGCGCAGATGTCAACAAGTCTAGTAATTTTCTCCGCCCCAAATGGGTGGACTTATGTAAGTTAGCCAACAGGAATCGTCCGAGTTTTTCAGGCAGAATTAACTTGCCTTCCAAGTTGCTTTTCCATCCGTCTTCCCCTTCTCTAAAGGGGGAGTGGGCTCTCATCCAAGTGAAATCCTCTGTGGAGTATTCTGGTCGGGGGGGTAGCGGAGGGAGCTCTGGGACCGGCACGTCTATCGCCGCAACCGTGGAAGGTTGCCCTGTCTCCATGGGAGGACTCACCATTGCTACTCTCTTTGCTTCTTGATCTGCTCTGTTGTTACCGACAGCTTCCGGCGTCTTGGCAGACTGGTGGCCTGGGACATACATCACTGCCACTGCCTTCGGTTTTTCCACTGCCATTAATAGACGCTGGACTTCGGCTAGGTTCTTTAGATGTTTTCCTTCTGCTGTGCGGAATCCTCTTTCGCGTTGGATGGCCCCGTGGACATGGATGGTACCAAAAGCATAGCGGCTATTGGTGTAGATATTGACTCGCTTTCCTTTTGCCCTCTCCAGGGCCTCTGCCAAGGCAATTAATTCCGCTTTTTGGGCTGATGTTCTGGGTGGGAGGGCGCTGCTCCATACCGTATTTCCTTCTTGGTCGACTACAGCTGCCCCTGCCCTTCGGGCTCCATCTTGGAAAAAACTGCTTCCATCCGTGTACCAGTTTAATTTGCAGCCGGACAGGGGGGTATCCTTTAGGTCAGCCCGTACCTGTGTAACTTCAGAGAGGAATTCTTTGCAGTTATGGACAGGTGTCTGCAGTTCCGGGTTAGGCAACAAGGTGGCAGGGTTCAGGATTACGGGATCTGTGAATGTGATCCGAGGGGAATCCAACAAGAGCCCCTGGTAGTGGGTGAGCCTGGCATTCGTCATCCATTTTCCAGGGGGTTGTTTAAGGATTCCCTCCACCGGGTGAGGGGCCGTTACCCAGAGGGCCTGTCCAAAGGTTAGTTTATCGGCTTCTCTCACCAGCACGGCAATGGCCGCTATGATGCGGAGGCAGGGGGGCCATCCTGCCGCTACTGCGTCTAATTTCTTGGAAAAGTATGCCACTGGTCTCTTCCAGGGACCTAGCTGTTGGGTCAAGACTCCTTTGGCTACCCCCTTTTTCTCATCTACAAACAGAGTGAATGGTCTTGTAGGATCTGGCAAGGCTAAGGCAGGGGCCTGCAAAAGAGCGTCTTTTAGCTGATCAAAGGCTTGTTGTTCTCTCTCTCCCCAACTCCAATCTGGAGCTTCTTTGGTGGCCTCATATAGGGGTCTGGCTATTTCCGCAAATCCTGGAATCCAGAGTCTACAGAACCCCGCGGAGCCCAGGAATTCTCTCACCCCCCTAGTGGATGTCGGGGATGGGATAGCCAGAATAGTCTGTTTCATGGCATCAGTCAGCCATCTTGCCCCATCTGCAATCCGATAACCCAAATATGTCACTGACCTTTTACAGATGTGAGTTTTCTTGGCACTTGCCCGATACCCCAGCTCACCTAATTCCGTTAGCAGGTGTTCAGTAGCCTTGATGCACTCCTCTCGGGTTTCTGCCGCTAACAGTAAGTCATCAACATACTGTAATAGAGTGACTCGTGGGTGGCTCCGACGAAAAGGTTCCAGGTCCTGGCTCAGGGCCTCATTAAACAGGGTGGGAGAGTTTTTAAATCCTTGCGGCAGTCTGGTCCAAGTGAGCTGTCCGGATTGGCCCCCATCTTCTTGCCATTCGAAAGCAAATAGCGGCTGACTAATTTCTGACAATGGAATGCTGAAGAAAGCATCTTTCAAATCAAGGGTTGTATACCATACTTGCGAGGGGGGTAGGTGGCTGAGCAAGGTTTAGGGATTCGGAACGGTGGGATGAATGTCCTCCGTCTGCTCGTTTACCTTTCGTAGGTCTTGCACAGGCCTATAGTCCCCACTTCCCGGCTTTCGGACAGGGAGCAGAGGAGTATTCCAGGCAGACTGACAAGGCCGCAGTACTCCTTCCTTTATTAGCCTGTGGATATGAGGGGCTATGCCTCTTCGGGCCTCCTCAGGCATAGGATACTGTTTCACCCGAATGGGGAGAGCAGAAGCCTTCAATTGTATAACTACGGGTGGGAGGTGTTTGGCGAGGCCGGTTCCCGCAGTCTCTGCCCAGGCCGTGGGAAATCTTTTTACCCAATGAGTCATGTCCCCTCCTGGTTCCTGTTGACTCTCAAACAGACGATGCTCATCAGCCAATGATAGGGACAAGACATGAATCGGGTTCCCTTCTCGATCAGTCACAATTATTCCATCTGGTTCAAAATGGATATGGGCCCCTATTTTGGTGAGTAGGTCCCGTCCGAGCAGGGGAGTGGGGCTCTCAGGGACGACCAAGAAGGAGTGTGTGACCTGGTGTTTTCCTAAGTTCACCTTTCTTTTGGTAGTCCATGTATATAACTGCGTACCGGTGGCCCCCTGAACAACACTTGTTCGTGCCTTGTTCAAAGGTCCATGTGCCTTGTTTAAAACCGAATATTGGGCACCGGTATCCACCATGAACCCCATTGGCTTCCCCTCCACATGCATTGTTACCCAGGACTCGGGGAGGGGGTCTGAGCCCTGTCTCCTTCAGTCCTCTTCTCCGGCTAGGAGGACTCTGGCCTGCTCTACTGCTCGTTCCCTTTCCCTGTTTTCCCCCGGTCTCCTTCCAAACCCTCTTCTTCCCTTTAACTTAGGACATTCTCTCTTCCAATGCCCCGTTTCCTTACAGTAAAAACAGTGTTCCTTATCCGGGGTCCTGGCGTGGCCCCCTCCCCTGGGTTGGTCCCGGACACCCGCTAGGAAAATACGAGCCATTTCTCTCTGTTGCTTTCGGTTTTCCTTAGCCTGGAACTCCCGGTCCTCCTTTCTCAATTTCTCCTGGGCCTCCCTGTCTTCCTTTCTCTGTCTTTCCTCCCTTTCTTCTGGAGTTTCCCTAGCGGTAAAGACCTTTTCCGCTACCTGCAGCATTTCCCTTATAGTCATCTCCCCTAAGTTTTCCTGTTTATTGAGTTTTCTCCTAATGTCTGGAGCTGCCTGATTAATGAATGAGAGTACCACAGCAGACCGGTGGAGGTCCGCCTCAGGGTCAATAGGGGTGTACTGACAGTATGCCTCATAGAGGGGCTCTAAGAAACCGGCTGGGCTTTCGTTTTCCCTTTGAACGACTGCTTTCACTTTTGCAAAATTGGTGGGCCTTCTGGCAGCCGCTCGGAGACCGGCCATAAGAGTCTGGCGGTAGATCCGAAGACGCTCCCTACCTTCTGCGGTCCCGAAATCCCAATTAGGGCGGCGTAGGGGAAAAGCCTCGTCTATGGCCGGTTGGAGAGTTGTGGGTCTCCCATTATCCCCCAAGACGTTCTTCCTCGCTTCGTTGAGGATGCGCTCTCGTTCCTCCGTCGTAAAAAGAGTATTGAGCAGCTGATGACAGTCATCCCAAGTGGGACGGTGTGTATGCATGATGGACTCCAGGAGATCTATGAGACACTTGGGGTCTTCAGAAAAGGGCGGGTTCTGCATCCTCCAGTTATATAGATCACTGGAGGAGAAGGGCCAGTACTGAAACTGTTGCCCTCCTCCCGGTCCCCCTTGGCCCACCATCCGGACTGGAAGTGTAGGGACAGTTTCCTCCCCCTGTGTTGATGAGGGGGGCCCGTCTTCCCCCTCCCTTTCCCGGATCCCTCGGGGGCGAAGTCTTCGACCCATTCCTCCTCCTGCTGCCAGTCCTGTTGAGGAGGATGAGGAAATTTCCTCCTCCGGGGCACTGGCTTGGCCAGGGGGAGTCACGTATGGAGGCGGCCGATCTTCCTCTGCCCCTGCGAGGGATGGGTAAAGGGGGGAACTCTCTGGTAAGACCAGAGATGGTGAAGGAGATGCCCTAATTTGAGGACCGGTCAAGGTGGGAAGAGGAAGTTTTTCCTCCTCCTTTATGACCAAGGCGGGCGTGACTGGGGTTTTAGCCCCGGGGGCCGAACTGGAGGGGTGGGTCAGAAAAACTGTTAACCAAGGGGGAGGGTTCCTCACCAGATCCTCCCAAACCAAAATGTAAGGAACTTGGTCTGGATGGCCTCGATTGTCTGGCTGAAAAATGACTGCTTTAACCTTAGTGATCAGGTCTAGGGAGAGGGAACCTTGAATGGGCCACCCGACTCCAAAGGTGGGCCACTCTGCAGAACAAAAGGTGTCGAACTTACCTTTCTTGATGACCAGACCCGCATTTAAGGCCCTTTCTTTAACTTCTGGAAAGTGAGAAAGGATCAGAGACTTTGGGGTTGTTTGTCCCTGTCCCATTGTGGAAGGAGACTCAAACACCAAGAGAGATAGAACAAAAAGGGTAAAGGCAACAATAATTCCACACACACACAACACTCTCCAGCACTCGCTCGGACGGGTCCTTCTCTCACACTGGTGCGCACCCCATTCAACCTCCTCACCATCCAACTGGGATATCAGGCCGAAAGGCGTCCACTTGACGGGTGGTCGGTCGACTAGCTCAATTAGTTCTTCACCTGGCGCCAGGGTTCCTAAAATGCTCAAGCCCAAATGAGAGGAAAGCCTCTCCCAATAGGACCCTGTGGTCCTCCTTGCGAGATTCCCAGAATGAATCTCCCTGGGGATTGGCCGAATCCCTGCCGCGGCCCAAATGGAACACTCAAGTTCCTCCAAATGAGGGTCTGGGATCCCCTCCCAACGCCTAGGACTTGGGATCGCCCCTGCTTTCTCGCAGGCAGGTTCTGTCTCTCGAGAAAATGAAATCTCGGTGGAACCTCCAAATGTTAGGACCCGGAATCCTATTCCCCCGAGAGACAGAGAGCCAGGCGTGAATGCAATCAACAAAGCAGAGTTTATTGGGCTGGCTAGCCAGGGTCGAGCTCCCACACGGACACGCAGGACCGGTTAGGAAAACATGACCCTGAGCCTCTTTAGGGGAAATCTTATATAGACCGCGGTGGCATGCATATTTTCGTTATCAACATTGGGCAAGCAGGCAGAGCACATCTTGCGCATACCTCACATCTTGCACGTACTTCACATCTTGCATGTACCCCCCGCTCACATTCCCCACATTCTATATGCCCTAACTGAGCCCTGCCGCATTGCTTATCTTATCTACATGGGATGTTTGGTACTGGTTTCTCCAACAAGGGGGTTGGGGCCCACTGAGACCTCCTATTCCTTTCAATAGCAATGCATGAAGTGAAATATCAGAAAGCCTGAGCTCCACCCAGGACTCTCCCATTAACTGATGGCTTTGGGAAGCCATTCCACCATCTACATTCTGTGATAACTTGAACCACGAAAGTCCAGGGGATAGAGAAACTCATGGGGCCAAGACCCATCGGACTTCATATTTGCCCTCCTTATAGATGGCTTAAAACCTGAGGAAGAGAGACAGCATGTTGTCCTGCCAACAAGTGGTAGTCCAGACGTAAATCTGGGTTCTACTACCTAGTGTGTATGAGTTTGGGTTTGTATCTCTGTTTTCTTATATATAAAATGGAATTAATTTTCATACTGGCTTCATAGTACTGTTATCCTCATTAAAATGAGACAAGTCATGGAAAGTACTTATATAGTACCTATAACATAAAATAAGCATTAAAGAAATAGTTTTAGCCCCAGATGCCCTGTTCAAGGGGTTCCTTCCTTTCCAAGAGACTGAATATTCTTCCGTCCCCTAGGCTAGCATTTCTCAAACTTCAGTGCACATATGAATTCCCTGGAGACAATGCTGGAGTGTAGCTCCATGCCTTGGGAGGTTGGGGTGGAGGGAGATTAGGGCTTAGAATTTGCATTTCTAACTAGTCCCTAGTGATGTCAATGCAGCTGGCCTGCCAGTCTGGCAGGTGTTAACAATTTGCCTTCAAGAAGTCCTAACACATAAGAGCTTCTCACACCTATTATCCATATGTAAAATAGAATTAAATGAAAACCTTTAATTATGGTGACTGAGAAGTTCTAGTCACGTTGGGGATAAACACTGTCATGTTTTCAGTTTCAGCTCCTGCAGCAACGGTTTCTAAAATATATTATTAGTTCACTTTTTGGCTTTGGTAAGTACAAGGCATAATTTAATCTTTCTTTGATGATTTGTGAGGCACTTCACACCCCGGCAGTGCCTTGGGTCATCATTTAGAACATTCGTTTTCATTGCTCTGTCCCAAAGATGCAGGAGTTACAGCATAAGAAATTGCACTGAATTTGTTCAGATCCAGTGCATAGGCTGAACTCTGTTGAAGGATTTTATGTGTTTCTACTGTCTTCAGAATGAGTATCTTGTCTTGCCTTAATGTGACATAAAGAACACTATTCTGATGAATCTGTGCTCCAGATAGTTACAGACAATGCTACACAGTCATACCATGCCAGGGATGTCATCAGGGACCCCTGTGATAGGTCACTGAAAACTTCCACCTCCTTCAACTTTCCATGGAGAGGCTGAAGGGCGATACACAGTGAGCATTTCAGACCTTGAGGACCCTAGGAGCCATTCTATCTCATCACTTATGCAAATGCCCTTTTCTACCCAGTCCTGACTGAACAAAGAATTACAGCTGCTTCAAGGCCACTTCTCAGATAAATCCGCTCAAGGCTGCTGCTACTGAGCATTGCTGAAATCTGTTAGGCTTTTAGCTTACAGTGGCTTTACAGAAGGTTTCTGCTCTGTGGAGTGGCATTCCCAAGCTGTTTCAAGCTCCTAAGATCTATTAGAAACCAAGCAAACCATGTCTAGTCTTGCTCGGCTCTATTCTCTCCATTTCATTCTCACTGGTTTCTCCCATTTCTCCCATCTTCCTTTCCTTTCTCTTCCTTCTCAGGGATTCTTACTGAGAGAAGACCAGTGATAGTTATAGTTGAGGAGAAGCTCTTTTCTCTCCATCCCTTACTCAAGCAACCCTTTTATTTCCAGTACTTGCCCCCTGAGATTTTTCTGTATCAACCATTTCCATTCTTCCTTTTTATGTATTTAAGGACAGGTGCTAGTTTCACCAGATTCCAAATCTTTCTGAATGTCTGCAGGTGTCTGCATACACATATACTTACCAAAGGTAATTTGGGTATGTATTTCTGAAGCCTTAAATATGTGCACACTTCTTAGTAATTTTGCTTATAAGAATTTTCCCTAAAAATAATTAAAACTGAGCACAAATTTTATGATGGTTGGTCAGTTGTTCTTTACAACATTGAATACATGGGCAAATACTTGAAGGAAAAAGTATTCAGCAACAGGTGCATACAACAGAGACTACATTATCCACTCCTTTGGGGCCTGGGATAGGTCAAGTCTGACCCCTCCCAACACACTTCCACTTTGGCCATTGATGGGCATGGGTGTGGCTATTTGTTTGTATAGCCCTGCAGTACCACCAGCACCAACCCAAGTAAACACAAATCAAACTCCAGAAGCTTCAAAGAATAATCTAGATCAATGCTGTCAAGGAGAAATATAATGCAAGCAATATATGTAACTTAAAATTTTCTAGTAGACACATTTTTAAAAGTAAAAGGTAAAATTAAGTTTAGTAAATACACACCTTTTTTTTGGTAGTATAGGTGGTTGAACTCAAGACCTCCCACTTACTAAGCAGTTGCTTTAACACTTGGGTCACTCCACCAGCCCTTTTGGTGTTAGTTGTTTTTGAGAAAGAGTGTCGCTTTAATGCCTGGGCCAGTGCAGACTATGAACCTCCAATTTGTGCATTTCCTTATAGCTGTGATGATCAGCATTCACCACAGCCAACCACTGGTTGAGATGGGGTCTTGAGAACTTTTTGCTTGGAATGGCCTTGATCCTCTAATCACAATCTCCAGATTAGCTAGGATTACAGGTGTGAACCACCATGCCTGGCCTATAATTTGTTTTTCTTTTAACCCAGTATGCTAAAATATTAGCATTTCAACGTATACCTAATGTAAAAAAATAATCAATGAGCTAGATACTTTACATTGCTTCTTTCCTACTAAGTCTTCAAAATCCAGTGTATATGTGATACCACATATCTCTGTTGAGAGCAGTCAATAGCCACTTGTGTCTGCTGGCTCCCACAACTGGACAGAGCAGAATATGGGTATGCACTGTGATTTTCTTTTAAAAAAGGAGCAAGAGGTTTTGTAAAGCAGCATATCATTTAGGCTACATCCTCACAATCCTTTCTAGACAATTCTCTACAAAGTTTCTCACCCAAGGCAACTGGCCAGAATCTCTCACCACCACCTTAGCCTCAGTCACATCATTAGTCTGTTGTTCTCTGCTTTCCCTCCCCCTTCTCCTCAACTTGCCATTCATGCCCCAGCCCCCCAGTACCAAACTCTCCTGTGACTACTTTTCTTTCAAGAATGAGTGCTCCTGGAATATAGGGAATAAAATTGGCTTATTCACTTCTTCTTAAAGATTCACAGCTGGCCAGGCACCAGCTCGCCAGTCTCAGGGTTTCTTGTGGGTGCCATGCCTGGGTGAACACAAGTGATCCCCAGCCGGGAACAGATGAGCCGCTCTTCAGATGCACAGGGACTTCACCAAGGCAACCGAATCTGCCCAGCAGCAAAGACGCTCGCTCAGGTTAACCAACATGCTTTTCAGAGCTTTCTCAGGATGGCTGCCAGCGCTGCGGCACCGTGGGGAGAGTTAATGGGAAGAGAAAGGATTTCTGCTCCATGGTAAACACTGTTCCCTCCCTGAGAGGCTTGGGAAGGAGAGGGAGGGAAACCCAGGTCCAGCAAGACTCCTTGGACCCGGTTTTTATTACATTTAGCTGCAGGGAATGTGGAATCAACCATGGTTTGTTCTCATAGCTTTTCTGTCAATACTGATTGCATCTACTCTTGACTTGTCTAAGACCCAAATGTGCTGTCCCCCAAAGACAATGCAGGCAGAGCTCCTGCTCCTGAGGAGCAGGAGATGGGAGTTGGTTTCTGCATGGCTGGCCCCACCTTCCTTCTTAGGAATCTCATAGTTTCAAATCATTTGGTTAAGATGAAGACTGCCAATTTTTAGTTATAAGATAGATCCTTTATCTAGGGAAAACTCAGTAACATTTAGATAAGCAGTCTTGATCTTCTTTTTAGTTGGGGGAGGCACTGGGGATTGAACTCAGGGCCTTATGCTTGCTAGGGCAAGCACTCTAGCACTTGTACCACATCCCCAGTCCTTTTTGCTTTTAGTTTGTTTTTAGAGAGGGTCTTGCAATTTTGTCCAGGCCAGCCTTGAACTGTGATCCTTCTACCTCTGCCTCCCACGTAGCTGGGATTACATTGTGTGCCGCCACCCCACCTGACCTAGTTTTTTTTTGTTTTGAGATAGGAGCTCAATAACTTTTTGCCCAGGCTAGCCTCAAACTGCAATCCTATCTCTGCTTCCCAAGTAGGTAGGATTACAGGCATTAGCCACCAGCAACCAGCCCAGCCTTTATCATCTTACTAAACGGTCAGATCTAACTAAATGAACTCATGATTACTACACCCACATAACAGGTATGATTGGACTATGCAGGATCCACCCCCAAATGACCCACATTTCCACAGGAATTAGAATCATCCCAGACTCCCTAGAGTCATCCAGATCGGCAGAGGCCTAGGGCTAATCTACTGGACTCCTGAAGCTCTCTAAACTAAGGCAGTACTGCCAGAAATGGGTCATCCAGGGAAAACATGAATTTGATCAGCCTTCAGTTCAGCATCTTTAACCTCATATTAATCACTCACAGAAACCTTGGCTGAAGACCTGACTACCCTTGAGACACCCACTTGTATCTGAACATTAAAAAATATCCAAGAACTATCAGTTGTTCTTTTCATCTTTCTCCAGCTGAGTTGAGTCATTCTTACACTGAATGGCTTTTTAATGTCTTTCACACACTCCTCCTCCTCTGTCTGCCAATATTATAATGTATTGTTTGGCTGGTAATTTTTCTCATTTCTTTTCTCAACTCAACAGCCAGAATTGCTTCTCCCAACTTGGCAGAAGTTAAGAATGTCCATTGTTGCTGACTTTTGTGCCTGTACATTGCCAAAATCCAGAATCCTAAAGGTTTAAAAAAATTACTTTGCTTTTTGTGGGGAGGAAGGAGTTATGATCTGTGATCAGAAATTTAATGCTTTCCAAGTTTTACTCTATAGGTTCAAAAGTATCTAACATACTAACCCTCTGCCTCCTTGCTGCCCTCAAGAAATATTTTTCAAGTGGGAGAGTTATGCAAGAACTGTACTCACAGTCTAATTAGCTGAAAGGGTTTTGTTGTGGTGGTTGTTGTTAAATATGGGAGCCATCCTCGTCTGCGTGAGATGCATGTCCGAGTTTCCTCTGAGCTAGTTCATTTACAATACTTCTCTCTGCTCATCTGCATGAATAATCATTTCAGAAAAGTTGAAGACTGTGGTGTACAATAGAAAAGATGTTGCTGAGGTGGGCTCTGCCACCAGTTGAGTTGGAAAGCCACTTAATATCCATAGCCACATTTAATTACTCTGTTAAAATGTGAAGTTAAATTAGACCAATGGTTCCCCAGGTGTAAGTCTTTGGGGGCCTCTGAATCCATGGGGTTTCCAAACCCACGAAACCCACGTGTGCACCTAGCAAGTTACAGAGATAAATGGCATGTCTCACTCATGTAGGGGTAGTTATTTGTTTCAAATATGTGTAATTGCTTTTCTGATTAACACAGTTTACATTCATGTAAAATGGCTGTTGAATTCATAGTGACATGTTGTCATTATACATCTTCTGAAGTTGTGAATGCTCTAAGATTTAGTGCTATTCAATGGTAGTCCAAAACTTGTTGACATTGAGAAGGGATTCCTGGGAACCCCTGTGGCATAATGATCTGTAAGACCCCTTATAGCAATAAGATTCTATGGCTAAATATTTTGATTTTAACGATAAAACTGACCATGCCCCAACTCAAAGACCAGTAAGGGGAAAAGCTGAGAATGAGGCAGACAAGAGTAACCAGCAACTCGCATTGTGTAGACAGAGCTTCCTCTGGTCTTGTTGCACTCTAATTACCTGCAGAAGCTCCTATAAGAGAGAAGAAAGTCCAGACAGGGGCTATTCTTAGAAGATTTCTTGATCTTTTGTGTTTTTTTTCTCTCTCTCTCTTCTCTGTTCCATTTACCTGTCAAATCACTTCTGCGCAGATATTTCTAAAATAGACAATCTATAGCAATCATGGTAGCCAAAAGCAAAACACATCATCACTCTCATTTTCAGCCATATTGTTTCAACTTGAAACAAGATACCTTTTTAAATCAAGCACATGTAAGGCAAATTACACCCAAACCATAAACCCACAAGTCATTATTTTGGGAACTGTCTAATTTTTTCCATCTTAATGTAGCCTTAGGATAATCCTGCTGGTGAGAACTATTCTATGCACAAGCATTCACATCTGTGTAAGAAGCCAAATTTCATGATGATAAAAATACAAAGATATGACTATCTTTTAAAGAAATAAGGAAGGGACAACTCACTAGAAGGTTAGACAAACTTCTATTTACCACAATGCCCCTGAACTTGTTTCAGGTTATTGTTATCAATAAATGTTTGCCAAATGATGAATTTTCTGATCATAAAGTGAAGCTTTAAAATCAGAAGAGGAACTTGCCTGTCCTTTAACTAGAGAAGGTTATAAGTGAAGGTAACCCCTCACAGCCTGCAAGTTAATGTGAATAATACGGAATTGAGAAATATTTATTTGAATCAATTTTCTAAAAACTTGGGGGAAAACGGGAAACAAGCCAATGGAACTACTAGAACACATCACTGTTAAGTGACAGAAACCAATTTTTCCACAATCTCAATGAAAACTTGCTTCTTGGGAGTTGGTTTATTAGATTACATGTGGAGTTAGCAAGCTACTGTGAGAATAAGAAGTGACGAAAAATATCAGAGGAATGGCCCAGAGGAATCATTTTCTCCAATCTAAAGATGTCAGAGAGTTATAGGCCCTAAAAACTCTTAAAGAATGGGCAAAAATATTTAAAAAGAGATAGTTGGATCAAGAAATTCAGAGTTGAAGCAAAAACAAGCAGAAGAGCTGACATAATGTTGCAAAAGAAGGAGGATTTTGGTGAGTTTGTGACATTGAACTGAATAATTAGGATGGCAACCACTCAGCCACACAGTTATTCCCAGGAATAATAAGTGCAGAAATTAACTCTTTTTAGTGCCTGTTATATGTCTGGCATTATTCTAGGCAATTTCCTTCCTTATCTAATTCCATCTTCTCAGTTCTGCCAGGTGCATACGTGCAATGTGATTCCTTTTCTGGATGAGGCTCACAGAGGTTTGCTCACATAAGCAAGATCTCGCTCTGAAGGACTGAGTTAGTCACCCTGAGAATGGGTTTAACAAAGGAAGGCCCCTCCTCCCATTCTCCCTTCTACATGCAGCCTCTAGCCCTCCTTCTTTTCTGTACTGTTTTGACACAGCACAAGGTCCTTGTCACATGTGACCAGCCATCCAATTTTGGACTTTCAACCAAAATAAACCTCTTTTCTTTCTAAATTATCTAATCTCAAGTATTCTGTTATAGCAACAGAAATCACACTAAGATAGGGTCTTAGCATTACTTAAAAGGAAGAGAAGGAAGGCTTAGTAGCCACTGGTATTGCAATAGACTGTTGATAAGATTTTTGCAAAGATACCACTGCAATGGCTGACAACAACAGCCAAAGGCATGATAAATGAAGTCTGGCAGCTTGCCAAGAGAGGGGAAAGAGCTGACAATTTGGTGAACGTAAGAGAAAACACAAAGAGGGAACAACAGAAATTTACTAGATTTTAAGCATGGAAAAATCTTTGTGCTCTGACAACACAAATCCTATGAACACAAACTATACAATAACACAAAGCAGTGTATTGTGAGAAGCATCATTTGTGACACAGACTGCAGGAAATATAGGAAAATAAGTATTGGCGCTAGATATCATTTGTATCCGTTTTCATCAAGATTTTTGAAAGACCATGCAAGTTTAGAATGTATTTTTAACTAGAATTCAATTAAACAAACAAAAACAGCATACTGTTACTGAGCAATAGATACTGAGCTGAGAGCCCCGGGATTTAATAGGATATTTTTAAACAAATGACTTGGCATTGCTAAAATTCAGTTTCCTCACTGGTAAACAGGGTTTCACAATAACATCAGGCTCTGAGGATTTTTGTGAACACAAAGTGCCATGATGTTTGTGAAAACATCTAATAAATTGTCAGTATTATTTAATCATCATCATTATTCTCATTCAGTTCCTGCTTAGCTGTATGGCCTTCCCAGCTAGAAAATGGCAGTAGAGATGGGGAGGTTAGACCAGATTATTTTAAATTTTCTTAGTTTCTGCTTATTTAAATCATTATTTTCTCTTCAAAATGGCATAAATACATGTTGCAGTAGATAAGCAATTAAAACATGTAAGAACACGGATCCCATACCCAGTGAGTAGAGAGAAAATTAAACCAACCAGGAGAGAGGCAGAGTTTCCCATGCAATTCTATACATCAGACCTGCCACTCAAAAGAAAACACTATGAGATGTAACAACAGTGGAATAAAATTGTAAGAAGAATGTCAACCAGCAGGCTGAACCCCAGTCATACCCCCATTGAAAGGGCATCAGACAATGATAACAAATAACACCAGTGCCACCTCTCCAATTCATTGGTATGCTCCTGTCAATTTTACAAAGATTGGTAGTACAAATGTCTGTACCTTTCTTGTATGATGCCTTCCCCAAATTCCTCTCAGAGCAATGTCTAGATCATACACTCATCAGTCATTTATAGATTTATACCCACTAAATTGCTAGCTCCTGAAAAACTAGGATGGCATCACATTCAACTTTATAGCCTAGGGAGCACAGGCTCTGGCACAATAAAAGGTGCTCACTGATGCTTGCTTGTGAGTGAATTAATTAAGTGAATGTTAGAAACACAAAGTACATGATGCTTTGTTTAGCTGGCTCTTAAGTCAGACTTCCAACTTTAAATGGTGCCCGACACAAGCTTTGTAAAATTTCTCTTGAAATGTATTTCAGTTTAAAAGGAGGTAAAAAGTAAAAACATAATACCTTGAAAATTAAGTCATTTTCATTAACCACCAGGTTGATGGAACTGTGCTGAAGACTACAATTGGTAAAACCTTGTGTTAATCCTCTTCAACAGAAAGATAGCTCATCTGAAAAAAAAAAAAAGGTACAAATACCATTAATTTCTCCTGGTTTGGATGCCTGGAACAAGGATGTAAGATCTGTCCCAACCCATATTGACCATTATAGGTTAGCTGCTGCTTTTTAGGTTGTCAAAATATTGCTGTTTTCCCACTGTTTGCAATTTATGAAGATTCAACTTATGGATTTGAGGCCCTAGAAACCAAAGCAAATGGAATGGAAGCTATAATCAAAGACATAATTGAAAAAGATCAGGAATTGGAAAATTGTGCCTCTAGTATACATATTTAACAAGCTTACAATTTTTCAGAGAAAAAATTACATGTATATGAAAAAATGCCCACAACTAAATGCATTCTTGGAAGAAGATTTTAATATAAAGAAAAAACTCTTCAAGTGTCCAGACAGGTAATAAATTGCACATAAAGGGGGAAATCAAGATGATCTCAGACTTTTCTTTTGTCTTTTCACATATTGGAAAGAAATTAAGCAGAATGTACAGAATTTTGAGGGGCAAATATTATAATTCATGATTTGATATCCAGCTCTTTTGATCCTTCATTACAAATGAGACGAAACCCAGCTCAAACTAACTTTAAGGGAAAGTAAATGAATATATTTGTTCACAAGACTTCCAAGGTCTACTTAGGTACAGCAGGAGCCAGAGACTCAAATTTCCCTCTCTCTCTTCCATTCCATCCTCTCTTGCTTCATCCTGTCTCTACTTTTCTTTCTACAATGGCCTCATTCTCTTCTACTACAAGTATTTCCTAATCCTAGAAAATGTCACCTTAGTGACATTGTTTTAGCTCATGATTCAAAAGGAAGGCAGATGTTCTGCACCCATGATTTAAAATCTCATAAAAATTCTCCAGTAGCCTATATTCATATCATATCTGGTCACCGTGGCCATGGGTTTGAACCATTATTGGCCAGGCCTGGATCACTTGCCACTCTTATAGCCAGGAGATGCAGTATTATTAACAGAAAACCTCGTGAGACTGGACAGAGGCAGTTCCTTCCCAGAAAAGGAAAACAGATGAACAAACAGGAAGAGCAAATGTCAACTACATTGCTTCCACATCTGCCTACCACATACGACACATACCTCTGCACATATAATTTCAAAAGTGTCTCCACCTAATGTCTGCGTAACTAGAGGATATCCCAAGTCACACGTATTCCAAAGAGCCACAACCACAAGTAACACCCAGTTTCTAATCCATCTCCACATCCAGGATCTCAAGACAATACCCACGGCTCTCACATCCAGATGTGGTCCCTGCTGGTCAAACAGTTTGCAATTTAAAGGACTAATGCAATAATGTCCTTTAGTTCCATTACACACAAGAGGAAGGAAAGCAGGATGTCTTCAATTAAAACTCCATTTAGAAAGGTAGTGTGATATAGGCACACATATACCATATCCAGCTGAGTAACGTAGCAAGGATTTGCATCTTGAGAGTGGAACCAATCTGACTGCCCCTGGCTTTCCCCTATGGACAGATCACTCAAGTGCATTGTCCTCTACAGCGGGGCCTGAAATAAATGATAGGAGACGGTTCCTTCTGGAGGCCTTGATCCTGAGCACCCTCTCACTTTTAGTCTCTTTGCCTTAGAAACCAGCAACCTCAAGCTTCCTTCAGTTAGCATTTCTCTGGTCAAACCGGTCTATGGCTTCTTTAAAACCCTAGTTATCTACAGTTTGAGCATACTTCTGTAAGTGAACAACACCAGAAATCTTGTCTTGTATTTTCCTTGGTTTTGGACCAGATACTTTGCATATTTGCTCCTTAGCAACAGGTCTTAGCCCTCAGCTGAATGACTCCTAAATGTCTCAGGTTAAGGTGTTGAGAAAGAACTAATCTAGCCCTGTGCCCAAGCTGAATTCCACTGGTTGGCTCTTTACTATGGAACAAACAATTATCTTCACCACCAGCAAGTTCTCAGTAAGATAGTTTGGAAAAGGGCTTAAAAGACCAGGATTCCAGGTTTCCCAAATTCACCCTGAGTCTCAATCACATCCCCCACTGTCTTCCACCTTCTGGCCTCTGCCAACACTAACTTCAGCTTGGGGCAGAGATGTTAGCTTTTGTAGTTCCACAAGGTACCTGATTATCTAACTCACAGCAGTCTTAGATTACTGTCACATGCAGATGGAAGAAAGGTATCACTTAATGAAGTTCTAGACTATTTCCTTCCCTCTTTCACAGGGACCAATTTATACTGAAGCCTTTGCTTTCCTTGAAAGATAAGCAAGAAGCAAACAACATCTTGAATTTTTGATGATTCCCCTAAAGCTCAAATCTCAACAAGAACCTGATCTAAATCAAAGAAATAAGAGATGACCGTTAAGCCATATGTTTCAGAAAACATGACAAAGATTGTCAGTCTTCCAGTCCTTGCTACAAGAATCCTCACCATCCTGGGTCACACTTATACTCCACCAGCTCTTCATTGGAGAATCTGTCTCTGGCAATGGCCTATTTCTAGTACCATTCTGTATTTTTTTTTCTAGTTGTGAAGGACAGAAAACCAACTCAAACTAACTTAAGGGAGAAAAATGAAACGCCAAGACTAAGACTTCAAGCACAGATTGATCAGATTTCGAACAATTTACCAGAGTTCACTCTCACTTTCTCATTCTCATTCCCTCCAGCTATCTGTCTGTCTATGCCTCATTTTCTGTGAACCTCCTACTTGGTAGATGCTTTTTCTTTTGTGGGAATGGGGTCTGAACTCAGGGCTTCAGGTTTGCAAAGCAGGTAGTCTACTGCTTGAGCCACACCTCCAGTTCTCTGTGAACCTCTAAGATTCTGCTTGTTTCTGTCTTTCACTTGCTTAATTTCATTTATGTTGGTGTCCGTTTCTCCTGTCATAGATAGACTCTATTAAAATATAGAAAAGATGGCCACTGGAAGGCCACCTCTCCATCCATATGGCTCATGGGCCACACACCTTCTTTAATTCAAGAACTATCTTTCCCTCTATTTGGATGGTATCCCCACACTTTTGCTAAGTCATTTTGGATAGGCCACTGCAATTAATTGGTCCCGATATATCTCTACTTTGAAGGGACAATTTCGTCAAAGAAATATATAGGCAATATAATTCTTTTTAATCAGAAGAAGGATTTCTTTATTTTAAAAGTTAATCCTAGTCTACAGCTATGCCACCCTGAACGCACCCAGTCTTGTCCAAAAGTTAATTCCAAGTGACTAGTACTTCGCCTGATTGTTCATCTACACCTGTAAATGTTTCGGTGCCAAATATCAGTATAGAAAATGTGAAGGGGCCTGGGTTGTGGCTCAGTGGTACAGCACTTGCTAAACATGGTTGAGGCCCTGGGTTTTATCCTCAATACTGCTAAAAAGAAAGTGAAAAATCTAATATAATTGCATACTGTGATTAGACATGGGAAGTGATGCCCAATTGTCTGGTTAGAATTGCCCTGTTCTTTGGAGATGAAACTTATCCTCCCTGTGCCTCAGTTGTTTCATCTGTAAAATAGGAACCTTTACAGAACCTGCCTTACAGGGTTGCCTGAGGGCTACATTGGTTATTAAATAGGAAGAATCTGGAATAGTGTCTAGCCCGTATGTGAGCACTAGAACAAAGTTAGCTGATGCAGTTTTTTTTTTTTTTTACATAAACCACACAAAAAATACTACCTGGTTTTGGAGCTTGCAGGTTCCTCATATTTTCATCTTTATATTTTTCTGTACTTTTCAAATTCACTTTAACAGTTTTATTATAAAAAACAATGGGCCCTAAAATATCATACCATAGATTTATAGTATTTACACACACACACACACACACAGTCATACAATTCTTTTCTCATTATCCACTATGGTCTGAATAATTGTGTTGTCCCTAAAGTGCATACGTTGAAACCGATCCTAATGTGACAGTATTAAGAGTTGTGGCCTTGGAGCCAGGTGACAGTGGCTCATGCCTGTTATCTTGGCTATTTGGGAAGTTGAGATCAGGAGAACCACGGTTCTAGGCCAGCCCAGGCAAATAGTTTACAAGACCCCATCTTCAAAATAGCCAGAGCAAAATGGACTGAAGGTGTGGCTCACTTGATAGAGTGCCAGCCTAGCAAGTATGAAGCCCTGAGTTCAAACCACAATCCCACCAAAAAAAAAAAAAAAAAAGAAAGAAAGAAAGAAAGAGGTTCGGCCTTGGAAGGTGATTAAGTCATGAGAGCAGAATCCTCATGAATGGAATTAGTGTCTTTTTATAAGAGGTCTCAGGAAACTGCATTGCCGCTTCCACCAGGTAAGGACAGTAAATCAGTGTCATTTATGATCAAGAGGGTGATCCCTAGCCAGAAGTGGAAGCTACTGGCATACTGACATGAGACTTTCCAGCCTCTTGAATGATAAGAAAGATACTTTTGCTCATTATAAGCCACCCAGTTTATGTTATTTTTGTTGTATCAGCCCAAACAAACTAAGATATTACCTCCTCATTGCCAGTAGAAGAGGCTAACTCTTCAACACAGCCGACAAGGACCATGGGAACAAGGAACCTGGTTCCTTTTCAGACTCATTTCTCTCTCACACCTCACAGTTCAACCATAATTTCATGCAAAATACTGCTATCTCTGCCACACTTTCTATTCTTTCTTTTCTAGAACATTTTTCTATGCCACACTGCCCAGACTAACACCTTGCCATCAGTCCTTCACATGGTTTGTGCATCCATTCATGGATTACATTCACATCACAGAATTGTAGTAAGTTTCTATTTTATGCCAGGATTTTGGGGATCAACCATAAACAATAAGGACTAGGTCCTTGTATATTTGATGCCCTGGTAGAAAACAGATGGCACATTCAAACTGGGTGATTTGAGGGGAATTTAACAAAGTGATAGTTTAAGAACGCATGGGCAGAGAACAGAGAAGGATGCTCACCTTTATTAACACTAGCAGGAAAGGCAGGCAAGGAGCAGTTAGTGGAGAGATCACTTGATAGGACTCTTGACTTTTAGTTAAGGACACAACTATCCTCAAGGACCCCTACAGGGAAAAACCAAACTCACTCTTCACTCTCCTCTACTCCTGCTGGTGCTTTGTGTTGGTAAACACATCTGAAGTCAGAAACAAAGACTGCTGATATCCACCTGGGTTAATAGATCAGGACAATGAGCAGAGTGGAGAAGTGGGGAACATGGATATGGAGAGCAGGCAGAAGGTTCTCAGCACCAATCTTGTCTCACAAAGCATTATTCTACTGGAGGAGGACAAACGACTTAATATAGCTATCACTTAGAGAGCTCTAAGTTGAATGCCAGGCATATTCTAAGCACTTTACTTGTAATAACCTGCTTAATCCTCAAAATAACTAAAGAACCCCAATATACCGATGAGGAAACCAAGCACAGAGAGATTAGCAACTGTGTATAAGAGTTGAGAAGAAGAGCTGGTTTGGTTTCCAAGCTAAGGCTCCTAAATGCTATGCTAGACTGCCTGTCAGGCTAGATATTTTTCAAGAGTGGTATAAGTAGGAATAAGAAAGGGAAAGAAATGTAGATACAAGAATAGTGACAAGGTTGCAAGGGACAAGAATGAGTGGGAAGAGAGTACTTCTTTTGTTATATGGTCTTAGAAGATCTTGCTAAGGAAATGACTTTTAGAAAGGCCTGGATGATGAGAATGAGGCAACCATGCAAAGAGCAGCTCTGGACTGAGAGGAAACAGACACAAAGGTCCTTAGGCAATTCTGGCTTATCCATGGACATCAAATCAGTCTCTGCAGCTAGATGCTAATGGGCAAGAGGAAGTGTACTATGAAATCAAGCAGGAAAGATGGACAAGAGTCATGTAATGAAAACAACTGGAGGTTTTAAGAAGGGAAGGAAATGAAATGGTAATATTGGGGCTTAAAAGACTTTTAAGAGTAGAGAAAAAAATTGGGGTAGGGGAGCAGGCAGGGGAGGCCAGTTAAGATGCTACAATAGGTGTTCAGAGAAGAGATGCTGATGGCTTGAGTGAGGCTGGCAGTAGAAAATGAGAGAAGTGAGCCAATTCTGGATCCATACCCAGATAATATTATTGGGAAGAACTGATGGTAACTTATGGTACAATGGATGGGAGGAAGAGGGAGAGAATCTCTTTAGACAAAAACTGAAGAAATAACAGATGGGGGTTCGGGGATAAAGAATCAGCATGTTTCATTCATGTTCATTTAGAGTCCTCAATTAGTCATCTAAGTAGAAATGTCAAGACAGTTGGGCCTAGCATGCTAGTGTTCAAAAGCAACTTCAAAGCAGAAAGTTGAGACTCATAATGTCTACGTAATTGTATGAATTTATTTTAAGAATTCATTTATCAGTGTTGTTAGACATCTCCAGTTTCAGATAAGGAACGAGACAGTCTAGTAACATTATATTATGTACCAGGAAAACAGTTGACACATGAAGCCAAGAGGGAAGTATAAGCAGAGAAGAGAGCAAAAGTCCTGGCAGTGGCCTGTAACTAACATTTAGAGGTCTGATGGAGAATGAGGGGAGAGCAGCATAGACTAACAAGAAGCAGCTGATATTGTGGAAGAACTTGTAGAGGCTGGTGCCAAGAGAAAAAGTACCATTTGTACAAGAAGGAAGACAGCTGTGTTGAATGCTCCTTACATACTGAGTGACATCAGGACAAAGATATGGCCATTCAATGTGATAACATGGAGTTTACTGGTTGCCATGCTAACAAAGGCAAAAGGCAGCATATATTTCCAGGTCTGTTGGAGCAGCATTAACAGGAGACAACAAGGACATAAGAGCAGTAGTGAATGTGGGGATTCCCTGTCTCAATGCACAGAGATCTAACAGAACTGGACATCAGATTCCAGGGAACACAACCATAGGGCTGGAGGGCTTTTACCATGCACCATCTGGGATGCAAAAGTGGTATGCTTTATGGAATCTTCTATCTTTCCTCTCCACATTTTTTATTTAAGGAAAAAGTAACTCTTTCCTGAATCATAAGGAAGTTGAAGTCCAACTCTTGTGGTTGACTACTGAAGCAATTGGCCATGGTGGGGTTTGATGGAACTCCACAGAAGGTCAGCTCCTATACTGGAAAACCAGATTGCATGGCCTTGGTGTTGGAAAAGCTAACCCTTATCTTATCAGTGATCTTGATAAGAAAAACCTCAGTGAAATGGTGAAATTAATTGAAGAGAGAATCAAAGGAGGTAAGTTAAAAAACAATGAAGATGACTTTTCATGCAGATCACTGTAGAGTCAAGAAATGAAGCACTGACTAAAAGATGATGGGGAGTCAAGGCAGGGTTCTTTAAAGATAAAATATTCTAGAGCATATGTTGCCATAATCATAAAAGAAAACATTAGGTTAAAATCAACAGAACAAGTACAAATATATTAAACTAAAAACAAAAATATCATGGTATTAAAAAATGTTAAGAGCTGGATACCAGTGGTTTAGGCCTATAATCCTAGCTACTTGGGAGGCTGAGATCTGAAGGATTAAGGTCCAAGGCCAGCCTGGGCAAATAGTTCATGAGACCCCCATCTCCAAAATAATCAGAGTGAAATGAATTGGGGGTGTGACTCAAGCTATTTTGCACCTACTTTGCAAGCACAAATCCCTGAGTTCAAAGCCCAATCCCAACAAAAATTTTTTTTAAATGTTAGAAAATGAAGTGATGATAGCAATTTATTTTATATACCGTGGAGGGCATGAGAAGCAGAAAAATGGCAAATAAGGAAAGCAAGAACAAAAAGTAAATTTGGGAAGAATTTGGAAGTTGTCATTTCTAGTGTTCAGTATATTTTCTATTAATTGCACTTTCATCCCATGAAGATCTGTGGTGTAAGGAAAACTCTGTTGAGGTCTATGGACTGTAGTTGTTCTCTATCACTATGTAACATAGTAGCTTGAAACAGCAATAAACATTTACTGTCTCACACAATTTCTGTGGATCAATATCTTAGGAGTGGCTTACTTAGGTGGTTTCAGTTCTGAAGGCTGCAGTCAAGGTTCAGACCTCTGAAGGCTCCACTGGGGCTGGAGGGTCTGTTTCCAAGATGGCACATTCAGTGCTAGTTGTTGGCAGGAGGCCTCAGGTCCTCTCACATGGGTTTCTCCATGGATTGCTTCATTTCTTACAAGATGGTTACTGGCTGTCCTCAGAATAAGTGATCCAAGACAGGGCAAAGCAAAAGCTACAATGTCTTCTATGACCTTGTCTCAGAAGTCACATAGGAGCATTTTTGCAATATCCCAGTGGTTACACGTCAGTCCTATTTAATTCAGGAGAGGGTACACAAGGTCCCAGGGGAGTCACTGGGACCATCCAGGAGGCTGCTCTCACATAGACAATCAGGAGAAACTTAGAAAGAGGCTAATGGCACAATAAATCCAAATTAATGAGACAAAACAAATGAACAATTTATTTCAGAAGCTGAGGACAGAGCTCACGGTAGAGCACATGCCTAGCACTGCCAATTTGTTTTCATTTCAGTTGAATGTTGCTTTGGTATTGATAAGTCAGAAAATAACAATAATGAAAAAACAACAAATTCTACTTATATTAAAAGACAGTAGAAATGTGAACTCCACTTTAGTTTTTTTTAAGCAGAAAGGTAAAACCTATAAATATACTTGTAGAATATAATAGTAAGGTTGAGATAAAGGGCTGGTGATCTCAAAAGGAAAAATCAGCAAAATATATACAAAAAATAATTGAAGAGAGTCTACTTCTATTCAAAACAGAAATTGATAGTGGGTTTACCAATGAAAGCATTTTTAAGTTTTTAAAAATTTGTGAAAATGTGAGATGTATCCCATAATATGTTATTAATTAAAATAAACATAGACAATGTGTATATACATGTAGGGTATACATTAACCTACCCTCTCCCCAATTCCCTAGCCCCTACCCTAGAATTGAAATTTTTGCTATTGTTTTATTAGCAGACATTAATTGTGCAATGGGGTTTCATTGTGATGATTCTATAGATGAGTCCAGTGTACTTTGAACAAACTCTCCCCCCATTGTATTCCCTTAATCATTTTTCATCCTTCCCATTTTTTCAAACAGTGCTTGGTAGGTTTCATAATGCTATATGTGTATATGTAAGATAGATAGGTAGAGATAGATAGATAGACAGATAGACAGACAGATAGATAGATGTAACATACTTTGATCCTCTTCATCTCCCAGTCCCCTCTTCTTTCCCCTTCTTGCCAGTCTCCCCAGACATCCCCGTTTTTACACTCAAGTCCCATTATCATCAGCATCACCCATCATTTGAGGTGTAGATTCCACATATGAATGAAAACATGCAATACTTGTATTTTTGAGCTTAGCTTATCTCACTCAACATAATGATCTCCAGTTCCATTCATTTTCCTGCAAATGACATAATTTTATTCTTCTTTATGGCTAAATAATACTCCATGGTGTATATATACCACATTTTCTTTTTTTTTTTAACTTTAATTTTTTAAAAATTTTTTATTGTTTTATTATTCATATGTGCATACAAGGCTTGGGTCATTTCTCCCCTCTGCCCCCACCCCCTCCCTTACCACTCACTCCGCCCCCTCCCTCTCCCCCCCACCCCCTTGATACCCAGCAGAAACTATTTTGCCCTTATCTCTAATTTTGTTGAAGAGAGAGTATAAGCAATAATAGGAAGGAACAAGGGTTTTTGCTAGTTGAGATAAGGATAGCTATACAGGGAGTTGACTCACATTAATTTCCTTTGTTACCTTCTAGGTTAATTCTTTTTGATCTAACTAGTTCCTGGTCCCCTTCTCCTACTGGCCTCAGTTGTGTATCACATTTTCTTTATTCATTTGTCAGTAGTTGGGCAGCTAGGCTGCTTCCACAGATTCTCTGTTGTGAACAATGATGCTAAAAACATGAGTATTTAGATATCTCTCTCGTATATTAATTTACACTCCTTCAGACATATGCCCAAGAGTGGCCTGACAGGACCAAAATAAGTCTATTTTTCTTTTTTTGTTTGTTTGTTCCTTTTATTTTGTTTTGCTTTTTTAATGAAGCTCCATACTGATTTCCATAGTGCTTATCCTACTTTACTTTCCCACACAGTGTATGAAGGTTCCCTTCCCCCTACACACACATCCTCACCAGCATTTGTTGTTGTTTGTTTTCTTGATGATAGCCATTCTGATTGGGGTGAGATGGAATCTCAATGTAGTTTTGATTTGCCTTTCCTCTATAGCTAAGGATGTTAAACATTTTCCCATCTATTTATTAGCCAATTTTACTTCTGAAAACTGTTTATTTGTCCTTTTATTAATTCGATTATTTGTTCTTTTGGTGTTTAACTTTTGAACTCTTTGCATATTCTGAATATTAATCCTCTATCTATTGAGTAGTTGGTGAAGATTTTCTCCCAGTTAGTGAGATGTGTCTTGATTTTGGTAATTGCTTCCTTTGATATGCAGTAGCTTTTTAATTTAAGGCAATCCCATTTTGTCTATGGAACTGTAATTTTCTTACTTAGCTTTTCTTTATTTACATCCTAAAGTCTGCCCTGGCTGCTACAGCCAAAATGGTAGGAGAGAATTTTTGGATGATGAGGATGGGCTTGGAAAAGATAAAGGAAAAGTAAGGTCAGGAAAAGTTGATGACAAACCAGCCCCTATGGACCCAGGAAGGTGTTGGATATGCTTTAATCACCTTAGCATATAAACAAGGAGGTAGAAGTATCAAATCTCAGCTTCCTTGGTCAGTTGTATTTTCTCCCTTTCTTATAAAGGACACATAGGGAGCTAGGGTGCTAACCATCTCAGTGTGCCAGGATAAGAGGAGTTTCCAAGGATGCAGGATTTTCAGTGCTAAAACCAGAACAGCCCCAAGCAACTAAGTGGGTCACCTACCTCTGTTTCTTTTTTAAACATATCTCAGAACATGTTCACCTCTGGGCTCCTACCTCCTTCCTCCATGTATGTGACAATCAAGTATTCTTGCCAGAATAGACAAGTCAATCCTTGCACAATTAAAGAATAGAAAAGAAACATACGTGAGACAACAACAACAACAACAAAAAGACAGTCTACATCGAAACTCTCAATAAGCTATAGCGAAAAGGTTTTTGAAAACTATAAATTAATATTTGAAAAGGATGAAAATGAGGGAAAAGTAAGTATTGTGAGTAAAAGACAGTGGGTTGTAGGCCTTTTGGATTTATTTATTTGTTTGATACAGGGTCTCTCTCTCTGTCCCAATCATGATTCTCCTGCCTAAGCCTCTTGAGTGCTAGGATTACAGTTGTACACAACCTCTGCAGGTTGTGGTAGTTTTTAAAAGTAAAATGGAAATACAGTGGACCTGGAGATCAAGACTGTGGTGTACTTGAAATATAGTCATCAACACATGTATTTTTTAAAAAATGCCTAAATTGCTGGATTCAAAAGCAAAACACAAGCCAAGGTGGTGGTGCACACTTATAATCCCAGCACTAGGGAGGTGGGGGGACAGATGGATCATGAGTTTGAGCCCAACCTGAGTAACATACAGAGACTGTCTCAAAACAAAACAAAAAAAAGCAAAACATATTCTAGAAAAAGAAAATAGAGGAATGGGGAGGAGGAAATATCAACAGTTAAACAAAAATTAATATGCAATAGTAAGTACTTAAGCATTCATACTATGTAAATGTCTTTTGCAAATGAGATTATAGATTTGCTTGCAAACAGTAAGTGTGCTAAACAATGTAAGGTGCTATTATTAAAACAAAAAAAATTAATGCATGCTACTGGCAGCAATCTCCACTGAAATCTTCAGCTTCCGGGATGATGCTATCTATAAAGAAATATGCAGTGCTCACTGCACAACTAGAAGGGAGTCAGCAATGAAGAAATAAACATTTCTCTCCTAGTTCTTTGGTGAATTAACAGACTGGCTTGCTGGGCAGTAATTGGTAAATTAGGTAGAATCCTCGGATTTCAGACTACACCACGAAGCTTCTCGTGGGAAGTAGAGAACTGCGTTAGCCCAAGCAAATGACCCTCCAGCTCTGGTCTTTGTAACTGGCACATCTGTGATGCCACCACCATCCACTCACCTCCTCTCTCCCCTCCTCCAAAGAACCCATGAAACCCAAGGACTGCAGAGGAAGCTGAAGTCCTTTGTGTGTTTAGATCAGTTCTGCAGGACATAGCAAAATCCGAAATGGATTGTGACCTGCTGATAATCTTTCACAGCTAACCAAGTGATCATTGATTAAAAATAGCTTTGAACATGTATCGCACATCTATTTCAGGCCTTGTTTTATTTGGAATGCAAATCCTGCTGGAAGCCAGAGCTACATGAGCAGCAGCTGGAAATGTACTCAGACATTGCAGCCAATTCACGTCAAGCCCACTTGGCAGAATTAATGCCATTCTGCGGTCTCAGCGAAGGAGAGATGGTTAATTATGCCCCATTGCCCCGTGGTTTCTATTATGGACACATCTGGACTGAAAGGCTCATTTGAAATCCCCAATTTCACTGCTTCCTGGAGTCTAAACCAAGTTGAAAAATTGGTTTGTGATGAGGAAAGGGGAGTGTGTGCAAACTGCCTCACCCCATGGAGCCCAGGTATGTGTTAATGAAAGCCTTTCCTGGACTCAAAGCCCATTTTATTCCTCACGTGCTGAGACCTCCATCAGCATTGCTTGCTGGTTCCCAAAATGCAGTATAATCAGCATTGCTTGCTGGTTCCCAAAATGCAGTATTTGGACTGGATTCTCAGTAAATAATAAATAAAACACACACACATTCATCATTGCACTTCAGAGCTAAGAAGTTTAGTTTCCACGGTGCCCTCAACTACTTCAGGCTGTGATATTTTCATCTCTCCTAAAGCTGGGACTTTGTCTGTTTTGAACAGTAAGCCTTTCAAGGAATGTCTATGCCCAACATCAAGAGACATGGCTCTTTGTTCTAAGGAAAAATTCCCTCCAAAGGAGGGCTGCCTCCTGACTTGGCAACAGGAACGATCCAGCCGAGACTGCCCTGTCGGTGGTGCCATCTTTGAGAAGAAAATTAAATCAGATCATTAGTCAAACCCAGGTGGTCACTGAGATCCTCCAGGGCTTTAATTTTAGAAAATAGGCTGCCTTGTTTCTTTCCTTTCCTTTTTTTGCTATTTTCATTTTTATTTTCTATTGTACAAATTTATGCGGTTCTGTGTGATAATTCTGCAATGTATTATTGCATAATGATCAAATCAGGGTAATTAGCATTTCCCGCTCCTTAAACATTCATGATTTCTTTGTGTTGGGAAGTTTCAAACTCCTCTCTTCTATTCTTCATAAAATATATAAGGTTACTGTGAACTACTGTCACCCCACTAGGCTGTAGAAAATGAAGTCTTATTCCTCCTGCTTACTGTATTTTGGTAGCCATTATCCATCCTCCCTCTGTCTCTCCTCTCCCCACTGCTCTCCTACTTTCTAATGACCACTATTCTCTTTTCTTCTATGAAATCAACTGTCTATGTTTTTATATAGGAATGAGAACATGACCTTTGTCTTTCTGTGCCTGGCTTATTTCACTTAACATAATGTAAATGAGCCTCTATTGCACCTTGACCTCCAACAACTCAGGTCTCTAACTCCATTTGTTGTACTTCAACAACTTCTCATGAGACCCACTAGTGTTCAGATAGTGCAGAAGAAGCTCAGACCAGATTGCAGCTCAAGATGGGAAGCTAGCCCCAGGCTCATGTTGACATGTTAGGTGTCCCTACACAAGGTGGTGTTAGAAGCACTGGGAAGCTGTTCCCTTACCTCCCATCCTCCCTCCAACTGTCTGGAGACTAATATTTATTTCAAATTTGTTCCTTTACACTAAACCTTTCAAGACTTCATCCTTTATAAAGTGTAAATGCTCTTGCGAGGGGACAATCATGCTTGATCAATCACCTGTATCTGAGGGTGGCTATGTTTCTAAACTTTTTCTCTCAGCAGGAATTCCAATAGGAGAAAAAAAAATGGAGTGGAGGGTTTAAGACATGGCTATCTGCAAAGAAAGGCAGCACAATTAAAGATACTGAAAATAAAGTCCGCTAGAGACCTAATTAATAATTTTGCCTAGAACTAACCCTGTTTAGTATAGCCTCATTTGCATAAACTACTTGGTTGATGGATCAACTTCACAGAAATCAATTTTTGATAAGATGGAGGAAAATCAGTCAGCTGAGGAACTTGAAATATACTGAGAGCAATGTAGAAGCTTCATTTTTAAATAGCTTCTGAGCTGCGACTGCGCCCCAACAATGTGTCAATGAGTGGGAGAAATCAAGCATTACCATCCCCAGCACGCACTTAAACAGTCCAAATTCATCTGACACTGGTGCTAGAGAGGGTATTTTGGCCTTAGGCAGATGTTGGGACTAGAGTAAGTTGGAGATCCTTTCCTACTCTAAGGTTCTGATCATTTGTTCACTTATACCATGAACACTCGGGATGCTGATTATAGGCACTGAAGTCAGTGTGGTATCACCACAACCAAAGCAGGAACACAGGTGCCCACAACTCACAGGGCCAGGAAGAAAGGCTATAACTCCTCTGTGTCTGTTTGCACTACCTGGGACCACAGAGGAGACGCCAAACTTACCTAGCTTACACGTAGACACCCTTCAGAGGCAAGGTGACTGTCCAGAATTCCTGACTCTAGAAGCAACCTCACCTTGAACTGCTCCAAGTCCACAGTATAAAAGGTAGAAATTTTAAGAAACACCTGTTGTATTTCTTTCCTATGAAACCAATTGCTATGATTTTGAGTGATACTTCCAGTGTGCCAGAGAACCAAGGCAAGGAAGGGAACCACAGGTTGGGGTCAGATTTGGTAACTGGATGGAATCTAAATTTAGTCAACACTAAAGTTAAAGGATGGAGTCTGGGTTCAGAAACCTAATGAAATAAATGGTTACTGTGAAAAGAGCAAGTGTTTTGGAACCAGAGGTTTACAAACCTGCAGAGATCATATCTATGGCATGATCGTCAACAATGTACTCATGTTTCTTAAGCCTCAGTTTTCTCTTCAAGGAATTGCATGAGGATTAAATTAAATAGGATATGGGGGTGTGCTCAGAGTAGATGTTCTATAAATGTGAATTATCCTTTTCCCTCTGTCCTTCTATATTGGTTGGTGCCCTACGCAACTAATTAGAATTCTTGGGGCATTTTTAAGGCCCTTCTTGCCTGAGCCTACTTTTCCTGCAGACTCTGGTATAATTATCTGGGCTGCGAGTTTAAATTTTTTTAAATCCCCCCCAAATTGAGAGCTATTGCCCAAATACATCAGAATGACTGTCTTCCTTGAATTTGAAATTTTCTATTAGGGTTTAGTCAAATATTTTAGTTCTCTGGGCCTTGATTTCTTTATTATTAAAAAAGAGGCATGGCATTCTGATTTTATAGGTTTGTTTCAAATAGTGAGTTATGTTTTGTAAAGCTCCTAAAAGAATTAGCAGGTGATCAACAAATACTCACTTTCTATACCTTTCTTATCTTTTCATTAGCCAGAGAACTCAGTTGTGGTAAAATATTAATAATGTAAATAAGGAAAACATGTGAAAAAAGTGCTGCCAATAAGATAGTCTTGAAATTAATACAATTACTAACTTCCTCCAACAAACTGTCTTGCCTAGCTTCAACTAGAACATGAATCTTAGTCGTAGGTCAGAGATGGCAAGTTATGTTGTACATTTTCTCAATTCTTCCTTTCCTTTTCATGGCAGTCATCACTAATCTATTACGACATTCTCCTGTTGAGTCTAGATGAGGTCTCAAAAGTCCTTTACCATGCAGGCCTCCACTAACAATCAAACATAGTATATGTATTGAAATGTATTTGCCATCTTTATCATAGAGTAGAGGCTGCTTTAAGTCAGCAGATGAGGCTCATTTCAGAGATGATTAATCGGGCTCCACGTGACTAGGGAGCATGTGGCCGGAGACAAAGGGGCCCCAGCTCTGTGCAGTCTCCTCTACACTAAGCCAAGACCTAAGCTCAAATTCCCTATGAGCAAAAGGAATGCAATGGAGGGTGTGAGTGAATGCCATGCTAGAAATCAAAGAGCTTGCATCAGTGCTTGGTGCACTAAAGGTGTGCCTACCACCTACCGTTTCCAGAAAGGAGCATCAGATTGTTTCTAGAAGCCAGATTATTTCTCCAATTTATGGAATAGGGAACTAACTCCAGCAGCGTGTCTCCCCTAAGGTCATGGACAAAGCCTCTGATGAGAAAACCCCATGGAGTTCAAGTCAGTGGCTGAAACCTGAGATGGGCATTTGCAGGTTTGTCAACCTCAAAGAAACCTCAAGGGAGCATGGAGGCCAAAGGACTGGTCCGGTGGCTGAGGTCCTCACCCACTGTGCCTGCTGAAGGGCACCAAACACTTCTGCAAATGGAGGCTTCTGCTCAAACTCCTCATTATTGACTAAAACCTTTGCAGGATAAGCATGGTCACTTTTTACACAGTAGCATTAGCTCCTGCTGGCAAAGTCGTGATGGGCTTGAGCTGATTCTGCAGCAGGAACAGGTCATAATTCTGATAGCCATTTTTAGAGAAGCCTTTTTATTTGGAACCTTAAATGAAATTGTAACTCACAACACTCAATCATCTGCTATTTCTTAAAGGTTGAGTGTTTTTCTTTGTAAAGATTCAAGAACAGGACCTAGGAAATAGACCTACTGCAAATGGAATAGAAGGTTGGTTTTGTTCAGGATTTTTTTTTTAAATTAGCTACCTCTTCCCTTCCCAGCAGGAGAAGTCTGCACAGCAGCTGAAATCACTTCAGGAGCCATGCAGGGGCATGCACAGGCAGCTCAGAGACCCAGGACACAGGGCAGGAAGCAAGTGGGGTACACGTCAAGAAGAAGGTGGGAGGTAGAGCTGGTGGAAGGAAGAAATGGGCATGGTTAGGAGACCGAGCAAATAAGTAAATATATCAGAGATAACATGAGCCAAAAATTCTCATTGATGGAGAAGATATTTATAAACCTTGAAGGAGAAAAATCTAGGGAAAAAAAACCCTAAAGAAATAAATTGAAATTGAGGTACTGGTGTGAAATTATGTTTTTATTATGTGTATGTTTTATGTATACATGCATGCATATACATAAATACAGAAATAGTTATAGATATGTATGTATGTAAACATATATACATATATACATTTATAAATAGACTTGGAAAGCATGGACGTTTTCTAGCTCTGTCCACCGTGTGGACTTAAAAGCTATGACACCACAGTAGCAATTAACATCTGAGTGCCCAGATCTTGGATTCCAAATACTATCCTTTATTAAAAATTACCAGCAATCTTTAGGAAAATGGCTGCAACAGGTAATGTACAAATTAAAGTTGAAATTTCTTATGTCTGAAAATAAGGAAATTCTTTATGAACAATGAGACTACATCAAAAGGACAAAGAAGCCAGCTTGAAAGGGTCAAATTTGGGATAATTTAAGCATTCAAAACTAATGACAGTAATTGGTTACCCCCTTTGAATAGAATTGGAGCCCATGAATCCATGTATATAAATAAATGAACAAATAATAGAGGGAAAAGAAAAGCTCTTACAGTAGAACACAAACTAATAAAAAAATAGAAGAAGAGATGACAATAGACATTCCTCATTTGGAAGCCTACATAAACGTGGTCCACTTAGGCAATGACTGTTAAGACCAGTAGTTGGAAGTTTGATAAGGAGCAGGATACTAACTAATTTCAGAATGTGTGCCCATAAAACACTAATCAGTTGCAAAAGGGAAAATGTTGACTGTGAGGCAGAGAGACTAGCAGGGTGACAACATGTGCCTCCAGATGCAAAGTTCTGAGAACAACACAGTATTTCAGTAACTTACTGCCCAAAGTGCATAATTTCAAGGTGGCCATGAGAAAAATATCAGAAAAGCCAGGGTTGGAGGTCACCCAACAGAATTGAAAACTGTCAAGCACATGAAAGACAGGGACAGGCAGAGGAGAGCTGTGGCAGTCTGAAAGAGTCTGATGGGACATGACAACTAAATGCAGCACATGTTCTTGGACAGGATTCTAGAACACAAGAGAAAAAGAGGGATTTGCAGGATTATTGGCAAAATTTGAATAGGGTCTGAACAGTATTATACCAATTTTGATAACCCGATGTAGAAAGCTGTATGCTGTTTCTAAAGGGAAATGTTCCTGCTTAAGGGAACACACATACTGGAATGTGTGGGGTGAAATCATATCATGTTCTCAATTTGCTCTCAAAAGGTTCAGAGAGAAGACTTTTGATAGTTTGCAGCAGGGAGACAATGAGTAATAGAGCAAGTGTAATAAAATATTAGCAATTAGAGAATCTGGTAAAGGATATGGGAGTTCTTGGTATTGTTCTGGAAAGTCTGAAACTTTTTTCAAAACAAATTAAAGAAAATCTA
This sequence comes from Castor canadensis, assembly GCF_047511655.1. Taxonomy (NCBI): domain Eukaryota; kingdom Metazoa; phylum Chordata; class Mammalia; order Rodentia; family Castoridae; genus Castor; species Castor canadensis. The sequence goes on along the minus strand of NC_133397.1, from coordinate 33,791,240 downwards.
TTACAAGCAGTGTATATACACAAATCCATCCATGCATACACATACTCAGGAAAGTACAAATGAGATTCCACAATACATCCACAAAAACTGACTATGAATTTAAAAGACCACAAAACCAAATGTTGGAAAGGATGTGGAGAAACTTGAACTCTGTTAATGGGAATAAAAAATGGTGCAACCCCTTTGGGAAAAGATCTAACAGCTTCTTACAAATCTAAACATACACATATTCTGCAACCTAGCAATTCCATTCCTTGGTTATTTTCCCAAGAGAAATGAAAATACATGCCCACAAAAACACTTGCACAAGAATTTTTTCAAAAGTCTTATTCATAACAACCAAAAAACATCCATCAGAAGGAAAACAGACAGCACTATATTTAAACACTGTAATACTACTGAATAATAAGAACAAACAAAGAACTAATCCCAACAATAACATGAGTGAATTGCAAAAACATGCTGAGTGAATGAAGTCTTATACAAAACATATCGAACCACTCTACTTATGTGACGTTCTAGAACAGGAATCTATGGTGGTAAAAAAATCAGAACAGCAGTTGCCTGGGAGGGCTTGATGTGAAGGTGGGGAAATACCCCACGAAGGGGCATGAAGAGGCTCTCAGGGATGGTAATGTTCTCTTTATGGAAGTATGAATTACACAGATACAGGCATCAATCAAAATTCATCACATAGTACACTGAAGATTAGCACATTTCTACATTTCTTTTCTCAACAGAAAGGAAAAGAACAATGAACAATATTAAAGCATAGGTTATTTATGTGCATATTGAAGTATTCAGGGGAAAGTGTGAAGTCAGCAACTTGTTTCGAAAATGCATGCTAAAAATAAGGTGGATCAATGGTTAGCTGGAGAAATAAATAGACATACGATAAAGCAAGCATTGTAAGATGTTAACTGTAGAATCTCAATGATAAGTATTGAGTGTCCTCTGTAATTTTTTAAATATTTTCTGTACATTTGAAAATTCATTTAATGAAATATTGGAAATACATATTCAAAAAAATTCTTGCTATGGACCAGAAATTTGGAACCACAAAGATAAAAACAGCCTAATGCAAAGTAGGTGATGAACTGAAAAGCCCAAGCACATTGCTCTGGAGTATTTCTTCCTAGTGTGTGTGTCCTAAGAGAAATGAGACATTGGAGCATCTAAGGGTCAGTTCTCATCATCTTTAATGTTAGAAATCACTCAGAATGACTCCTCTCTTGACCATCAATAGAATCAATAGAATACTCTAAAACACCATATCAAACTGGCCCTTTTACTTCGTCTTCTTCTGAAGTGTTACCAGCTAACCAAATTACAACAGCTTTTCTGATGTAACTGGATTTTACTTCGCATCTAATCTAGATCCACAGTTCTACCACAGGGAGTGTGCATTGAGAATCAAATATATTACTCTTTTTTGTTAGTGTATGTTCTTGGTAATGCATAATGTATTATTCAGAGCATTCTGCTACCATCTTTTTGCTTATTATATCCTTGGACATTTTCCCATGCCAATATATATATAAATTATATTGTCTGTAAAATGGAAATATGATTGCTGTGAAGGTTAATTTGGTTAATTCTTTAAAAAATGTAGAAATGTGTCTAGCACATAGTAATTGCTTAATTAAGATTAGCTACTGTTATTTCATTAGAAAGGTGTTCCATAATTTGTATAAATCAATTAATGGACGTTGCTGCTGCCAATTTTCCCTTACTATAAATAATGTGGAATTAAACAAGTCTGTATGTCATCTTGATACATACACTATTGCTAGGGTAAATTCCCAGAAGTGGAGCTCCTGCATCATAGAGAACATACCTTGTGCCTGTTGTATATTTACTGCCTCCCAGCCAAAGCCCATCCTCCTTCACCTGGCTCTGTGACCCCAGGGTGGGAATCTATATATTGTCTTCCCCGGTTGGCTTGCCAAGTGGCTTCTTTGCAATTTCTTCTAGGAAGATATTGCCAAATCGAGTTTCAAAACGGCTGCATAAATTTGTACTCCCTCCAACAGTATATGAAAAGTCTTCTTTCTCTACATTATATATATATATATATATATATATATATCACCATTTAAGACCTTCTGAATAAGAATCTATACAGTGGGCGGGGCTTGTATGTCTTCTAAAAGCACTACCAGTGACTCCAATGCACAGCCAGGTAAGAACCATTGATTTACATCTATGATTCTCAAAGTGTGGTCCCTAGACAAGCAGTGTTAGCATTGCCTGAGAGTTCATTAAAAATGTAGAATTTCAGAAGCTACATTCAGAAGCAATATCCCCAGAGAGTTCAAATCCACATTGAAGTCTAAGAAACACTGTTCTGCAAAGGATATTGTAATAGAGATGCAGTGACAGATGCAGGAATGAGAGGGCCTCTAGCTTGTGTAATTTGGGGAGACCTTTTATACCAAAAGAGAATATTGTACCAAATTACAAGTAAAAACTGAGCACAAGTTGAATATTTATTTACAATGAAGTGATATATATCCTAATAAAAGGCAATTTTTAACTGGGCACTCATGGCTCTCATCTGTAATCCTAACTACATGGGAGGCTGAAATCAGGAAGATCATGGTTCAATCCAACTCGGACAAAACGTTCACAAGATGCCATCTCAACCAATAACTCTATCCCTTGAGCCATGCCTTCAGCCCTTTTTGCTTCAGGTATTTTTCAAATAGGGCCTGGCATTTATGCCTGGGGCTTGCCTGCACTGTGATTCTCCTTTTTATATTCCCATGTAGCTGGGATGAGAGGTGCATGTCACCATGCTCTGCTTTTATTGGTTAAGATGGGGTCATGCTACCTTTTTGCCTGAGCTGACCTCAAGCTTCTATCACTTGGCTTTCCAGCTTCCAAGTAACTAGGATTACAAGCGTGAGCCACCATACCCTGCTTAGCTGCCTCTTTCCATGATTAAATTTTTTTCTATAACTTTTCTCAGGAGAGATAAGAGATAATTCAGTTGACTAAAGCATTGCTATTCTAAATTATTAATTAGAAAAGTTTTGTCAACTTCCAACTCGCTATAATATATAAAAATTTTTAGAGTTTTGTCAAGTTTGAGAGAAGCCTTATCCATTTTCCTTTATGGGAGGTACACGAGTGATGGCACTTCAAGTCTCTCACCTAATGGCCAATTTTACCGTCCTTTGAATGAGCAACAGTCATTAACCTGCTATAATCCATGTCCTTGTGCAGACATGACTTGTACCTTTCTTCTGTTCTTTTGTTTCTTGTCCCATAATGCCCCAAATCCTATAAAATTTTTACCTCTTCTGCAACCATTTTATCTTTGTTTTCTTTACTCTTGTGGTTATGGCTCTTGTACTTATGATTTTGATCATCACAGTTTTTAGTTTCTGTTGTGAGTTTTCAACATTTTGAAGTTCCTACTAGTCTTCTTTCTTTTAGTTTAGATTTTCAGTTTCCAATAGGGTATATCCTTCCTTTTGCATTTAAATTTCAGTATGATCAACCATTCTGAAAATAAATACAAAACTAATCCAAAACTTAAGCATATATAAGAATGAGTCAAAGATATTTTTAAATTGTGACCCTAATATATTGAGCTATATAACAATTATCAAATTGTTCTTATATCTTTCTTAACTGATGCACATAGGTATTCTGTAACTAGAACTCTTGATTCTTCAAGGAGTTTCTAATGAATTGTGTCAATATTGCTTGCTGCTTTATCTGAAACCACCAGAACCCATCAAGACAACATGCATCAGATAACTATGCTGAGACTTAGTTTGCCATGCATAAGACTTGCAGTATCACACACAAACTTAATGTCTGTAGCACCACTGAAAGTTTTTGTCCCAATAAGTACAGGAATTCTAGTAGATTTGATTTTGAGCTATTATCATCAAAAAACTAACAAGTGTGTATAGGTGATGTTATTGAGTATAAACCTGGCAGAACATTTCCTTTTGTTTAAGCATCATTGTGAACTCACTCATCCATTTGGAATTTTATACATCTGACCATTGGAAGAGGTTTCCACAGACTAGCTCTGGCACTATACATTTTAAGTCTTGTTTCTCTTCTACTCCCTACATGCTTCTGGTGTCAAGGGTGGTAAGACAAGTTCATCCCATGACAGCCAGGGTGGGCCTGAACCTTCATCCTACAATACTGGGTGAGCCAGCACAGTGGGTGGTAGAAATACTCCTGGAATCTATAGCTATATTAGGATAGCTAGCAACAATGTACCATACAAGCCAGGTACCAGTGACTTGCACCTGTAATCCAACTACTTTGGAGGCTGAGATCAGGAGGATCACTATTCAAGGCCAGCCTGGGCAAATAGTTTGTGAGTCCCCATCTCCAAAATAACTGGAGCAAAATGGACTGGAAGTGTGGTTCAAGTAGTAGAGTGCCTGGTTTGCAAGCACAAAGCCTTGACTTCAAACCCCAATCCCACTCAAAAGCAAAACAAAACAGTACTATACATAAAGTGACTACAAACCATGAACATATCCCCAATTTAATTTTCCTATTTCCAGACCCCAAAAACATCAGCAGCCATTTCCAGGCCACCCCATCCCTGGAGAATTGTGATGCACAGTGGAGAAGGGGAATAGGAAGAAACAGTTGTCCTAACCAATTTCTGTGAAAATATCTTACCTTTGAAACTTTGCAAAAGTACATGAGCATGAACCAGACATTGATGGAACCCCTGTCAGGGCTTTTGGAGCTGTGGAAGCAGACAACCCTAAAGCTCAAGTTTTATTAGGCTAGCAATAAATCTGTCTCTACAGAGGAGCCCATAGAGCCAAAGTGGTAAAACAGAGATATGCCTTCAAAAAGTGCAAACTTTTTGATGTAAAGATGGGGAAACTGAGGCCCTCAGAGGCTGTGCAACTTCCCCAGGATCACACAGCAGCTTCATAACAGAGCTGGGACTAGAATCTGGTGTCCAGGTTCAGTGTAGTTTCTCTGGAGTGCTTCTAGTTTTGTAGTTTCCTAAAATCCTTAGATTTTCACAGCTAAATTTATGCCCAGTGTGTATTGAAGAAAATAAAATGCTAGAAGAGATATCACTCTAGATTTCATTTAGGCAATGTACCAAATAAAGACTTTTAATCCCTGGGATCAGCCTCATAGCCTCTCACAAAGTACTTGCCCGCAGAGATATTTTGCTGATCTGTTGCATCTTACATGACAAAGAAAAAAATTCCTCCCCTAAGTCATAATGCATATGTTGATGAGATATTGTTTAATACCAAAATAGTTCTTCTCCACCCCAAAGAAGAATAGATTACTGAGTGCTAATACTTATGGCAATGCTAGCCTATTACAAGTGTTTTGTGCTGTGTCTCCATTTTGATGTGTGCCTTGAGACACAGATTTCCTATCCCTCACAAATTACAGTATCTATTCTGTTTTTATGGGCTGCTGGATGTTCCTATACTAATATTTCAATTCAGTCAGTTCCACCCTGAAGATTTATTTTGCCCAACAATTCACACACACCAGTAATTAAAACAACTTAAATATCAGATATCTGGGCCATACTCTGGTGCCCATTCGAGCAACAATCACTTATTGAATGTCCCTGCTGAGCCAGGCACTGTGATACAGGAAGATCAGAGGCAGAGACTGCTGAAAAGATACAAAGATGAATGAGTCCAGCTGTGTGCCCTCAGGGTTCTCTTAGAGCAGTGGGAGAAACAGACACCCAGCCCAATCATTACAAAGCAATATGGTAGTGTCTGAGAACTGGGAGAGGTGAACAGAAATCCCACCAGGGAGAGGCCTCCAACTAAAACTGGAGCACTGACACTTAAGTCTCAAAAGAGACCATTTACCAGACAGAAACAAGGAAGGGCATTAAAAGCAGAAAGCCAGCATGAGTGAAGGTTTGAGATATGAAGGAGAGACGTGTTTGGAAGACAACTAAGCAATTTGGGTATAACCTAGAGTGCCTGGGACCTGGGTGGTGGAAGCAGGGGAAAGACTGAAATGCTATGAGTGTCTTGTTAGCCTGAGAAGGCTTTGTGTACATGTTATGATGTTTGGATTTGCTACTGTAAGAAAGAGTGTGCTTTTAGTTAGTGTAGTGACATCATCAGATCTGTGTTTAGAGAAACCAAGTCCAGGAAGCATGGAGTTGCAGTGTTGTGTGTAGCAATGGAGCAGGCAAGATAAAGAGCTAGGCTATGAAAGTCCTCTGACCATGATGACGTCATCCACTGGCAAAGGATCCTAAGAAGCATCTTCTGATAGCCATCTCATTGTCAAGGTCTATAACTAGAAAAGCTATATGGATAACAAGACTAAAACCCTCATTATTTCCTTTCATACAATAAGCAGTTACTCACAGCACAGAGTTCCCAGACTGTTTCCATAAGTAAATGGCATGTCCCCAATTGACCTATATTTGCTCCTTTTCTCCTGCTTCTTTCTTGCTGGCCTCTTTTCTCTCTTTTTTATAATCAATGAGCCTGGTTCTAGATGAGCCAATAAGTGTGATTTTTAGAGACAGCAGTGATGTTAGTGGCTTGGGATCTATATCTCAAAGTTTCTCCCTTCTAGATCAAACAGGAAAACACAGAAATCCACTGACACAGTGAAAACCAGAGTCACCTCATTACTCGGCCAGCAAGCATCCTATAATCCTGTAAATTCAGAGTTCACTGGTAAAAGCTAGATTGGAGGAAAGAAAAAACAAAGAGTAAATTTTAGGACAAATGAGGACTCTGCTCCCACCATGAACCTTTACATGCAGCCTGTGTGACTATGAGAAATGGAACCACAGAGCTAAGTTGCAAGTCTATTCACTGGAGGTTGGAAAGCATGGGATGGGCAGGTTCGGCAGGACAAATGGTAGATTTTGTGGGGTGGGGAGTGGCAGGATAGGTCTTCCAAAAGAGACAGGGGAAAAGGAGCCTAGATCTTCCATGTCTAGGCAGTGAAAACCAAAGTGGAAGCCAAGGGCCTTGCTTTAGACACAGTTATCCTTATCAGTCAAATGGGTGAAGGAATGTTGCAGATGCTGGTCCACCATGTCAATCAGCTCCCTCCTATCAGGATGTGACAGTGAGAAGATGGAGAGGCAGACACTCTCTTCCCAGCCTTTAGAAACGGTTGCTCCACTAAACAAGAAGGTCAACGTGTTCAATAGAAGGCAGAGATTATCAGATAAAACAGACTGTCCAGCTACGTTTAAATTTTAGACAAGCAACAAATCACCTTACAGTATAAACACATTCCCAATATTGCATGAAACATACTTACACTAAAAAAAAATCATTGTTTGCCTCAAAACCAAATTAAACTGGACATTGTATGCTTTCTGAGACCTAATGCAAGAATCTTACTCCATGACACAGAAAGTCACCTCTCTACATCTGAATTAGAACCTCAGAATTCTAGAATGGAGAACTTTAAAATCACTCAGTCCATCAACTTAGATTTATCCATGACAAGGAGTGAGGACACTCAATGAACTGGGATAACTGACCCAAAGTCACACTGCTAATTGGTGACAGACCAGGGAATAAAATCCATCTCCAGGCTCCAGCTGCAGTGTTCTTTCCCCTCTGTCACCCTAAGCCCCTTTTGTCCCTTGGCTCACTAGCTCCCAAATTACTTGAAAATTCCCTAAGGGCAAAAGGAATTATTTTTTAATATCTTGTCCCAATCCTTTATGAGCCCTGGCAGTACAATCAATGTTGTGGAGAGGCCGGCCATGAGGCTAAATTACCTGGACGACAGCCACCACTCTCCACTTCACTTGCACCTTCTGTGTTCTGCACCTAGAAGCCTGGGAGTTTTTTTGCCTGTGGGCCTGGCACAGCCTTCAACCAGGTTTGAAAATTGTCACAGTCCCCTGAGAGGCTGTGCAGTGTGACTTTCCGAATAACACATAGCCTTTGGGAAAAAGATCCTGAGGTAATGGGTTCAAGGAAAACACAGCTGAGACCTGGGAGGTTCTGTGAAAGGCAGTCCTACATGCATCAGGAATGTCAGCTTCCTCCACAGCTCAACTTTGGCCAGAGCTGCCAGCCAAGAGCCAGCTGGACCTCTAAGATTCCTTTCTCTCTTTTCCCCTGCCTCCCTCTGGTGGACAAGCAGGCAAGCGGTTAGTACAATGGACGTGAGGAGGTAAGAAGGTATCTACAGCCACAATAACAGATAACTTGATGTCTTCATCAGTAATGGAGCCTGACAAATGTGTGCAATGGGGTGACCTTCACATCCTCCCACCGCTTCTCACAACTCACACTATTTTGTTCCCCAGGACCCCAATCATCTTCTCTCCTCCCCTGATCCATCTCTGCATTCCCAATCTCTTTCCACTAAAACCTAACCAAGACTTAAGCTTCTTGGAGTTCCAGAACCCCCAGACAAGTAATTCCATATTCTTCCAGGGAATAAGTTGCATTGTTCCAATTAGAAAAGAATGCACATTCTTTTCTAGTATGCTTAATGATGAAATTTGCATTTGCTTAGTGCTTAACAAGTTGCCATTGGTAAGTACTCAATATGCATTACCTCACTTACATTTATAATCTTCACAGCCAACCAATGAGGCAGATACTATGGTTGTGTCCATTTTACAGATGAGGAAACTGAAATTGAGAGCCTTAACTCATACAAGCTTTTACTATGAGTGGTGACACTGGGATTAAGACTCAAAAAGATCTAACTCCAGACTCTAGAAAATCTTGTCCAAAAGGACTTCTATAATGATGGAAACATTCTGCTTGTCCACTGTGGTAGCCACTGGCTAACTAGCTACCAAGCAATGGAAATGTGACTGTTGCAACTGAGGAACTGAATTTTTAATTTTATCTACTTGTAATGTAAATAGCCACAGATGACTAGCAGCTACTTTATTGAATAAAACAGCCTGCAGTATAACCCCTGTTATTCTAGTTACTTGCTCCCCACATCCACCCACCCACAGGCATGCACTCACTTGTGATTAACCCCAACTGGGTTAAGGAGATGTTTTGCAAAATTGATAGTTGGCTTATGTCCTCTTTGATGCAATAAGGCAATGGAAAGTGAATCGATGATATAAAAGATATGGGCTCTTATCCTCACTTTGCTAATGACAAATCTCATCATTTCTCTAGACCTCAGTTTCTGCCTCTGTACAAGGAGAGAGTCATACTCAATGATCTCAAATATTGCTTCCTGCTTTAGCATTCTGTAGCTGGAAAGTGTCCCATAGAACCTTCACCTACCCCCAAGGTGGCACATGGAAAGCGAGAGCCCCAGGTGATGAGTCTGGCACCAACATGATTACCTGGGGGAACAGTCAGCAAGCATGCTTGATTGTACACATCCAACACCCCATAATATGTAGGGCTCTTTTTTTAGAACCCTAATCAGGGATTCCATTTGCATAATTAACATCTTTAGGAATAATTGCAAATGACACATCTGTTCACCATCGCCCCCTCCTTGGCAAACTATGTGTTATAAACACAGTTTCTTTGGCTCTATAAACACTTGGTGTCTGTCCTTTGCTTGCTTCTCTCGTCACTTTCCACCTTGGGGAAGTAAGGGCCTCCTATTCCTGTGCACTCCCATCCTTATGTCAAGGGGAATCAGACCAGAACAGGGCCTGCTCACCACTACCCACTTGACTGGTCTCAGAGCCTGGGTTCTTAACCTTGGCTTCCTGGGCCAAGGTTTTAGATGATTCAGAAATTTAATGAAATTCTGGGTGAATATATGTGCACGTTTTGGGAAGAGGACTCATGGATTCCACTAGTTTCAACAGGTGTCTGTAACCCCAAAAATAGTTCAGAACCATATACTATATGATTCAATTCACACAAAAGTCCATAGAGATAAGAAGTGTATTAGTGGTTGCCTATGGATGGGACAATAGGGAATGAGACAGTAAGGGTGACAACTAAAGGACATAATATTCTTTTTCAAGGGGATAGAAATGTTCTGAAATTGACTGTGATAGTGGCTACTTCTACCTGTGAATACACTGAAAACAACTGAACTGTACTCTTTAAATGGTAGATTTTGTGGTACATGAATTACATCTCAATAAGACCATTTTTTAAAAGTAGTTAAGAACGTTGTTTATTTTTTTTAATGGGAGGGCAGTGAGCTATATCTACAGACAGTGAGAGGGTTCCTCTCTGCTCTCAGAAAGTCTTGAGTGGTATAAGGCCAGATTTTTGGAAGGTGCCCCTGCTCTATACACTAAGAGCAAAGGACTAAGTTAAACTAAAGAGCTAAAGAGTCTCCTTCATTATTCTCCCTTAAAGCCTAAGCCAGAAATGGGCCCAGCTAGCTCATTTGTTCTATTCCCTTCTGCCTCACACTCCTTCACACTGCCATTGACTCCTGCAAAAAGGCACATCTAGCTCAAATATAAGAGACAAAAAGAAGTGATTCTATCCATGATTGATGGTAAAACTTTTGTTCATCCCACTGCAGGTGTCATTTTCCCAGTTCTGGATAAGTTAGGCTGGGCCTCATGCTTGTGTGTAACATAGCGTATTCATCTAAAGGGAAAAGGCTGGGGTGGTCTACATGAAACAGGCTGCCTTATTTGGATAAGCTAAAGAATGCTATAGCAAGGACGGAGTATCCATAATATTTTACAACTCCCATCAAGAGACAGAGTCTGGACACACAAAGCCCAGATGCAGAGACAATGGTGGCAGGGGTCGAAGCAGCAGCCGAGGTGGCTGCAATGGAGCCCAAAATGGAGGAAGAGAGCAGCTCGCCCCATATGCTGAGTGTCATTGGGGCTCTAGGCAAAGGGTAAAAGAGAAAGACCTACTCAGAATGAGAAGAGGAAGGAAAAAACATAAAAGAGGAGCAATCGCTTTGAGTCATTACCAGTCCAACTTCATTACAAACATACCTTTTGATGAGAAACGGCAGTCACTTAAAGACCCGGTTAAAGAAAAAGTTGGTGAGGTAACATATTGTGGAGCTTGTAATGGACACTGAAGGAAAGTCAAGGGGATGTGCCGTTGTTGAATTCAAGATGCAACAGAGCATGAAAAAAGCTGCTGAAGTTCTAAACAAGCGTAGTCTAAGTGGAAAACCATCCAAAGTCAAAGAAGATCCTGACGGTGGACATGCCAGGAGTGCAATGCTAAAGGCTGGAAGACTTGGAAGCACAGTATTTGTAGCAAGCTGGCTGGAAGAAACTGAAAGAAGTGTTTAGTATGGCTGGCGTGGTGGTCCGAGCAGACATTCTGGAGGATAAAAATGGGAAGTCATGGAATACACACTATATCTTTTGAAGTTCATTGGAGCTGTGCAAGCTGTATCTATGTTTAATAGGCAGCTGCTATTTAATAGACCAATGCATGTCAAAATGAGTGAAAGGGCCTGAACATTCACAGCGACTTCCCCATGGACTTGGTAATATTGGCATGGGGTTGGGACTAGCAGGGCAACCTATTGGTGCCAATCACCTGAACAGAAGCATTGGAATAGGAAACATAGGGCCTGCAGGAATGGAAGGGAAGGCATAGGATTTGGAATAAATAAAATGGGAGGCATGGAAGGACCCTTTGGTGATGGTATGGAAAACAGGGGGCGGTTTGCATCTGGGATGAACATGAGCCAGATAAATGAAATCCTAAGTAACGCATTGAAGAGAGGAGAGATCATTGCAAAGCAGGGAGGAGGTAGAGGAGAAGGCAGCCCTAGGATCAAGAGAATGGGCCCTGCATTCACATTGGGGTGGCAGCACAGAGCACATGGGCACAGGCCTGGGCCACGGCATGGATAGAGTGGGCTCATGGGCTCTAGCATCCAGCATACAGGCCCCCGTGAAAGGCAAGTGAAGAAAAGCTGAGGCGCCTTAAGAAAAGGAGTGACACACCAAGAAGGAATATGTGGCCTTTACAAGCAGCAGGCCTTTATTAGAGAAAAGACCTGAGAGGGTATGACAGTAACACTCTGACGAGGAGGAGAGCACGCCTTTCTTATAAACTGGGGTTTTTAAGCCTGCTGTGGAGAGAAAGAAGGCGGTTGGAGGGGAAAGGCCTTAGGAAGGTGGCTGGGAAGGAGGATGGGGGAGGAGTTGGTGGGAAGATCATCAGGGTTGGGCAGCTTTGTTTTTCTCTGGCTCTCCTACTGAAGGTAGCCACATTTGATTGTTTTAGTGTTTCTTGACCTTCCAACACCCTAAGCCTCAGTCACATGGCCTCCAGCATCATACACATGGTCCAGACCATGGAGCGCATTGGCTTTAGAGTTGCGTGCATGGGTGCAGGCATGGGCTTCCCGTGCCCATTGAGCACCTTGGCCAAACCATTGAGTATCTGGGCTCTGGTGTGAAGCATTGGCCTGGGCTCGGAGCACATGGTACCTGCAGGCATGGGGCAGCCTGGAGCACATGGGCCCTCTGATGGATTGTATGGCCACTGGCCTGGAACACATGCGCCCAGCCATAGGCACTGGCACTGAGCGCATGGGCTTGGCCATGGGTGGTGGTGGCCATGCCAGCTTAGACTGCGTCATTGAGATGAAATGTGGAAACTTAGGAGAAAGGTATCCTTTGGCAGAGCCGGAGGCCATGCTCCTGGGGTGGCCAGGAAGGCTTGCCAAATATTTGAGAAATTTCACATTTGATTTTACTTGGAAGATGTTAAAGGACAAATTCACCGAATGTGGTCATGTGCTGTATGCTGACATCAAGATGGAGAACGGGAAGTCCAAGGGGTATGGTTACCTTTTTTAAACATCAATACCAGACCTCTGCATTTGTATTTTTTCTTGTTAACCATTTTAATTTGTAAGCTGGATGTATAAAGATGTTTAAAAAATTCAGTTGTTTTTTTGGGTAATTCAAATTACTTTTTTAATAACTGGGGTTCCATTTGACTGTTTGCATTGAGATTGCAATGTGCACAATTTTTTTGCAGTTGTGGCATCTTGTTGACATCGAATATGACTTTGATAATAAATACCAGTTCCTGAAGAAAAAAAAAAAAGGCAGTCTATTTCTCCACCTTGAATCTGGGCCAATCTTGTCACACATTGCCACCAATCAAATGTGACAAAAGTGTTGTTCGAGGTCCAGAGCCAAACCCTCAAGAGGCCTTGCAGCCTCCTCCCTCTTCAAACACTATGCTGAGACCACCATATAAGGAAACTAGTCCAGCCTTCTAGGGCACTGGACTAGACAACATTGAGGGGAAGAGAGGCATCCCAGCCAATAGCCAGTACCATCTGCCAGACCCATGAGTGAGGCCATCTTGGACTCTCTAGTTCACCACAGATGAAAACAGCAGAGGAGCCACTCCACCAAAAACATACAATTGTGATGAATAAAAAACCACTATGTTTTTAGTCATAAGTGTGGGGCTAGTTTGCAAAAAAACAGCAGATAATCAAAATAGATGAGAGGATAGACTAGATAATTAAGGTGTCTTTAAACATGACCTTGTTCTTTAAGAAATGTTGGGGCTTTAATTTAGCCCATACAAGCCTTTTCTTCCATAGGTGTGCAGCTGTTCTCCATTCTCTACAAGGCTGATTTCTGTTATGTTTTTGCTGCAGATCTGTCTTATGAAGAAAGCAATGAATGTCTCCATAGGGTCTCTTTAAATCTTTAGTGATTTGATTTCACACGGTGTCTCACCTGAACTGCAGTAGGGATTTAGATATGTTTTAAGGTAATTGAGTTAGGACACATGTCCTCCCTGCCTTGAAGAGCTCTGCCTGAAGTGATGATACAGGGTTCCAAGGAAGAGAGAAAGGAAATAGGGATGACAGCAGCAAGGATGGGGCAATATTTTCCTCCCACCGTGACTCCCAACCCATGGCAAAGGTCTAATTTTTGGGGGTTAGGGGGGAATATATTTTTGTAATAACAAAATATTGGTTAGGTTTGGTTTTGGTTTTGGTTTTGCAGTACTGGGGGATCAAACCCAGGGCTTTTCACATGCTAAGCAAGCACTCTACCACTGAGCTACATCCCCTGTACAAAGATCTAATTTTGAATCTCAGAGGGAGGAGAGCCGAAGGATGCCCTAGAGGACATCTGACCCATGCGTGCTGCCTTAGACCTCAGGAGACAGAACTGACCAAAGGTCTCTCTTTCCCTTCCTCCCCTCCTATACTCTGCCATACATACAGAATAGCACTGGCTTCCTAAGAAGGAAAGAATATGACTTTTTTAGTGGAGTTCCATTCTCACTGAGGCCTATTCATCCAACTCAGGGTAACTCCAAATGCAGTCCTCCCTGTTTCCACCTGGGATTGGTTCCAGGACCACCACCACCACCCACAGACTCCAAAAATCCTCAGATGCTCAACTCCTTTTGTAAAATGATGTAGCATTTGCATATCCTTACATACACTTTAACTCATCTCCAGATTATTCACAATCCCTAACACAATGTAACTGCTACATAAATAGTTTTTATACTGCATTATTTAAGGTATATTTTTTAAATGTCTGTATGTGCTCAGTTCAGACATGATTTTGTTCAAATAATTTCTGTCCATGCTTGGTTGAATACCTGGACGCAGGGCCCTTGGCTATGGAAAGTCTTTCTATAGCCATTAATATCATGGACAGAGTTAAATAAACAGCTTGCCTGATTCAGCTAGGTTTTTATGCTATTTCATTGCTCTTAGTTTGCTGCAGCTTATCCTTCCTTTAGTCTAACTTTAGGGGGAGGTTATTGTAAGATGCTCAATGTATACACACATGCACATATGTGTACATATGTATGTGTATACACACAGGTATACACGTATATGTATATACACGCATACGTATATACACATTTTTGGGTGGAACTGGGGTTTGAACTCAGAGCCTTGCACTTGCTAGGAAGGCACTCTACCACTTGAGCCATGCATCTAGCCCTAGGTGCATAATATAAAATGTGGTAACAGCTACTAAAGTTGAAGAAAAGCCTAGCTTACAACCTAGCAATTCCCCTTTTACATTCATATCCTGTGGAAAAAACCTCACACATGGATCTGCAGAGACTTTGATAAGGTCTCTGCGTTGTCTGAATGCAGACATTCAGAAAATGGTCCAGCATCACCTATAGTAGAGAGAACATGTTTATAAGTAAAGTAAATTGGGGATTATTTGTGCAAAGTAATACAATGTAGGAGCTATAATGATTGAACTAGATCTATTAATATTAACATGGATAAATTGCAACAAAATATTGAATGCTGAAAAATATTTAAGGATTCATGTAGAATATACCACATAAATAGGAACTGCACAGTCCCGAAGAGTAGTACACGTATTATTTCTGCATATATGTCTGCAAAGTAAAAGTAATTTTAATGAACAAGAAATTTAAATTCTATTGTTATGAAGATAGTGTTTCCTCAAAAGGAAGCAAGAGAAGAAAACAAGGGGATAGAATGTACAATGCAACTATACTTACACTTATTTCAAAGGAATGAAGAAGGAAGAAAGGGAGGGAGACAAGAGAACAAATGAAGATATGGCAAATGGTTTAACAATCTGAATCACTGGTACACAAGCATCAATTAGATTCTTTTTTACATTTTCTTATGTTTAAACTATTCCAAATTTTTTAAATTTAAAATTGATGGGCAAGGCTAGGGGTGTAGTTTGTGATACAGTGCTTACCTAGCATGCGTGAGGCCCTGGGTATGATCCCCAGAACCATAGGAGGAAGAAAAAAAAAATGGATGAAAGAAAATGGTAGCTCACCAGCAAAGGGACTTCACGCCTTCTGCCATGCTGCCTCTTCTGTAGGGACTTCTGGCTTTCATCATGGACCAACTTACAACTCGCCACATCCTAGAATTAAACACCAATACTCACTTCATTCCCACACGAGTAGTATTTCCTCTGTATCATATGTGTGCATTGCCTTTGGTCTCTGCTCGACAATGGTAACCCCAAGAGACAGGATGAGAGGGTGAGAGGGAAAAACTCGAGACCAATGCCTTGTAAGACATGAAGAAACACTCTGTGAGAGCCCGCTTTGGAATGCTCTGTGTTTCTGTCACCTCGGGCATTCTGATTCATTCCCAACATCTCCTCCAGTTACAAGTCATTTAGCCAGCCGACAGGAGGAACAATTACTGCTGGCTTAAAAGATTGGTTGATTTCTCTGGCATCTATCTGCCTGCAGTTCTGGCTCTCTGACAAATCAAGTCAGATCAATTTGAACCCTCAAGAGTAAGTGGGAGGATGTGATTATTTTCTGGTTCAATAGGAAAGCATTTCATTTTAAAGGACTGCTGTGCAACATTTCTTTTGAGAGTCACTAGGAATGGGTCAAGTCCAAAGAGAGCAAATGAGGGGCTCTCAGGGGCACAGCTGGCTCTGCTTCTCACCTGTGCTTTGGGAATGGAGACAGGAAGTGGGGAGAAACCGAAAGTGCTCTCTGCTGGGAGGGAAGGCTCTGCATATGCATGGCTCACGTTTAAGGAACTCTCTCTCCCTCTGTCTCTCTCTCTCTCTCTTTCTCAGTCTCTCTCTTTTCCTCCTCAAAAACAGTGAGTCTTTTAAAAACACCTGGTAAAGATTTTCAGGAGGATGGAAACCTAATTCTATTGGCAGCCAGAGCAAGTTCTAGAGAATTCAGTCCCAGTTACTTATGAGCTGAAACAGGCAGATCTCTTTAGTCTAAAAGTTCAAGGCCAACCTGATCCCCATCTCAGGAAAAAAAAAAAAAAAAACCTAGAAAATTATTCATGAAAGCAACCAAAAAGGAGAAATCGACTTTCAAACAACGAAGGTGCAGAAACATCAGAACAAGTTGGTGGCTGACGTTCTGGGGCCCTTTACTTGCTCGCCAGCAGATTTGTTTCTTGAGACACATCGCCAGGGGGAGGCCATATGAGAAAAGTCTTAGGAAATCAATGTGAGTCAATGCCCTGTATAGCTATCCTTATCTCAACCAGCAAAAACCCTTGTTCCTTCCTATTATTGCTTATACTCTCTCTACAACAAAATTAGAAATAAGGGCAAAATAGTTTCTGCTGGGTATTGGGGGGGGAGAGGGAGGGGACGGAGTGGGTGGTAAGGGAGGGGGTGAGGGCAGGGGGGAGAAATGAACCAAGCCTGTATGCACATATGAATAATAAAAGAAAAATGAAAAAAAAAAAAAGAAAAGTCTTGGTGGATTTTGGGTGTCTGTTACTGAGGGTGGCCCCTATAGGATCTGCCTTCGCAGATGTGACCTAACACGTAGGACCAATCTTCAGGGTCAGACCCATTCCCCACTCTGCATATCTTCCATTCCCTCAGCGCACTAACATTGCAGTTGTTACAGAGGAGCTGGAATAATGTAACGGAAATGCTGGCTTTGGGGATGCTGCTCGGGTTCCATCATCAGCCTGTGATTTACTAAGTGCAAGACCTTGACGAACTAAGCTTCAATTTCATCGGCACAACTAGAATACTAATAGTGCCTTCCTCATGAAATTGTTAAAGGGTGAGCTGAGTAAAGGCAGTACCGGGTTCCAACCTACACCCTACAGAAGTTCATTCTGAATATTATTGTTTTTCTCTATGGTCCCAGCAATATGATGGTACCAGGTTTTCTATGAAGAACTTGGTCCTAATTTTAGTGGACATATGTCTGTTATATGAGCATTAGATGTATCTGTTTTAGTTGGCCTCTATCCCCAAGCATGAGCTAAAGACGTTCTCTGCGTCATTCCCATCTAATCATGAAATTGGCATCCTTCTTGGATGGATATCCATGGCCATACAATTTACTCTTGCTTGTCTCTCTACAACAAGACATAGGTAAATTTATTTGTGAGTACCATGCTGTACATTACAGTTTGGATCTTAAGTGTCCCCCAAAGGCTCGTGGGTAAAGGCTTGGTCCCCAGCACTGGTGGGAAGTGGTGGAAACTAGGAGATGGGGCCTAGTTGGAGGAAGTAGGTCTTGGAGATGCCATTGAAGACTATATTAGGAGACTCTAACTCCTTCCTTCCTTCCTTCCTTTCTCTCTCTCTCTCTCTCTCTCTCTCTTTCTCGCTCTCTCTCTCTCTCTCCCACTATAAAGTGAGCACTCTTCCTCCACCCTGTACTTCAGCCACAATGATCTGCCTTACCAACAGGCCCAAAGTGATAGGGCCAAATGACCATGGACTGAAACCTCTGAACCATGAACCAAAATAAATCTTTCCTGCTTTTAAGTTGATTTTCTCAGGTGTTCTTCACAATGACAAAAAAGCTGACTAGGACAGTGTAGCAATGGACGAGAAGTCAAAAGTCCTGGTCCTTTCTGTGGAAACAACCAGTGAGTGCGAGCAATTTATTTCTCATCTCTCTATAAAGTGAAGATCATTTTTCATGCTCTATTTCCTCTCCCAGTTTAGGAAAAACTAGAAAAATAAGTGTAGGGTATGTTGAGTTATAAAATTTAAGGAGGAAATGTACATGACTATTGTTGGCTGGTTAACTTTCGTCTGACACTTGCAAGCTCTTGCACACATAAACAGAGGAGTTCACAGTGACCATCCCCAAAATGCAGCAAGGACACCCAGAACTCATGTGGTACAAACCACCACTGGGTGGTATGAATCACCGAGGTTGTTAATAATGGTGGACCTATGAGTTAAAACTTAAAATTTTGCAATGTATACAGTAGGCTCAATTCATATACTGCTCATTGCTGCCACATCTTTCATAAACCTAGCAAATTCAAAGCCTTCCCTCCTGAAATTAGAAACTGACCAAGTATAATAGTCCACCCTTATCTGCAGGTTCACTCTGCTCTGTGTCAGTTACTCAAGGTCACCCACATTGTACTTCATTATCCTGCAATGAAGTATTTTGAGAGAGATACTGTACTCACATAACTTTTATTACAGTATATTATTGTGTGTTCTAATTATTATTGTTACTGTTGCCAATCTCTTACTGTGCCTAATTTTAAAATTAAAATTCATCGTAGGAGTGTATGTCTACGCAAAAACATAGTCTATATTGGGTTCGGTACTAGCCACAGTTCCAGGCATCTGCGGGGGACTGTGGAACAGCCCCTGTGCTAAGAAATGACTAGTTTACTGTTTCTGATTGGCTCATTTACAATATTTACATTTGACTGCTCATGTTTTTATTTTCATAAAGGAGTTCTAAGGGACAAATAAACTTTAATTTGTTTTTTTATTTAAAAAATATAAGTATAAGTTAAATTATTGGCATTTAGTGTTTTCTGGCTTTATGTCAAATGTCTAAAACTGTAGCCAGTCCATTAAAATGTCATTGCTAAAGGAGATGACTTTTTCTTTTTTTTCTTCCTTTTTGTTTGAGATGGGCTCTTGATGTGTTACACTGCCTGGGCTCACACATGGTGATCCTCCCATCTCAGCCTCCCAACTTGCTGGAATTACAGGCGTGTGCCACTGTGCCCAACTGGAAATAGCTTCTACTTATGAACATTTTCTTTGTGTTTCTAAGTCTGGGCTAATACCTACTGTTATTGTTATCTGCTGCATGCTCCAACAGAAATGATGCTCACAAAGTAAATTGTAAATAGTTCATTTGCAACAAGCGTCTCCTGCTGCTAAAGACTTGTGAGCACCCTGCTTCCCATCCTTGAGCAATTTGCAGATGATTAATCACGACTCCTGCCTAAAGGATGCAAATATCATCAACTGGGGGAAAACGCACTTATTGGTATTAATGGGATTTAGTTTGGGTTTTTAAAAAGTGGCCAATCTCCCTAGTTGTATTGAGACTAGAACTCTCGAGCCCTTTTGTTCCAGGGAAATTACTATATCCTTATCTTCATCCCTTTGTTCTTACTGTTTCCCCAGCCTGGATTCTCCATCTCTGTACCTGCCAAACCCTCTCTTATTCCTCCTAATCTGCCTCCCCCTGCCCGGCCCCAATTCAAATGAGTCTTCCCCTCCCCCAAGCTCTCATAACCATGTACGCCCTCCACACATATGGCTTAGGTCCTAGCTTTGTTTTTTAATCTTTGGCTCACATAGAATTTTATGTTTCTGTAGGACAATGGTCCATGCCATCCATATTTCTCTCTCTCGCCATATATACACAGCACCTACATGATGCTTTGTACATAGTAAACACATTAAATATGAATTGGCATATCATAACAGCCATAATGCAGCCATCCAATAAGCATCTATTAAATATTTCTTATGAGATAGAGACCCTGACATTGGAAATGGGTAACAAGGATGAATAAGACATAGTCAAATGAAGGAGACGACAATGCATTGTGGTAAATGGTCTGATAAAAATATGCAGAATAAACTGAGTATGGTAGTGTGCATCTGCAATCCCAGCACCCAGGAGGCTGAGGCGGGAAGATGGAGAGTTTGCAGCCAGACTGGGCTACACAATGAGGCCCTGTTTCAAAACAAACACAAAACAACAACAGCAAGTGTGTGTGTGTGCAAAAGAGTAACAGAGCATGGGAGCATCAGGAGGGAGAAACTGGCACTGGCTTCTTAGAAGGGCAAGCTGCAGGCTTCAACTTAAAGGATGAGAGGAATTCACCAGGTAAGAAGGGGAATCATTTACAAAATGTCACAGAGATGTGAAAAGAAAGAGGAGGCGGACTATGATTGGACCACTGGACACTCAGGGGTGAGGGCAGGGACGTAAGGCTGGGGAAAGATGGAGCTGGATAGTGGAACGGTTTAAATACCATGGAGAGGACCTTTACCTTGACCCAGCAGGCAGGAGACCTGTCAGGCTTTGCAACAGATGGAAGTGAGCAGAGCTGGGTTTTAGAGTGACCACGCTGGTGACTGGTCACTAAGTTGCCCAGAACTTTTGGCCCTATTTCTATCTCCTGCCTGTGACACTGGTGTTTCATTGCTCTCTGGAGAATTTCGAGCAGATCACGTGAACTCTCAGGAGCACCAAACAAACACAAAACAACAACAGCAAGTGTGTGTGTGTGTGTGTGTGTGTGTGTGCAAAAGAGTAGCGGAGCACAGTAGTACTTCAGACCAAAGTGGTCACATTCTCAGAATACATATTTACTTTTGCATATTTTCACATAGGTAATCCCAGTAAAATAAATGCTGTTAATTAGTTTTGGCCTAAAGACTAACAGCATTCAATCTCCCACTCCCTGAAATAGGATTGTTTCTGTAAGGAGTCAGACCAGAAGGAATCAAGGCAAGCAAAATGCATGCATAAAGCAATCACAGCAGTAAGGGGAACCCTGCCAGCTGCTGAGAAAGAGACCCCATAGTCTTTTGTGGTGTTGTTTTATTTTTTGAGACATGCTATGCAGTTTTATTTTTTGAGACATGCTATGCAGCCCATGCTGACCTTGAACTCATGGCCTTCCTGCTTCAGCCTCCTGAGTGCTGATATTACAAGTGTATGTCATCACATCAGCTATCTTATTTTTACATACTTCAAGTCATCCTTTTTAAAGGAAGTGAAAAAATATGACCTATATCCTTCTCTCTCTCTCTCTCTCTCTCTCTCTCTCTCTCTCTCACACACACACACACACACACACACACACACACACACACACTTTTAGGCAGGGCAGATCTAAATGGAATTTTTTTCAGGCCAACAGTAAGACAGTGGGAGCAGTTGGTGGTGACACTCCAGACCTTGTAACAATGCCTAAATTTATTTCACAGATCCTGCAGGGAGCCAGAAGAATATCTATAAGTTACCAAAAATAGGAAAGGAGGATTGGGGGAACGAGTGTGCAAGTCAGCTTTGTGTTACTACATGAAATACCTGAGGCAAGTAACTTATAAAGAGAAAAGATTCATTTAGCTCACAGTTTGAAGCTAGTAGCTTCCTTTGGTTTGGGCCTCTGGCAAGGGCAGGACATCACGACAAGACTCCATGTCAGAGCCACTGCTCACATCTCCAGCCAGGAAAGTGTGGATCAATGTCCAACAATCTCTCTTAAGGGACCAGCCCCAATGACCGAAGGACCTTCCATTAAGCTCCTCCCAAAACTGCTTCCCTGGAGATCAAACTTTTACATATGGATCCTCACAGAACACTCATCCAAACCCTAGTAATGGAGGGTGCTCTAATTCTCAGTGGTTCCATCACCCTTTACAGTCTAACAAGCAGGGAGCAGGGTTCAGGGAGTGGCTCAAGTGGTAGAACACTTGCTGAGCAAGCATAAAGTCCTGAGTTCAAATCCTAGTAGCAGCAAAAGAAAGAAAAAAGAGCAATGATGAGGGACCTTGCTATGAACTAAACACTCATTCCTCACATACCATGCTCGGCCACACAGGACATAACGTTTAGCAGCCTGAAATGCAAAGATCTCATTCCAATAGCTTCTGTTTCACCACTTGTCTTAGGGTTAGAGTGACCAGCTGCCTGAGTTTGCTCTAAATAAGAGGCTTCCTGAGATTCATGCTTTTCAGTTCTAAAACCAGGACAGCCCCAAATACAGTGGCCAGTTAGTCACTGTCTCAGTCCATTTAGTGCTGCTGTCATGGAATACCACAGACCGCGTAACTTACAAGTATCAGAACTTTACTCCTCACAATTCTAGAGACTGAGAAACCCCAAAAATCGAGGTGCCAGCAGGTGTGGTACCTGGTGAGGGCTGCTCTATGCTTCCAAGATGGCACCTTGCTGCTGCATCCTCCAGAGAGGAAGAATGCATGTCCTCACAGGGCAGAAGAAAGGACAGGAGCCCGTCTCCCTCCATCACTTACTTTTAAGGGAGCGAAGCCCTCATGACTCTGTCATCTACTAAGGGTCATAAGGTTGCATTAGGAATTGAGTTTCAACCTGAATGTTGGAGGGAACACCATCAGTCAAATCATGGAAGTCACCTTACTCAAGGAGACCTCATAAGTATTTATCGAGTGAGCAAATGAATGTCTCCTGAGTGG
Organism: Castor canadensis; assembly: GCF_047511655.1. Classification (NCBI taxonomy): domain Eukaryota; kingdom Metazoa; phylum Chordata; class Mammalia; order Rodentia; family Castoridae; genus Castor; species Castor canadensis. Next base: position 33,768,418 of record NC_133397.1, on the reverse strand, counting down.
CTGCAGAGTTGTCTGTATGAGGCGGCTGGTTTATGCTGGGAAATGGAGATAATGAGAGTGGAAAAAGGAAGGGTCAGTTCCTTTTATATCAATGATGAATCTGAGAACGGTACCTTCTTCTTGGTCTCTCAAAAATAGATCCTTCATGAGAAAAGACAAATTAAAAAAGTAAAGATGAACCATAATGGATTTTATCTAAAGGAAAAAAAAAAAAACACTAAAAGGTTAGCCAACAAAACATAGCCACAACCAGGGTTCAGGCTTTGTTGGTTTATTTTCCCTGGAGGCCCCATCCCAACCCAGGACTGGGAATGAGGCCAGGGCCCGCTCTTCGATGTGAGAAGGAGAAACTGCACTGAGCTTCACAGATTCCTCCAAGAACTGCACAAAAAAAGAGACCCTAACGGAAAAAAAAGTTTCAAGCCTAGAGATGTGACGTCGTGCAAGAGGTAGAAATGGGAGGACAGAAGAAAAAAATGCAGTTGGCCCATGGTTTTCAGAATAATGAAAGGATTTTTGTACTGTGAGTCACAGTCAGCCCAGGACAGTTGGGAAGTGCAAAGCAATATTTCAGGGCCCAAGAATTTACTGTGCATAAATAGCTATCACTGTCTCTCCAAAAACATTATTCCCCTGAAATCTAGTGCTGCATGAAATTGGCAAAATAAGTGCCTTCCTGCAACAATCTGGGTGAAATCGTGTATTAGTAAACTGCTTACACCCGAAGCACATAGAAGCTATCTGTTCCTTCTTTAATAACCATAGTTTACTACACAAAATCTGTCTGATAATGAAGGATAATAACTATGTCCATTGGTGATTTTTAATTCTATCTGGGAAAGTTTTCACTTCTATCAAAAACTTTTTCAGGCGATCTTGAACAAATCATAGCTCCTCTCTGCACCTGAGCCTCCTCTGAATTTGGTGAATGAATTAGAGCTCACTCTTGTTCTTCCATTCTATTCTGTGACAATGTATGAATGGAAGTATTTTGCCACACTCAGAACATAGCACTGAGGATATGAGCAGTCTCAGACTGTCCTTAGAACTTGGCACCAATAACAGATCAAGAGCAAGAGAAATGAGACAGGAGCTTTTGGTTCCCAGAAGTTGGACTTAGGCATGTAGCAGACAACTTGCCAAGATTAACCCAACCAGCCTTTCAAAAGCCAGACATGTAAAGACAGAGAAAAGTTACCCTCCACCTGCTCCTCACCAGGTTTATTGTTTGTTTTGCCAATTCAGGCACAAGTTATTCTTGCAGCTGGGCAAAGATCACTGTACATGAAAGAATGTGCTTCAGGTCCCAATGTGGTAGATCATGCCCGTAATCCCAGCTAGGTGGAAGGCATAGGTAGAAGGATCTCCATCTGAGGCCAGTCCTAGGCAAAAACACCAAACTCTATTCAAAAAATAACTAAAGCACAAATGGGCTGGTGGTGTGGCTCAAGTGATAGAGCACCTGTTTAGCAAGCACAACTCCCTGAATTCAAACCCCTAGTACCGCCAGAAAAAAAAAGAAAGCAAAGAAAGAAAGAAAGAAAGAAGAGGAATGAAATCCATATTCTGCATGGTGAAACTTGGCAGCAAGTCTGGAATCTGCTTCCTCAAAAGGGCAATGGTAATGGATACTTAAGCATGAAATCAACCTTCCAGGAAGATGCTTGTTCACGCCCAACCCCAACCATGTAGACTTTCTCTCATCTGCCACTGTTGCTCTCCTGCTCCTTACCAAAGTATGCTAAGCAGGACCAAGCATGGGAAACATTTAACAGTAGGTGAAGTGTGCCAAAGACATTTCTTCCATTTCTCTTTGTGTATCCTGCCATGAGGTGAACTATAGCTGTTACCGCCTGTGCCCCTCACCTTCCTAAAACAAAGAAATTATAATGCTGTTATCAATGGCTCATGAAAAATTTTATTATTGTACTGGAAGTACATTGTGACATTTACAAGAGTTCTTACAATATATCCTAGTTGAATTCATCCCCTTCCATCATTCTCCTTTATCCCTCCCTCCCCACATTTCTGGAATAGTTTCAAATGTCTCATTTTTCCATCTTCATACATGTGTACATTATATTTCCACTACACTCACCTCCTTCACCCTTCCTTATTTCCGCCCCCTCCCACTGGTACCATCCCCCAGACAGGATCTATTTGAAAAACAAAAAGACATTTTTGTTTAAGATAGCTCACAGGTGTTTCATTGTGACATTTCCATGTATTATAACCTGAATTGGTTCATCTTCTCATTTTTCTCCTTTCAAGATGTTTTTCTAAAGATAGCAGAGCTGGGACTCAAAGTGGCCTTACTCAATGTCCAGTTCATCCACTGTTGCAAGTGGTGGGACCACACTCAAAACATGTATTTCTCAAAGGTGGCATAGCTCTCTTGACCAGTTGTTCTCCATCCATCTCTAATAATATCTTTTCTTGAGATTTTACACTTCTTTTACAGATAAGTCTAGTAACACTTTGCAACATTTTCTGAACTTTCTGGCTTTCTCTAGAAAAAATATGATGTGAAAGAGCCCATTGCTTCAATCACCTCTGACCTGGGAGCTGGTCACTAGACTGTAACAACTCTGAATAAGAATCATCTCCCACATCTGCTTATATGCACTTTTTTAGATCACATGCTCCAGGATGAGGACAGACCTAAGGACTTTCAAAGATGTTTTCACCCCATTGAGCACATTTCCATGACTGTCCAATCAAGCTGAACAGATGGCTCCTTTTCCCTGAGCCATGATGGTAGAGTGGAATCAAATCACTCTCTCCCCAGCTAGATGCCAGACCAGCCATGCAGTAATGCTGTCCTTTGTTTGAATTAGGAAGAAATTTTGTCAAATACGGTAGAACTTGTCTTAAGAGGACTTGTAAAAAAAATTATCAGTAAGAAAGATGCTAGCTTTTACTTGGAGCAAATTTTTTTATGGTGCTGGAGATGGAACCCAAGGCCTCACACATGACAGGTAAGCATACAACCATGAAGCTTATTTCCCAAACTCTTAAAGCAATTTTTTTTTGTTTGCCAGTTTTTGGGGTTTTTTTCCCCCTATGTATATAAAGTATCAGTAATTTATTTCTTTGGAAAAAAATAAAAGATAGGTATAAATTATAGGGAAGCCATTCTACATCAGTTCTTTTTGTCTTACTCCTTCTCCCCTTTAGACTTACTTCATTTCTCTTTCATTAGAGACAGAAAAATTATTTCCTAAATCTAAAAAATATAAAATAATGGGGATGTAGCTGACAGTAGAATAGTTGCCTAATGTGTCCAAGGCCCTGGGTTATCCTCAGCACTGAAGAAAGAAAGAAAGAAAAGAAAGAAGGAAGGAAGGAAGGGTGGGAGGAGGGAGGGAGAGAAAGAAAGAAGAAAGGAAGGAAGGAAGGAAGAGAGGGGAGGGAGGGAAGGAAGGGAAAGAAAGATGGAAGGGAAGGAGAGAAAGACAGAAAGAGAGAAGGAAGGAAATAGAACCAAATATTTCTTGAAACGTCTCCTTCAATAATTGCATGAAATATAAGAACATTGTGTAAGCTGCCAGAAAGCAGAGCTAGGAGAGAATTCAATGGTATCAGAATCCTTTACAAACTAAAAGTCTACAATCCAAAAGATTAAGACAAAACAGGGGTAGGGACAAGTGTCAGTATCTGTGGTCATGAGTCAAAGATGTAGGGACCAAAAAGTGAAACTGACAGGAGTGAGGAGTTCTCAGGGACCAGGTCAGATTTACCCAAGGAATGGCCATAGAAAGTGAAGACCCTTTCAGGTGTCCTCATCCAATCTATTTACAAACCCTGCCTAGGTAGAAACCAAGCTAAGGGGTTAACCCAATAAGTAAATGGATATTTCTGGTGAAAGGAAGAAAAGGGAAGAAAAAAACTATTGAATTCATAATATGTGAAACACTTGAAACACTCACTGAATCTTTGCAGTTCTGTGAAGTAATGTGTGTCATGGTTTCTGACTACCTCACACCTTTTGTGCATTTTGCTATATTTGAGGAATTTCCTTCCCACTTTAGGAGTTCTGCCTCCTCACAGTCAAGTCAGAAAATTTGCTTCCTCAGAAACCTTGGTAGCTAGAACACAGGCAGGAAGCCTAAATTGTGTCACTAAGATGTACCCAGAAAAGAATTTCATCAGAAATAATGAACCAAAGAAGGAAGTGACACCAGGGACCCACTTAATAACAAGGATAGTGGCAGATTCACCCAGTTGTCCAGGACACCAGTTGTTGTAAATCGGTTCCTGGCCAGAAATATGAGTGCTGGCAGAGTTGCAGTGCAGTTTGAGTTCCTGGCAGCCATTCTGTGCTCAGGGGAAAAGCAAGGTCAATAGCTTCTTTATTGGGTCACTTCTGCAGCATTTCAGTCCTTGACCCCAGAAGCTTAGCCTTGAGCCTGCTTCTCTGTCTTTCCCAACTGCAGTATTTTGTGCAAGCAATAATCCTTTTAATTAACTCCTTATCTGCTTAATTGGCTGTAGTCAACTGCTATTACTTATAACTGACAACCCTGAGGGTTAAAGATAAGTATTGCTACTATCCCTTTTTACTGTGAAGAGACCAAAGTTGAAAGATGATGAATTACTAAAAAGAAAGAAGTTGAGTAACTTGCCTAGGAACACATAGCTCATATGGCTGCTAACAACCAATGTTGTTCCAATTTAGAACTGGAAAAAGTTCAGGGAAGAAGCACCTGTTTGGGGTGGGGACCGAATAGTCCTGGTAATATCTTCCATTTTCACCGACTCTAGATACTTTATGCTATGACTTGAATGTCCTCACCAAAACTCATGTCGAATTGTGATCCCCATTGTAAAGTATTAAATAGATGGAAACTGAATCCAACTATGGTATTTGGAGGTGCAGTCTTTAGGAGATAATTAAGATTAAGTGAGAAACTGTCAAAATATCCCTATTTGCAGACGACATGATCCTATACCTTAAAGACCCAAAAAACTCTACTCAGAAGCTTCTAGACATCATCAATAGCTATAGCAAGGAAGCAGGATATAAAATCAACATAGAAAAATCATTAGCATTTCTATACACTAACAATGAGCAAACGGAAAAAGAATGTATGAAAACAATTCCATTTACAATAGCCTCAAAAAAAATCAAATACCTAGGTGTAAACCTAACAAAAGATGTGAAAGACCTCTACAAAGAAAACTATACACTTCTGAAGAAAGAGATTGAGGAAGACTATAGAAAGTGGAGAGATCTCCCATGCTCATGGATTGGTAGAATCAACATAGTAAAAATGTCGATACTCCCAAAAGTAATCTACATGTTTAATGCAATTCCCATCAAAATTCCAATGACATTCATTAAAGAGATTGAAAAATCTACTGTGAAATTTATATGGAAACACAAGAGGCCACGAATAGCCACGGCAATACTCAGTCAAAAGAACAATGCAGGAGGTATCACAATACCTGACTTCAAACTATATTACAAAGCAATAACAATAAAAACAGCATGGTACTGGCACAAAAACAGACATGAAGACCAGTGGAACAGAATAGAGGACCCAGATATGAAGCCACAAAACTATAACCAACTTGTCTTTGACAAAGGAGCTAAAAATATATGATGGAGAAATAGCAGCCTCTTCAGCAAAAACTGCTGGGAAAATTGGTTAGCAGTCTGCAAAAAATTGAAACTAGATCCATGTATATCACCCTATACCAAGATTAACTCAAAATGGATCAAGGATCTTAATATCAGACCACAAACTCTAAAGTTGATACAGGAAAGAGTAGGAAATACTCTGGAGTTAGTAGGTATAGGTAAGAACTTTCTCAACGAAACCCCAGCAGCATAGCAACTAAGAGATAGCATAGATAAATGGGACCTCATAAAGCTAAAAAGCTTCTGTTCATCAAAAGAAATGGTCTCTAAACTGAAGAGAACACCCACAGAGTGGGAGAAAATATTTGCCAGCTATACATCAGACAAAGGACTGATAACCAGAATATATAGGGAGCTTAAAAAACTAAATTCTCCCAAAACTAATGAACCAATAAAGAAATGGGCAAGTGAACTAAACAGAACTTTCTCAAAAGAAGAAATTCAAATGGACAAAAAACACATGAAAAAATGCTCACCATCTCTAGCAATAAAGGAAATGCAAATTAAAACCACGCTAAGATTCCACCTCACCCCTGTTAGAATAGCCGTCATCAGCAACACCACCAACAATAGGTGTTGGCGAGGATGCGGGGAAAAGGGAACCCTCTTACACTGTTGGTGGGAATGTAGACTAGTACAACCACTCTGGAAAAAAATTTGGAGGCTACTTAAAAAGCTAGACATTGATCTACCATTTGATCCAGCAATACCACTCTTGGGGATATACCCAAAAGACTGTTACTCCAGAGGCACCTGCACACCCATGTTTATTGCAGCACTATTCACAATAGCCAAGTTATGGAAACAGCCAAGATGCCCCACCACTGACGAATGGATTAAGAAAATGTGGTATCTATGCGCAATGGAATTTTATGCAGCCATGAAGAAGAACAAAATGTTATCATTCGCTGGTAAATGGATGGAATTGGAGAACATCATTCCGAGTGAGGTTAGCCTGGCTCAAAAGACCAAAAATCGTATGTTCTCCCTCATATGTGGACATTAGATCAAGGGCAAACACAACAATGGGATTGGACTATGAGCACATGATAAAAGCGAGAGCACACAAGGAAGGGGTGAGGATAGGTAAGACACCTAAAAAACTAGCTAGCATTTGTTGCCCTTAACGCAGAGAAACTAAAGCAGATACCTTAAAAACAACTGAGGCCAATAGGAAAAGGGGACCAGGAACTAGAGAAAAGGTTAGATCAAAAAGAATTAACCTAGAAGGTAACACACATGCACAGGAAATCAATGTGAGTCAACTCCCTGTATAGTTATCCTTATCTCAACCAGCAAAAACCCTTGTTCCTTCCTATTATTGCTTATACTCTCTCTACAACAAAATTAGAAGTAAGGGCAAAATAGTTTCTGCTGGGTATTGAGGGGGGTGGGGGGAGAGGGAGGGGGTGGAGTGGATGGTAAGGGAGGGGGTGGGGGCAGGGGGGAGAAATGAACCAAGCCTTGTATGCACATATGAATAATAAAAGGAAAAAAAAAAAAGATTGAGACCAGAACGTTGGGGCCCTAATCCAATAAGACTATGGCCTTATAAAAAGAAGATATTCTACCTTACCAAACATAAGTAGGTTATTCCTTCTCACCGTATGATGGCCTGTGCCACCTGGGGAATCAGCAGGTGGTACCCACCAGCAAGAAGGACCTCATGCAGTTGCACCTATCCAATCTTGAACTTCCCAGCCTTCAGAACTGTGACCCAAGAAAGTTTTTATTCCTTTTTCTTTGTAGATTACTCAGGATATGATAGTCAGTTATTGCATCAGAAAACAGACTGAGACACTTTAGTAGTCAGGACACCTTTTTCTCTTTGCTTGTACTCAGTCACATTGGACTTTTCTGTGTGCCAATAAGCATATGGGTGATGCTAAAGATAAACCAGTCCTGCTGATTTCCATCGCTACCTTCAAATATTGCCATTCACAGTTGCTAAGGGGTGGGACCACTGTCTGTGAATTGCTGAGGGGGCGGCCAACTGTTTGGGTTTTGTTTACCGTTGTTTTTGATGAGTCACAGAGAATTATGCATTATTCATAAGCCTGAAGCTTGAAGGAAGTTCCCTTGTACAGTTTCTGCTCATTGGCTGCTCCAATCCAGGGCTGAAATAAATAGCAGTAGATAATCAGATCTTTAGCCCAACTTGTGCTTTCCACCTGTGGGAACTAATGCTCAGAGAACTAGAAGTAGATGTTGGACAAATGGGCTTTAATTCAGAGTTCTGAAAGCAACTAGATCAAATTCTCTCTCTCCAAACTCATCAACGCACTCATTATTCCTTCAAATAAAGTACAGATCACCAACAAAAACTTAGTAACTACTCCTTCCATAGGCATTTGTGCTTAAACTTGCCAATATCTTAAATTAAATTAGAGATTACATTTTGTAAAAGGCATCCATCATTTGCAGTTGTGCCAAAATCTTTTCTATATCTCACACCAAAAAAATGCATTATTTGTTATGCATTAATTTTTCAAAGTCGCATATTTTTATGGTTAAATTTATGCATCAACTTGATTGGTCTACAGAGTGCCCAGATTATTTGCTAACTATTAGTCTGAGTGTGTCTACTGAGAGTATTTCTGGGTGAGATTAACCTTTCACCATTCAGTTGGTAGACTGGGTAAAGTGCTTTGCCCTCTTAATGTGGTTGGGGCCAATCCAAACACTGAAGGTTTGAACAGAAAAAAGACTGGATAATCTTTCTTTCTTTTTTTTTTCTTTCTTTCTTTCTTTCTTTCTTTTTTTCTCTCTCTCTTTCCCTTCCTTCCTTCTTTCTTGTCTTTTTTTCCTTTTCTTTTCTTTCTTTCTTTCCTTCCTTCCTTCTTTATTTCTTTTTCTTTTCTTTCATCCTGGTGTCAGATATAACCCAGACTGACCGGGAACTCTCCAACTTTGCTTCAGTCTCTGGAGTGCTGGGTGTCTTCAAGTCGAGGCACTGGTCTCTGCGTGCTTTCTGACTTAAACTGTAGCTATACCACTGACTCTGCTGAGTCTCTTTGGGACTGCTCAGCCTCTATAATTTGTATGAGCAAATTCATTATAAATCAAACTCCAGATAGATAGTCAGATATAGAGATACAGTCATGTACCACATAATTTTGATCAACAACAGACTACATATACAACAGTGGTCCCATGAGATTATCATGAAGCTGGAAAACTCCTTTCACAGGCTTCGTTACATCATAGCAAAACACATTACTCAAGTGCTTGTATAAACAAGCCTCAACTCTGCCAGTCATATGAAAGTACAACACGTACAATCATGTACAGTACATAGTACTCAATAATAAGAACAAATAGCTATGTTACAGATTTATCTACTATACTTTTTATTGTTTTAGAGTGTAGTCCTACTTATAGAAAAAGTTTATAGGTTGAGAGTATAACTTAGTGACAGAGTGCTTGCCTAGCATGTGCAAGGCCCTAGGTTTGATCCCTAGCACCATAAAAATAAAAAAGAAAAAGTTTACTGTGAAACATGTTACATTTATTATACCTCTTGATTAGACCAACAGGCCATATCAGTGGTTGACCTATACCATCTACTTTTGTGTAAGTAGATTCTGTGATGTTTGCACAATAACAAGATTGCCTAGGAGCACATTTCTCAGAATACATCCCATCCTTGGGCAACACGTGACTGTAGATATTGATATAGATAGTTATAATCACATGTCCTATTGCTTATCTTCCTCGGAGAACTCAGACTAATACAATATGCATTCATTACAAATCATTACAAATAATTAATGCTTGCAAGCCTATCACCAAACCCAAGATACAGTTTACTATTACCCATCCCCTTTCTATTCTTCAGGCTCTATTAAATGCTCAAAAATATTTTAAACACCTTCTTAATATTTTGCCAGCTCCCCACTCTGTTGATCTTGCCTTTTCAATAATAAATTTAAAAATTTTAACTGAGTTTGAGTTGGGAGTATATGTAGTTCCGTGGTAGAATGCCTGACTAACATGCTTGAGCCCTGGGTTTGGTCTTCAACATCACAAAAAAAAAAGAAAAAAGAAAAAAACATTGTATTCCCCAGCCCTTTTTGTGCTAAGATGGCAGCATGTGACTGAGATTTCACCAAACAGATACACTCATATAAGACTGATTCAGAACTAAGATAAATGGAGAAGGGACAAGGCATGAGGCACCTATGTTTCTAGCATGGACTGGAGCCAGCCATTTTGTTGACTTCCTGATCATAACAGATGCTGTGATCAGCTCCCTAGGGAGACCATTTTGGAATGTAGACATACACATGGGTTATCCCTGAAGTCTCACATAGCATCTGCTTTTTCAGTCTTAGTAATGATACTTTAAACTCTTCATTCCCTAATAAATTCTTTTGTCCTTAAAATAACCACATAAGTTTATTGACTGCAACTAAGGAACTTTGACCATTAAAAAAAAGTTAGATCAGAGTGACTGCAAACAATAAACTTCAAAGACATATGAATCTGTTTGGTCATCTGACCTGATTGAGTTTGAAGTGACTTTTTGGGTATCATTAAATAATGGGAGACTAGAAAATCATGATATACAAGGTGAGGTGTTTAAACAGCTACTAGAATGATTACCTATGGTCACTTATAATAAAGTGTCTCCTGAAGCAAAAATTTTAATTTCTTTTTTGGTGGCTGTAATACACCATAGTATGGAGCTAAGCAATACAAGTAATAGGGTTTCAGATGTCTGACTCTATTAGCACCAGTGAATTTTTAAAAATAAAAAAAAAGGCTAAAGAATTTAAATTCTCAGATGAAGGATTCATAGAGAAACAAAGAATTTCTAGGGCTCCCAAAGATGTGGGGGGGGGGATGGTGATGGTGGTTGTGCATACTAAGAACATACTGTACTACTAAGCTACTTCCTCAGCCTAAAATTTTTTCTCATATAGTCACAGGACTATCGTGGACAGAAAACAAATGAAAAATCAAATCTGGCCAGTTACTGAATTCAATACAGGTTGAATTCATGTCCTCACTAGATTTCTTGTATGAAAGTCAAGGCATGATTTGGAAAGAACAGGCCACAAGAATTGGAGTGAGAGCATTTGGAAGAATATGGATGAATCAGTACCCTCAGACCCCATTGGATCTAATTTATCAAAAGAAACAGCCCACCCTCCCATGCCCCCACCCTGTCTGAAGATGCTGGTCTGGCTCTGCTTAAAGACCTTGCAATGACCTCACTTGAGACAGTTACTTCATACAGGAATCCTACTTCTCCTGTTTGTTTCACGTATGACTTTTCATTCCCTCCAGACTTATAACTAGTTTCAGATTCCAGGATGCTTACAGGAACCAATTTAAAAAGTCAAACCTGGAAGGAAAAGATTCACACAGCAAAAGAATTGCAAGATTCTGCTAACTAATGTAGCAAAAATCTGGAGAATATATTGGATAATCTACAAGAGATGAGATATGGGCCAAATTATTGACATGGATAGACTAACCAAAAATTCTGAATTCATTGTACTTAGCTTGAACTATTTGTTAACTTGCTTGATTAACTGGAAACTGGGCTTGGCTATGGCCTATAACTAATGGAAATTAAAGCACTAAGACTCCAGAGAGTTGAGAATGTTGGAATGAATTTATTATACATCTCGCATGTACCCAAAATAAGCTTAGAGGACACTTCCTTTTCTAAGGCACTGAGAAAAACATTGATGGAGTGAGTACTAGAATCCTCAAAGAGTGCTTTGATGAATTTCTTCTGCACCCTGGAAGAGGTGGGAGAAACTATTATTGAAATTAGTTCCCTGATTCTAGTGGGGTTGATGAGAGAGGTAAACCCTAAATGGTAGCATTTAACTGCCTGAAACAGAGTGGACAAGTTATTAATGGCAGAGTGGCTTGCAATACTGGCTATTTAATCACGGTATTCCTAAAAGTAAACTAAATGGACAGCCTATGAAGACTAGATCCCTCAAGATAATTGAATTTATAATTGTAGAAATAAATCCACATATTTTCAGTCAATAAAATTTCAACAAAATACCAAGAACACATAATGGAGAAAAGATATTTTCAATAAATGGTGTTGGGAAACCTGAATATCCACATGGAGAAGAATAAAATTCCCTAATTTCTTGCCATGTAAAAAATAATTCAAAATGTATTAAAGACAAACATAACACTTGAAACTGTAAAATTACCAGAAGAAAACATAGGAAAATCTCCATGGCATTGATCTGGGTGAAGATTTTTTTAGATATGACCCCCAAAGCAAAAATTGATAAATGAGAGTACATCAAACTAAAATTTCTGCACAGCAGAAACAATCAACCAAGCAGAGAAAAAACCTATGGAATAAGAGAAAATATTTGTAAACCATACAGCTGATGAGAAGTTAATATTCAGAATACATGAGGAACTCAACTCAATACTAAAAACACAAATAGTCTGATTTTAAAATGAACAAAGGACCTGAACAATTTTCAAAAGAAGACATGCAAATAGCCAACACATATATGAAAAAGTACTCAACATCACTAATCATTGGGGAAATACAATTCAAAACCATAATGAGATATCACCTTACATCTGTCAGAATGGTTAACATCAAAAAGTCACAAGGCAAATGGCAGTGAGGATGTTGAGAAGAGAAAAACCTTGCACACTATTGGCTGGAATGTAAATTGGTACAACCATGATGGAAAGCAGTATGGAAGTTCTATACTAGTTTATTTTTTTTTTTTAGGTAAAACTACCATATGATCCAGCAATCTCACTTCTGGCCATGTATCCAAAGGGTACGAAATCAGTATGTTGAAATGATATATGCATTTCCATGTTCGTTGCAATATTATTCACAATAGTTGATATGGAATTAACCTATGTGTTCATCAATGGGAGAATGAGGTATATATATATATATATATATATATATATATACACACACACACACAATTGAATGCTATTTAACACTCAAAAAGAAGGAAATCCTGTCATTTTCAATAACATTGATGAATGTGGATGATATTATGTTAAGTGAAATAAACCAGGTATAGTGCTATAATTTGGATCTTGAATGTCCTCCAAAGGTCCATGTGTTAACGGCTTGGTCCACAGCCCATAGCACTATTTGGAAGTAGTTAGCACCTTTAAGAAGTAGAGTCTAGTGGGAGGTCTTAGATCATTGATGAAGTGCCCTTGAAGGGGATTGTGGGGCCCTTGTTTTTGCTTTCTCCCTCTTTCAATTTCCAACCATGAAGTGAATGGGCCTCTGCCATCAAGTGTTCCCACCATGATGTACTATGCTATCACAGGCCCAAAACAACAGGGCCAATCAATCACAGACTGTGAGTTAAAACATACCTTTCCTCTTTTTAAGTTTTTCTCGGGTATTTGTTACAGTAACAGAAAGTTAGCTACCACACACACAAAGACAAATATTGCATGACTGCATGACTTCATTTATATGTGAAATCTGAAAAAGTCAACTTTGTAGCAGAAGATAGAATTGTACTTATCACGAGCTGTTGGGGTTGGCAGGATTGGGAAAATACTCATCAGAGGATACAAAATTTCAGTTAGAATGGAGGACAAAATTCAAGAGCTCTATTGTATATCATAATGATTATAGTTAATTTACTATACACTTAAAAATTGCTAAAAAGGTGTAATTCAAATGTTCTCGTCATGGGCTTGTGGTGTGGCTCAAGTGGTAGAATGATTGCCTCACATGTGGAAGGCCCTGGGTTCAATCCCCAGTACCACAAAAAAGAAATTCTCATCACAAAAAAAAAGAAAAATATGTGAGGTAATAAGATCAGTTAGCCATTTTACAACATATGCATACATTAAAACACGTTATATACCATAAATATGTATATTTTTTGACACTTAAAAATAAAATTTAATTAATAAAAAAGGAAAACTGCAGGGTTAGTGATCTCACTTAACTCATCTACTTGATATGTACAGTGAGCAGATGGATTTTTTATGGACTATAAAAATTTTTTCCACATTTTATTAGCGTAACATGGGGAGTTCATTGTTACATTTACATATGTGCATTTAATGGAAATCAGAAATCTTCATCAGTAACTTCAGTTTCTGCTACTGTTTCTAAAGGTGTTTCTCCTGGAGCGAATGGACACAATTCTGGCCTGCTAGTGTGCAATTATCGCTCTTAAGAATATCCTTAGTAAGCTGGAAACATCAGAAACAATTTGCTTTTACCTGGCTGGGAAGAGAGCTTCATGCTTAACTCTGAGTATGTCAAATTTCTATATTTCTTTTACATGTAAAAAAAATGAACTATTCTTTCAGGTCTCCTATACTAATAACCAAATTCCTAACAAACAGAAACATGGAACATGTCAAAATTCATACCAGAGTCAGTGGGTGTGACAAGAAGGATTTGGGGGAATTTGAGTCTTTCTCACCTAATAAAGGTCCATGAATAAGAAAGTAGAGTCAGATTTTTTTCAAGGGCTATTAGAAATTCTACCTTGATTGAAACAATTCATAGGCAGTCAATTTAATACATCCAAATTCTTCTAAGTTTTAAGAAAATCTATCCATCAAAGTGGTAGTTAGACTGAATCACAGTCATTCCATGGAACTAATAGATTTATTCTATGAGACTCAACTGCCTTAGGTTGACAAAAGGTCCCCAACCTCACCATACAGTAGCAGTTTTTTAACTTTTGTTGCTATTGATAACGTTGTTAGTATGAACATAGCCAGAGACCTGTGCCTTTTCTCCGTTTCTGAAACCAGTACAGAATTTGCTAGTTTGACTGAAAGCTTAAACTCTCTAGACCTCAGTAGTGAAAGAATAATAGCACTAGCCTTGCTATAAATTCCATCAGTAGAGAAGTTATGAAGATGAATGAAGCCATACTGGGCCAATTTCCTGTCTTATGTAAATCTGAGACCAACTCAGACTCTTACAGGATTAGAACCATAGGCACAGTTTTTCAGAGTCCCAGAAGAAAATCACTTTATCAACGTAAACTTGGCACAATTTTGAAACATAACAGCATCCATCTTGCCAGCCCATTGACTTGCTATAGTAAGTTGCGATATTTTTGCCTATTATTTTATGCCCAGAGCCACAGAAGATAAATGGTACAAGTTAAGCAAACAGTGCAATATTCACAGCTTTCTCTGTTGGTGAATATTAAAGTTCTTTCCTACATTCAGCTTCCTGAGGACCATGGGAGAATGTCACACACTTGTGCTACGGAGATAGTCAGTGCCAAGTCCTTAATGTTCAGAGCACAGAAAATGTCTGTGTTCAAAGATAGAAAAGGGAAGGAGAAGCTGCTATGGTCATTACCAGCAAAGGGATCTAGTGATTAATCAAATTAGAGACTATACTGTTTTTGAATAAGAAGGAAGATCTTCAGCTTAAGGCCAAAAACAAGCATCGATTTTATGGTAAGAAAGCAACAGTGAAATATCACTTCCAAAGGGACCTGCTGGCTTCCTAGAGTTTCCAAATATCACCTCCATCAAGGAGTCTTGTTGAGAATGTCAGCAACCTGCTGAAGGCTGCAAGAGCTCTGGAGAAGCTTTATCTATGGCTTGAAGGAAAGAAGGAAGTGAATCCTAGGTGATGCTGAAATCTGAGTACTGGCAGTCAATGAGCCCTTGGGCCCTAGATTACCTGGATTAGGTCACCAAGAAGTCAGCTGTCACACATATGTCAACACTCAGCATGAATCAGAAACTGGGCCATGGTGGAAGATGCACCTGGGGCACAGCAAAGAGTCCTCATAGAATTCAAAGTCCAATAGAAAAGACAAATGCACAAGCAAGCCTTAACCACAAAAGGGCCGCCGACCTCTGCCTGTCCCCCGACACAGGAAATGCCACTTTTCCCACTCACTGGCCCCTCCCTAGTTACCCAGAGAGGATGCAGCTTTCTCAGATGGTTGTAGGACTGGAGAATGAAAAGATAAGACCTAAAGAAGGGACCTGCTCTGTCTTCCAACCAGCAGATGGGAAAAGAGTAAGGGCAGGATGGAGATTAAGGAGTATGAGAGCTCTGTGCACTGTGAAATGCAGAAGGGAGAGATGAAAGGAAGTGCAGGAAAGTTGCTGTGAGTTCTAGCCTTGTGTCTGTTGGGATCAGAAGACAAAATGAGCCAGTGCCCCATCTCCCATGAGAGCACTGTGAGCCCTACATCCTGTAAAGGGACAGGTGGTTCCACAAGTCATGGCCCCCTGGGGATGCCTCAAAATGCCACAACGTCGATAACCAGGAGGCTGTCACAGGACTGTGTCTATGTGCCTGCAGAGACATGTCAAAAGACCACTCCACCCTTGACTCCTAACTCCCCTCCCCAACAAAAAGGACCAAATAAAAAACCCCTACGTAAAAGCTACCAATTTTCTGCACTCCCTGTCTATCTCTAGAGGCAGCTTTTCTTTTCTCTCTAATAAATCCTACCTTGTGTGCTGTTTGTTGTCTCACAAGTCAATCTGCTGCCTCATGAGCCAATTCTTTGGCCCATGAAGTCAAGAACTCTCAACATAAGCCAGCAATATTTCTGGTGACCACACGAAAGGATACCTCTCCTGGACCAAGGTCAGTATGACTGAACGCCAAACCAGGAGGAGTTTGCCTAAAGTGCAACCATGAGCCTCTGGCGCCTGTCTGGATATTCCTGCTGGGGGAAAACCCCTGCTGAGGACCAGCTGAAAACAGACTTCCCTGTGTCACTCCCCCTGTCTCTCTCTCTGTGTTCCTATCTTCCTGAGGGACTTTCCCATCATGGTATTGGACCAACAGCTCTGAGACAACTTTGGCCTCATGGTAATTCCAGCTCTGGCAATGCTCTCTGCTCCCTCCCTGTGAGTCAAGAGCAAGCCCAGGGTTGATTTGGTTATGCCTTATGCTACATTGGAGGAGACCTATTTGATTTTGACACCTGGCATTCTTCTTCTACCCCCACTTGTTGGTACCCCCTTCTGCCAGAGGAAGCGACCCGAGAGTGGAGATTTTGTGTGGCTGACAGTGTTCCAGTACCACTTAGTGGGAAAGATCTGAAAGCACACCTAATTGTTAATCCCTCAAGCATGTGTCATGTCTCTTGGCCCTGTTCCCCTTCCCTCACCTAGAATATCAGGTCTCCCCTCTGTCCTTGCCAGAGGTGGCGAACATTCTTCCTGGACCTTTGGGAACAGATGCTCCTTCAGTCCTCTTGCCACCTCCTAAGTCATCTCTGTCCTCCACTCCCTCCCCCAAGTCTTTCCTTACTGCTATCCCCACTTTCTCATGGGGACTATGCTCTCTGTCTTTCTATGATCTCTTTGACTTCCTCCAGCATTTACTCTACCACACTCCCTGGCCCAAGGATCATGATTGTGTGATGATTAGGGAAGAGCCTAGGGAATTTGGCATCACCATGGTGGCTTAGCCTTTGCTCTGGGCTTGTAAGAGAGAACACTCCTGGGAGAAAGAGGGGTACCCCTTCCACCCTTTTAAGTATAACATTCTCTTTTGAGGCCCTCCTGAACTATACCTCCCCAGAGAAAAGAAGACAGGTTATCAGCCCTCTCCCCTCATGCACAGAGCCTTTAGGTGGTTTTCAGTCCATTTATTCATAGGGTCCTATTTGAATTGGCTTGCTTCTTTTGGTGGAAGCATCACAAATGCTTGGGACATAGGGTTAGGAGACACTTCTGTAGAGAGTGTCAAAGAAGGGCACAGCCAGGGAGACAACCCCGGCCCCCTCCAGGACCAGGCCCCATATGTAAAGGCAACCATTGAAGATCTAAGTGCCTATGTCTCCAGACAGAAGGCGAGGTGCCTCCTCCCTTGGACTGGGTTCTAGGGCCTCATGTCCAGGTTCCACTCCTTGATATTGAAACTGAGGAGCCTCGGGTTGCCATCATAATAGAGAAGTGAAAGGTTATTTTCTTCCTGAACAGTGGAGCCCGCTTCTCTGTCCTCCTTTTCTCTTTCTGTCCAGGTCCCAGGTCCAAAAATAAAATAGTCATTCAGGGCATATCTGGCCAGCCTCTTGAGCGTTATTTCACCCTGCCACTGGCCTGCTCCTGGGGGAAGCTCCACTTCTGTCACTCTTTCCTCGTGGTCCCTGAAACTCCAATACCCCTGCTGGAGCAAGACTTATTGTCCCAACTCAAAGTCCAAATTCTACTCCCCCCAGGGAATACTTCTGTTTCCCCCTCATTGGAGAACAGATAGATCCCACAGTTTGACTGATGGTACAACTGTTGGTTGAGCAAAAACTGCTCCTCCTGTATAAACAAAGCCAAAAGACTCCCTCCCAGTTCCCCCATTAAAAGCAATATCCCCTAAAGCCTGAAGGGCAACAGAATATATTGCCCATTATTAACTCCCTAAAACAGCAGGGACTTTTAGTGGAATGCTCAAGCCCTTATAACACCCTATTCTTGCTGTCCATAAGAAGCCAAATATATGGAGGTTTGTTCAGGACCTCTGACTCATTAATGAGGCTGTCATTCCCCTTCATCCAATTGTCCCCAGTCCCTATACTCTATTGCCCCAGATAACCCCAAAAGTTCAATACTGCTCAGTGGTAGATCTAAAGGATGCTTTCTTCTGCATTTCTTTACATCCTGATAGCCATCCCTTGTTTGCCTTTGAAGACCCCACCAATCCTCTCAACGGCTGACATGGACAGTGTTGCCTCAGGGCTTCAGAGACAGCCTTCACCTTTTTGGACAAGCCTTAACCAAAGACTTACTGGATTGGCAACACCCAGGGGTCACCCTTTTCCAGTATGTTGATGATCTACTCTTGTGTGGATCCACTGAGCTTCTTGTTTCCAGAGCAACTGAATTCCTCTTAAGCTTTTTGGCCTCTCGAGGCTACAAGATCTCAAGAGAAAAAGCTCAGCTATGCCTTCCTCGGGTTACCTACTTGGCATGATCCTGGTGGGGCAATCCCATTCCTTAAGCCCTGGGCAGATAAAGCCAATTTTAGGGTATCCTTTGCCCCAGACCTTGTGCCAGCTGTGAGCCTTTTGAGGGGGGGTCACTGGGTTCTGTCGTATTTGGATTCTGGGATATGCAGACTTAGCCGGGCCCTTATATCAGCTTCTTAAAGAGACCCAACAAAACTCTCAGTCCTATCTTGAATGGGACCCAGAGAGCAAAAAGGCTTTCCAAACTCTCAAACAGGCACTCCAATCAGCTCCAGCCCTGAGCTTGCCTACTCAGGACTGTTTCCAGCTATATGTATATGGAAGGGGAAGCCTAGCTCTTGGGGTTCTCACTCAACTCCAAGGGCCCACCCCACAGCCAGTGGGATATCTGAGTAAGGAAATAGGCAATGTAGCTAAGGAATGGCCTGGATGCTTAAGATCCTTAGCAGCAGTCTGTCTCTTAATCCCAGAAGCCCAAAAACTAATTCTTGGCTTGGCTTGACCCTATACACTCCTCATGATCTGGGAGGACTCCTAACCTCAAAAGGGGGGGCTATGGCTGTCAGATAACAGACTGCTCAAATACCAGGCTCAGCTCTTATTATGTCCGGATATAAGCCTCCGAGTGTGTTCAGCTTTAAATCCAGCATCCGTTCTCTCCACAGATGAGGGCCCAATCACACACCCATGTGAGGAAGTACTAGCAGAATGCTATTCAGCTAGGCCTGACCTCCTTGATCAGCCACTTCCAGATCCAGACCTCACCCACTTCACAGATGGGAGCTCATCAGTCCAAGAGGGAATTAGCCAGGCAGGGGAAGCTGTGGTGTCTCTCACTCAGACTCTGTGGGCTGAGCCCCCAACTCCTTCCACTAGTGCCCAATTGGCTGAGTTGATAGCTCTCACCAAGGCATTACAACTATCTCAGGGAAAAAGTGACGCAATCTATACAGACTCTAGGTATGCCTTCCTGGTCCTCCATGCCCATGTGGCTCTTTGGAAAGAGCAAGGATTACTAACTACAACAGGATCTCCCATTAAAGACTCTGGAGCAATCTTAGACCTCCTAGAGGCAGCCCTATCCCAAGCAGGTGGCAGTAATCCATTGCCCTGGGCACCAATGATCTAGGGATGAAATAACAAAAGGAAACAATAGAGCTGACATGGCATCAAAAGAGGCTGCCCAAAAACCTTATGTTCAAACCTTCCTTCTGTGGGAACAATCCCTTCCCCCACACACACACACACCCTGCCTGATCGTCCTCAATACTTCCTCACTAAACTCCAACAGGCCTCTAAACAGGGTTGGCACCTTGACCATAGGGGATGGTGGATAACTCCTGAGGACAAGCTATTTCTTCCACAAAGTAGCCAATGGAAGGTCCTCAAAACCTACCCAATCCTATCACTTAGGGATTCATAAGACTATCTCGCTGGCTTGTCAATTATTTGAGAGCATAAAATTCAAAGATACCCTCCAAGATGTTATCAGGGGATGTGAAATTTGTCAGTGCAGCAATCCCCACACCTCTGCCCTGCCTGTCCCTGGGACCCAGAGATGAGGCACACATCCTGGGGAAGACTGACAACTTGACTTCACTCACCTGCCAGGAGGCCCAACCTCTAGATTACTCCTGGTCTTTGTAGATACATTTCCTGGATGGGAAGAAGCATTCCCTTGTTCCTCTCAAAAGGCCCGGGAGGTAATTAAGTTCCTAATTAATGAGATTATTCCTAGATTTGGACTTCCCTGAACTCTCCAGAATGACAATGGGCCAGCCTTCTGTGCTGAAGTCATGCAGGGGATCTCTAAGGCTTTAGGAATCAAATACCACCTTCACTGTGCCTGGAGACCCCAATTCTGTGGTAAGGTGGAACAGGCCAATGGACTGGTTTATAGACATTTGTCTAAGTTGGCTCAAGAAACTCACCTCCTCTGAAGGCTGTTACCACTGGCCCTGACCTGACTCAGAAATACCCCAAACTCATTGGGTCTGACACTGTTTGAGGCACCATAGGGCAGACCATTTCTTCAAAATGATCTCCTCCTGACACCGAGACTGCCAATTTGGTATCCCACACCACCCAACTAGCCAAATTCCAACAGTTTCTTTCTGAGCTTGGACAAGATGAGCCACAGGGACACTCTTCCCCACCATTTTGCCCAGGTGATGTGGTCTTAGTTAAACTTCTTCATGCCTCTCGTGGCCTCTTGAAGCTCCTTGGGTGGGGCCATACCCAGTCTTGTTATCTCCCCCCACAGGAATGAAGGTTGTTGGACTGGATTCCTGGATTCACACCTCCTGGGCCAAA
Source organism: Castor canadensis (assembly GCF_047511655.1). Lineage (NCBI taxonomy): Eukaryota > Metazoa > Chordata > Mammalia > Rodentia > Castoridae > Castor > Castor canadensis. The sequence continues at coordinate 33,747,559 of NC_133397.1, read as the reverse complement.
TGTTGCACACCGGAGCCTAATGAGCGCACCCCAAAACCACGCTCGGCTCTGCTAGCCTGCTCCTGTGAACCAGTGGAAGTCCTCAAATACCTCTTCAAAAGAACCATGTCACATATAACTTATGTTTTCTCTCTCTCTCTCCCCCCCCCCCTCTCTCTCTCTCTCTCTCTCTCTCTCTCTCTCTTTGTGGGTTGTTGACATTCTTGTTCCTCTTATCTTGAGTGTTGGTTTGCGGGCAACCTCTCTCTCTGAGTGGACATGGCTCCAGCGACTGGCCTTAAGTGGTCGGTACCTTATTCTGTGTGTCCTGTTCCTCGTGCTCCACTTACTCTCATAATCTGTGCCTTACTTTGCCATATAACAAGGAGTCCTACCCTCCTCCCTTGTAGATGCAAAGTATATTGCATCTTAGGGCAATCAACTTGATTTATGTGTCAAACAAGGACCCACTTTCTGCCTTCATGGGGGACAAACCTACATAATGGGGCTGGGACTCTTGTTACATCTGTTATCCAGCCATGCTTCCTAGAGATCTGGTTCCAGCCCCGTCCCTCTTCCTCCACGTATAACCACCCTCCCTTCTCCTCTAGTTACAGCCATACCTCTTGATAACACAACTCCAGCCCCTGTAGACCCACAGTGTCCCTGCACCTCTGCCTATCCCCATATGACACAAAAATGATACAGAACAGAGTCTTTTCCTGTTATACAAATGGGAGAAAATATTCAACTGGAAATTTAACAACTGAAAGCTATTGGGGTTATGCAGATCCAGTTTGTCCTATGGTGACAGGCTCTGTCTGCTGGGTGTCTAACCCAAACGACCGGCTTAAAAGCCTTCTTCAACCCAACAGGACTTATGACTTAGACCCCCGGATATACAGATTACTTAATTCCACCCATCATCTCCTAAACTATGCAAATCCCTCTTTAGCTGAGAACTGCTGGCTGTGCCTCTCCCCAAATCTCTCACAGGTCTTGGCTATCCCCATGGACTCACTTGAGACTTCGCCAGGTAAAATATTGGGCCTTCCCCTAACAAAATGTGATATTGTCAAGGTAAAACTGACTCACCCAGCCCCCAATGCCTCCAAAGCCTACATGGTTTGAGGCCACTGGGGAAAATTCCTAAAGAGCTTTGTGTTAAAATAACTCTGTCAACTGATCTAACATTTCGTCCTCAGTGTTCCCCCTTTCCTGGAACTTATTTTGTTTTTGAAACCACAGCCTATGCTTACCTGCCTCCCGATAGGAGTGGAATCTGCACTCTAGCCCTCTGACCCCACAAATCAATATTATCCCTAACCAATCTCTCCCTATTCCTCTAGCAGCCTACGTTCAATCAAAGAGGCCATTCAAATCATTCCCCTACTTGTAGCCATGCGGATCACTGCTAGAATAGGTGCTGGCATTGGGGGCATCACCTCATCAGTCCACACTTATCAAAAATTATCAAAAGAACTTTCTGATGACATAAAACAAGTCCTTACAGACCTTCACAAGACCAAGTAGATTCACTTGTGTCAGTAGTGCTCCAAAATAAGCAGGCACTTGACCTATTAACTGCTAAAAAGGGTGGAACATGCCTCTTCCTAGATGAAGAGTGTTGCTTTTATACTAACAAATCTGGGATGGTCAGGGACATGACTCGATAATAAGAGAACACATTGCAAAAAGGAGACAGGAATTAGCCAGTTTATGGTCCTTCTGGGACAACATGTGGAGCTGGGCTCCCTGGGTGTTATCTCTAGCTGGTCCCCTCTTTATGCTTCTTCTGGCACTCCTATTTGCACTTTGTGTACTAAATGTTCTTTCCAAGTTTATATCTCGACAGGTGCAAAAGATAAAATTCCAGCTCTTAGTTAAGGAATATTCAACTCTGCCAATGCATGACCCCTCTGTCCAGTTCCATCAGAGTCCCCTGGAGACCACATGGGTCAACCCCTGAGACAAGTACCCCTGCATCTTCCCTCCCACTTCCACCCCACTGTCAGCAGCAATCAGCCAGATGAGATACTGCCCCTTTTCCCCAAGAGCAGTTGGGTGCTCATCTCAGAAGGGGGACTCGTTGGGTCTTTGGGATCAGTAGACAAAATGAGTCAGTTCCCCCATCCCTCATGAGAGCACTGTGAGCCCTACATCCTATAAAGGGGCATGCAGCTTCACAAATCATGGCCCCTGGGGGATGCCTCAAAAATGCCACAAGGTCAGTAACCAGGAGAGTTTCACAGGACTGTGTATATGTTCCTGCAGAGATATGGTAAAAGACCACTCTACCCCTGACTCCTGACTCCCCTCCCAACAAAAAAGGCTAAAAAAAAAAAAAAAAAAAAACCCTATGTAAACAACAGGGAGCTACCAATTTTCTGGGCTCCCTGACCATCTCTAGAGGCAGCTTTTCCTTTCTCTCTAATAAATCCTACTTTGTATGCTGACCTTGTCTCAAGAGTCAATCTGCTGCCTCATGAGCCAATTCTTTGGCCCATGAAGGCAAGAACTCTCAACACCAGCTCGCAATATGTCCTTCTCACATGGTTGGGCAGTTATGAAAACTGGGCTTCCTTTTCATTATTTGGGGCTACTCAGACTCTTTATTCCATTTACTTGTAAGAGATTATACCAGATGGGACCCCAGGAGCAGGACTCAGCATCTTCTTGGATAAAGTCAGTTCTGTGGGTCTGGGCCCCAAAGGCCCTTGTCATATAGGCTGCCAGTAAATAAGAGTACACAGAGCAGAGATGGAACAAGATGGAACAGGCTCACTTCATAATAGTTATGTGGAGAAAAATGGAAGGCCAAATAAACAGTAAGAAGGCAGCATCACAATCAGTGCTATAAAATATGAAAGGAGGCATAGGTCAGGAGGCATCCTGCCAGCCAGAAAACCAGCCTGGTCAATACAGCAGCCTCCAGTCTTCAGCCAAACACAGCTACCTGGGGAGCTGGCTAAAATGCAGTCTCTTCAACTCACACCCATTAACATGGCTACCACCAAAAATCAGAGACAGAAAATAACAAGTGTTGATGAGGAGGTGGAAAAGTTGGCATTCTGTGTACTGTCAGTAGAAATATAGGATGATACAGTCATTATGGAAAACAGGATGGCAGTTCCTCAAAAAAATTAATCAAAGAATGATCTTATAATCTCTCAATTCCACTTCTAGGTAGATTCCCCAAAGAACTGAAAGCAGGACCCCAGTCAACTATTTCTCAGACAGCTATGAACCGATGTTCATCATGTCACTGTTCGCAGCAGCTAAGAGCTAGAAGCAACCCATAGGTCTCTTGACATAAGAATGGACAAAAGACTACTCTATATACATGTGACAAAATACAATTCAGACTTTCAAAGGAAGGAAATTCTGACACATCCTACAGCACAGATGCACTTCAAGGATATTATGCTAAATGAAATAAGCCAGTCACAAAAAGACAGAAACCGTATGATTCCACTTTTATAAGGTTCCGAGAGAGGGCAAATGCACAGAAAGTAGACCAGGGGTTGCTAGGGCCTTGGGGAAGTTACGTAGGTAAGGAATTGTTTCATACAGAGTTCTGGCTTTGGAGAACAGAAAGAACTCTGGAGATAGGCTGCACAAAAAATGTGAATGTACTTAACACTACTGAACTAAACACTTAAAATGGTTAAGACAGTCAACTTTATTATGTGTATTTTTACCACAATCTAATTCTTTTTAAATGCAGGTTCTGATTGATTAGATTTGGATGGGACTGGGCATTCTGCATATCTAACCATTTATGCCTTGTCTGCATATGAGAATCATCAGTAGGAACTTTTTTTGTGTGTGGTATTAGGGTTTTGAACTCAGGGCCTTTCTATGCAGGCACTCTACCAGTTAAGCCATGCCTCCAACTCTGACTACAATTCTCCTACTATGTCTGCTGTGTTTCTGGGATTATGGACACACCCCACAACACCTGTCTTGTGTCTCAATAACTTTTTGCCCATGCTGGCCTTGAACCATGATTCTCCCAGTCTCTGCCTTGGAAGAAGCTGGAACTATAGGTGTGGCCACTGTGCCTGACTCCTGGGAGATGTTTTCAAAATTCTAAAACCCAGGCTACATTCCAGACTCATTTAATCCCAACCTCTGATGATGGGACCCAGGCAGACAGAGGTGGTTTTTGAAGCTTGTAAGGTGATTCCAAAGTGCAGAAAATGGGCTGGAGGTGTGAGCTCTGCATGTTGAGTACCTTTCCAGCAAGCACAAGGTCCTGAGTTCAAACGAATGAGTCTATCTCACTCTGTTCTAGTAAAGAACTCACTGGCTGCCCTTTACAAGTAGTTTTCTAATTGAAAACGAGTAGCTAAGACTTCTGAGTACTAACTGGGCCTCTACTCAGCCTGCCTCTCTGCTCCCTGATTCTAGCCCCCTGCACACTCTGCCCCTTCCCTTCCTCTGGGTGTCTCTCATCTCACACTCCAAGGTTACTTTGATCATACAGCTCTTAAAGGCGACTGATGATGAAGGGAGCACAGTACCATCTTATCAAGCATATCCAGCAGGTATTAAATGCTGTCAGAAATCACAAATTTGATCCTTTTGTGTCAATTAGCTTCCTGCACAGAAAATTCTGATCTTTGGCCACAAACTACCCAGTTTTCTTTAGTCTCACGTGTCATTCACTGCTAAGAAGCCTGGAAAAGGATGGTTGGTTCATACAGCCTGTCCCATGAGGGTGGGGTGGGCAGTGGATTTCTAGATCTGGTATCCAAGTGGTATATTATTTATTCATTCATTAAATATTTAAAAATACATATTTTTTGGATTTACGCATTTTATTTGCCAGATTCTTAGTAGAATGAGAATTTGATATTTCTGCCATAAAACAATGTGTATTTATTGAAAAATCTAGTATTGCCCCACACGGTGTAACTGTGGAAGTTACCCTTTCCCAAATAAATATCAGAATCCAAAGACTTCACCTAAGAATGGTTAAGGTGTCATGTGTTTTTGTTTAAGATTTGCTTCTTTTGTCTTTTTCTCTTTTTTTTTTTTTTTTCCTGATGTTGTGAATCAAACCCAGGACCTCATGCATGCTAGGCAAGTGCTGTACCACTGAGCTACATTCCCATCTCCATGTCACTTTTTTTTTTAACCACAATGAAAATGATTCTTTTTTAACTCAAAGGACTTAACTAGGCATGGTAGCATATGCCTTAGCACGCAGGGGGCTGAAGCAGGATGATTGCGAGTTTGAGAACAGCCTGAGCTACATAGTGAGACCCTATCTAAACATAAAAGCCCTGTGCCTAAAGGTGTAAACCAAGAATAAAGGATTCATTCACATTGCTATGTGAGTAACATTTTAAAGTGTATTTACAAAAGTCACTTGATTAACACTCAGATAATGCATTAAAGTCATGTCTTAAGTTAGACATAGACGCTTATGCAGCCTCCAGGCCACATGGTCAGGTGGGCTAAGGAGAAAACACACTCTATAAACACTGATTGCTTCTTGTTGCACCTTGCTAATGTAATCTGCGTTGCAGATAACAATTAGCATAACTTCATGGGTAATGCCAGGCAAAAATGGTAGAGCTGTAGTGCTGTTGTGGATTTGCTTTTGTTCTTGAGGAAGTAGCTTTAAGAAGGGCACAGCAAGACCTTGTATTTTTCTAGCCCAAGTTGTAAGAGAAAACTACCTTTCTGCCCTTTCCTTGTTCAAATAATAAATCATGAGAAATGGGCCACCTCACTGCCTTGTGTATAAAATGCTCCTGGCCAAAGAACATTTAACAAAATTCTATTAAGCCACTGGGTTTATGATCACTTTTTTTTTTTCAGTTCTGTTTGACCTTTCAGATCAAAACTGTGACTAACAGCAATGTTTGAGCCAATTACATGTGTGGTGTGCTATTTGTAAAGAACCTAAGCTGTGGCATTTCTAGAAATACGTGCTGCACACACCTACACATAAGTACAAGTCTTCTGAGTACTAATAATGTGCTGATTACAGGTTGGCCTCTCTCATTTGCCATATTTTACCATAAATCTCTGGCCAACAGAGAGCTTACCTATTCAATAGGATATATTTAATGCCCCTTGGGCTGCTGGATTTCTTCTAGCTCTTTGATTATTAATTATTCACTGCCTTTAACATAGCTCACTGATAAGGTCAGACTATGGGACAGACACTAACTACTGATCATCCAGCTAGTCTTGAGTCCAGAGGCACCAATGGTACTTTCTAGGTTCTGGGAGGAATTGTTGTTGAGTGAGTAGGCTCAAAGCTTGAATTGTCTTGAATTGGTCTTGATTTTTAGACTCTGCATGTGGTCTGCCTTCATAGACTTGCCAACTCTCACCCTTTATCAGCAGAAAACATCCCAGATTCTGATGTCAGTTTGACCACTGTGCACTAGGCTTCCTTCATGCTCCTGCAGAAACATCCCAGCCCTTTCATCTTCCTTTACAACCCGGAAATTCATGTTTCCTGACCAGGATATTAACTCTTATGTTTACTCCAAAGCAAAATGGGATCCTTGACCAAAGACTCAATCAAGCGTATAATTTTTATCATGGTAGAACTAACTAATGAATCTCTGGCTTTGATTTTTTTTCCCCATTTTCTCCCAAGAATATGAAGATTGTTGTGCTACTGACTGACTCTTTCTCTTTGGAAAACCATTTTTTCCCTATGAAGTAAATTGATGTTGGCCATAAATACCTCTTCTGAATCTCATTTTCATTTTTTCCTGATTTCAGATATTTCCATTATTGGTATTGTATTTCTTCAGGTTAATTATAGAGCACAGCACTGATTTTTTAAAGTGCTTAACTTAAGGATGATTCAAAATTTTAACTTGTAAGTAGTAGAGATCAGAATGCATGAATTGAATCCTAATGGAAGTTCAAAGGAACTGTATTTTGTGCAATTGTTATTTTTGTGTTGTCTTTGATAAGAATATCTTCATTCTTTCTCTCTGAATATAAAAATAATATTTGTTTCTTTTCTAAAAAAAAATTCAAGCAGTATAGATATATACATGAAAATTATCTATAATTCCACCATCCAACAACTTCTGAAAGTTTTGTTAAGATACAGTTCCCATGCTGTAAAGTTCACTTTTTAAAAATATACAATTCATAGACCTAATACAAATAAAGCAATGTTATAAAAAACAAGCTGCGCTAAGGGGAAGTCACATATGAGAGAAGGTAAAAGAAGGAAGCTAAGAAGGGTAAATACGCTTGATGTACATCCTATATGAGAATGGATATAGAATTTTTAAACCTGTTGAACTCACCATAAGAAATGGAGTAAGGGAGAAAGGAGAAAAATAGAGGAGATGAACCAATTTAGGTTATGATACATATATACATGGAAATGTCACAAGGACACTCTCTGTATGGCTATCTTAAACAAAAATATCATTTTATTTTTACAAAAATGGACAACAGGAGGGCAGAGCAGGTCGTCCTCTGTGTGTGTGTGTTGGGGGGGTTACCAGTCAGAGGGGGGAGGATGTGGGGAGAGGGTGTAGGAGGGTGAATATGATACAAATATTATATATATTACATATATAGTACACATATGTAAATGGAAAAATGAAACCTGTTGAAACTATTCCAGGAATGGGGGGAGGGGAAATAAATGGAGGGGGTGAATTCAACTATAATATAGTGTAAGAATTTTTGTATAGACAGATAAAAAATTTTCACTACTTTAACATTGTGATGAATATCTTTCATATTAAAACTTCCTGAGTCAGAAAAAAAAAGAATTTTTGTAAATGTCACAAAGTACACCCAGCACAAGAACAAAAAAACATATATTTATATATATACAATTCAGATGTTTTAGTATATTAACAAAGTTATGCAACTCATTATGTAGTTCCAGAATTTCTCTATTACCCCAAAGAAAACCCTAAACCTACAGCAAGCAGTATTCTCCACGCTCACTCCACCCCCAGTCCCTAGCACCCACCAATCTATTTTCTGTCTCTATGGATTTGCCAATTCTAGACATTTTGTATAGATAAAATAATAGAATATGTAGTCTTTTGTGACAAGATTCCTTCGTTCAGCACAATATTTTCCAATGTTCAACCATGCTGTCTCTTGTAACAATACTTTATGCCTGACTAACATGGCATTTATGGATATACTACTTCTTAGTTACCTATTTCTTTATTCACTAATGAACATTTTAGACTTTTAGACTGCTATGAGTAATGCTGCTTTGAACATTCACCTAGAAGACTTTATGTAAGCCTATTCTCTTGGTCTAAGATTTTTTTTTAATGAGTAAGTTTCAGATATTTTCTGTGTATTATCTATACTTACAAGTAAATATATTGCAGTAAGTTATTGATCCCAACTATTTACTCCCTTTCCCATAGGAAAGGAAATCTATAGTTACTGAATGACTTGCAGTGCTTCTGTGGGAAGGATATATCTCCCCACACTGTTATGAGGGTCAACATGCTGCTTGCCTTAGTCAATGGCCTGACAGAATATATAAAAGAAGAGTACCTGAACATAAACAACCATTGCCCAGAAATTTTAGGAGGCATTGTGTTTTTCTGGGAGACCTCTTGCTCTTGCCTTCTGCCATGAGTAGGAAAGTGCTTCTGAAGGTTTTGTGCCCCAAAATAAATGAACACAAGCTGACCACGGCCATTAACAAATATATAAAAGAAATAAATTGTTCTTATAAGCCACTGAGTTTTGGCTTTTTGTGGTCATTGTTTCTGTGGCAAAGCTGACTAATACATGAATAAGTCATTTATCATCTGCTTTTCCTCCCTAAGGAAAGAGTGTGGACATCTTTACATATATAAACTTAAACAGTGGTGTAACAGAAACTGAAGTCTGAATAGATTGACTTGATCCAGGTGACAGAATCAGTAAGAGAAGCAAAGTCAATTCTTTATCCCTGTTCTGATTTATAATCCAGCTTTCTAATTAAAGCAAAGGAGGAGGCAATCTTGGACATTTTGGTGACATTATAGGACACTTATGAATATCTTCATGCAACTGGATGATTGCTGGGCTGAAAATTCCAAACTCACCCATGCTGTACTAATGAGTTAATGCTAATTGGAAAATTATAATAAGTCGAACTGCATGTGTTTTGCTCTTCACAAAAAGTATCTTAACAGAGAAAGGAAGTCTATTGTAAGAGTTAATCCTCACTCTTTATCTCTGCAGCCATTGGGCCTGGAATCATTCCTGACAAATAGTTTGCTCCCTCCCATCATTCTGCATGCCTTACCAAACTCCCACTCTGCTATGCATGATTTAACATAATTGCCTGCCTGTGCCCCAGGGGCTGGATGCCTCGCCTGCAAGGGGCCACATTGACTGAACAGATCTTGGCCCACATCTGCACACACTCCATCAGGTTTATGGCAGAGTTTCCATCTCTTTTTCTACCTTCAGCTCATAAGTAAGTAACATATCTTCATAACTAATTTCGGAAGGAATGGACTTTGGAATGGGGCCACCATTGTGAAATAATAGCCAGCTACTTAACAAATCACCATGGTTGGAGCACTCAAGGCTTTGGGTTTTGAAATCACTTCTAAGTGATAAATGTCCACTCATGGTCTTCAGAAACCCAGACCACTGAGTCAGCAAAACTCCACTAAAAATAACTGGCCACCATGCTTTCATGGTGCTAAGAACAATCAGGTAAGAAGCTACTTTTTATCAATTTATTTTCCTCAGACCCATTTGCACTATATACATAAACGTTCAGCATACTCGTCAAAGTCTGCAAGCTGTTAACTTTTTCACCAAATCAATTTTATATTTATCATGACATAGGCCTTTAGGGCTCATCTTAGTATTAAGCTAATAGCCTTAATTTACAAGTAAGAAAATAAAATCCTTGGAATTGAAAGGGATTTCCGGGGTCACAAGACAGGTGGTTATGCCTTAGCAAGAGCATAACCAAGAGAAAGATTGTAAGACCTATTCCAATCAGAAGCAGGATGTCACCACTGAATCTTCTAGAAAGTTAAATCACCCGTGGAAAGTGCCCATCAGTGGTCGTGAGCCCTGGAAAGGACTCAGAACAAAGACATCTTCTAAGGTGTTGGTAAGAACAGACACAGGCCTTCATCAAGGGGCAGAGTAAGTACCAAGTGAACTTATCCCACAGTGGGACATGGCAGAGATTTTTGTTCCTCAAGAACAATAGGAGAATAGGAATCACTGTGGAGAGCAGCTCTGAGCCAGCAACATTTAGGTTTGCTCTACGAGGTAAGAGCAACCTTGGCCCCTGCGTCCCATGAGGTCATGATTCTCCTCTTCCTGCCAAGAACTTTCAGTCTGCAAGGTTGAAGAGAGCCACATTCTCCATCCAGATTCAGGGCTCCACCAGGGTGCTTGCATTTGGCCATGATCCAGGTGCCACCTGGAACTGGGAAAAAGGTCAGAGGAAGCAAGATTCTGACAAAAGGCTACAGAGTGGAACACCAAACTCAGTAGGTGATCTCAAAATAATACTACTGACTCAGATCCAAGCTTGAGTTTCCAAGGGGAGATTAGAAATGTCCTTCATGGGAGGTCTATTTGTTTTTAAAACACTAGGTTATTCTTAGGCACAGTATTTTATAATGTCCCCAAGATAAGCCAGCTAAAAAAGGTGAGACCGGGGATTAGCTATAGGACTTGTGGAAAAAATTAGGTCACACATTGTTCTGAAGTGCAGAGAGCCAGCAATCTAGAGGGTTTTGCCTTGGGACTTTAGACAATAGCTGGGAGCGGGGGAGGTTAGATGGGAGAAGGAAACCCATACTGTGAACCAGGGAGGGAAACAGATGTGGTATGAATAATCCTAATAGAAAGATCTTTTTCATATAAGCAGGAAGAGATGTAAATCAGTAGAATTTGGGGGACAGACTGCTACATAGATTATTCTTGGCACTCTAAATTTCTTTCCCTTTTCTCCTTTTCTCAACTGCCTCAAAAGGCCTGTGCACACTGAAAAAAAAGAAAATGCCAAATAAATCCTCACTCTCACTACACAATTCCACAGTGCAGCCTTTCTCCCACTGCTTGTTAAGTAAATTCTGTTTTCAAAATGTAATTTTTTCCCTTTTCTCTTCCTTTCAAACTCTCCCTACCCTCTGCACCACCAACCAGCTGTTTCTGAAGATTAACCTATTAGACAGGTCAAGGACACTGTTATCTGCACAGTGCACAGGAACCCAAAAGCAAGGTTAAGTGGCAAGATCAAAGATACAGAGCCAGCCAGGGGCAGAGCAAGAGCCTGGAGGCCCTGCCATCCAGGGCTCAGCTTGCTCATTATTAGACTGCTTCCCACAAACCCTTGCTGAGACTGGAGTTCTTGCAGCTTTTATTGTCACCATTAAAAATATTAATGGCCCAAGAATCCAGAAGCCCAAGTAGAGTTTTCTTGAAATGCCTTCCAGGGTTGAGACACACTGTGTGAAGCATCACTAGGCTCCACTGCTCAGGGACCCCTGCAGAGGAAAAAGCAATCCTGCTAGGGGAGAGCAGGTGAAGTGAAGGTGGACTGACAGTCACCCCCGTTAGCCCAACCTTTCACCCACATTGCAAACACACCAGTATTAGCAAGGGAACCCCATTACCATAGCTCCTCAGTGTTAGCATCTTCATTTTCAGAGATCAGAATTACATCTGAGCTGTTAAAGTGCTGGCTCTACCTCCCAGGAGAGCCTTGGGGCATCTCTCTCTCTCTCTCTCTCTCTTTCTCCCCTGTTCCCCCTCCCCCACCTCTCCTTTCCCTTGTCTTCTATGCTTTGCAATTGTTTCCTCCATTGTGATGATGGACACCCAGTGGAAAGGCTGGATTCAGAAGTACCATTCTACTCTCAGAAAGCCAGACTGTGTGGCTCCAAGTGTGACCCTGCCCTGGGGAAGCTGGGAGCTGACCTTAACCCTAACCCTAACCCTCCAGGAACCTATCATAATGAGACATTTTTAGTGGATAATTCTCCTAACCATGACCCTGTGCCAAGAGGATCAGAGATGTATTTTAATCTCTTTTCTACCCAAAACTGGCCATATTACCAAGTCATCAGGACCTCTCTTAGACTGTTCACTTTCTTTATCAGGAAAAGACAAAAGTTCTGAAGGACAGACCGCAGGAGGTCAAGGAGGCACTTCTCCTCCCTAGAAAACACCTGTTTGCATCTGAAAGGCATCTCTGCCCTCAGGCAATGCAAAAATAGGCTATAAAACCCACTCCCCACCTTGGCCCATGGGATCACTGGTTTCGGGTCCTCCTGCATTCCCCAGTATGCAGTCTTTCTCTTCTCTTTTCTCCAACTAAATTCTCTACAAATAAAATCTTTCCAACCTCTGCTGTTAGAGTCTGTCTGTGCTTTCATTCTCAGAGCAGGCTCAAGAACCCTGAGCACCTGAAATTCCTGCGCGTGTCATCTGTGCATCATATTTGGCGATGCACGAAGGGACCAGCCATCACCTGAGGTCAGTATAGGTTGTGCCAAACTGGGAAAGACTGCCTAGGAATGTGACCATGAGCATCCAGTACTCCAGTAGAGTCTATATTCCAGGAGTGACCCCCAGCACAGCCTAGCTGTGGTAGAACTCTCAGGTCAACCTTTTCTCCCTCTCTCTCTCTGTCTTTTTAAGGAGGGTTTCTTCTTGGGAAACTGAGGAAAAGCTCCAAGCCCACTACAGCTGTACAGCAGGCAATCTGAAGAAACTCAGATGCCAGGTGGGGGATTATGCCACACTGCCAATGCTACATGGGCAGAACTAGACTTCAGTGCACCAAGGCTTTTTTTTTCCTCTCCTCAAATGCTAACACTCTCTTTCAAGATCTGACCAGCTTAAGGGGAGGTCCAAAAACAGCCGGTGGAAAGGAAAGTTTGTCTTCAAGCCACAAAAGGTTTTCTGGCCAGGGCACTCCCCAGTGTCACCCAAAGGCTGAAGACACAACTTCCTGACCCGCCCTGAGGCTCCAAAGGCAGCTAAGTCTCAGACCCCTCCAGCCATGTCTGCGGAAAACAGACAATCATATCTCTTATGCTTCCTTCATGGTTTCTGTGGCCAGAGAGTGGAGGTCACCTCTTGCTTCCAGTGCTCCAGTTCTGCCCTTGGGCAGGATCCACCTGGACAGCAGGGATGATCAATTATCCCTCATGTGTTGAGCCTGGAAATTCTCTTTTCCCCCAACACTCAGCCTCTCCTTCCTCTTTTCTAAGCAGTTCAGGATGAGTGTCCGCTTCCCTGCTTTTGCTCTAAATAGCAGTGAGCTTCTTTCTTCAGGGAGTTTGGGAAAAATCCTTACAGGCACCAGAAAGTGCTAGTCTCCAATTTAGGCTTAACTGTCTTTGTCAAGCATCAGGTTAACTGGTTAAACAGGTTCCACAGCCTGCCCTCAGGGAAAGAAAAGAAAGAAAAAAAAACAGTTAAAAGACAAAAACCTCAGGTCTCCCCTTACGGGAGCAAAAGCCTCCAAATGCTCTCTCTCTCTTTTCATAGAAAGCATATGTGCCTCACAGGATATATAGGGGGACAAAAGTCTACTTCATCAGGAGTCCCCATTCATGCCTCTAAAGGGGTCCTCCTTCTGGCCATGCAAGCCCTCTTGGTTTCTTTGATACGGTTATTTTTTTAATTACAAGCATTCAGCTGATAGAGGAGAACTAGGCCTACCTGGGTCGCAGGGCAAACAGGCAAATCAAAATAGATGAGAGATTGGCCAAAGATCATCTCAGGGGGGTGGGTGCAACTGAGATATCTATCTGTAAATCCTCCATGGCTTTACCCACAAGCAGCAGTGGAAGGAGCAAGGGAGAGCGGGACGCCCTCTCCCACTAGAGTTTCTCCTTACCTGGGGACACTTAGATAAAAGGGGAAAACTCTGTTAAGGTGACCAATTTGCCCTTGTTTCCCTTTTTTAGATGGGAAATTAAGCCTCAAGGATCCAGGAAGGATCCCCCCCTTGCCTGCTTATTAAAACATTGGAAAGATCTTGATCCAGAAAGCCTTCAGCAAAAGCAACTCAAGTTTTACTGCACCCAGGATTGGCCACAGTATCCTCTGGGAGATGAAGAAAGATGGCCAGAAGGGTGGCGCATTAATTATAATACCATTCTTCAATTAGCTATGTTCTGTAAAAAGGAGGGAAAGTGGACCAAAGTTCCATACATTCAAATGTTCTTTTTCCTAAGAGACCAGCCAGAATGACTAAACAAATGCAGGATAGATACCCAGACCATGGTAACCCTTTGCAAAAAGCCCCCAAACTCCCTTGAGCAAAAGAACCCATCTAATGCTCCATCAGCTCCCCCCCTTCCCCCTTACCCAGCCACCTCACACGCTAGACGCTGTCCCACAGGACTCTACCCCTCCAGTTAATTCCCGGAGGGGACAGAGCTCATGTTCCTTTTAGAGTGAGTGAACTTAAAGAAATAAAAAAGGATTTAGGAAATTACACAGAAAACCCAGATCAGTACATCCAGGCATTTAGAGACGTCAGCCAAAACTTTAAACTGAGCTGAAAAGATGTAATGCTATTGCTATCTCAGACCCTCACTTCTCTGGAGAAACAGCGGGTTCTAGATCAAGCAGTCACAGCTTGAGACAATTATCACTTAGATAAAAGCAGCCCTCCAGGCCTGTCTCAGACTGGACCCTCACCAGAAGAGGCGGACGAGGGAGAAGAAAGACAAAGACATTGGATACCTAAAAGGGAACTTCAATTCCCAATTCCAACAGGAGATCAGGCACTACCTAGGTATGACCCTAAGTGGGACCCTGAAAATGACAAGGATGAATGGAGTCGTAACCATTTCATCCACTGCATTCTTGAGGGTCTAAGGATAGCCAAGGTAAAACCTCTTAATTACTCCCAAGTCACAGCTGTACAGCAAGGCCCCCTAGAAACTCCAGTAGCTTTCCTACAGAGACTTAAGGACGCTTTACAAAAGCATACCAACATTATACCAGAGTCACAGGAAGAGGAAATCGTCCTAAAAGATAAATTTCTAACACAGCACCAGATATCTGTAAAAATCTTCAGAAATTGGTGGCTGATAGGAACAGAGATCTGGACCAATTGGTCCATGTAGCCATGTCTGTATACTATAACAGGGACTTAGAAAAAGAAAGGAAGGACCTGGAAAAGGAAAAGAGAAAGGATAAGTGGCAGTAGGCTCTGATCGCAGCGCTCAGAGAAGATCCCCCAGGGCAAAGTCCAAACCCGAGGACATGCTTTCAATGTGGACAGTCCAGCCATTTTAGGAGGGAGTGCCTCCAGAGAAAGCTACCTCCAGGACCCTGCCCCATTTGTTGGGGAAAACATTGGAAGGCACACTGTCCCCGGTTCTCAGGGGAATTGAGGTCAGAGCCTCCCACCCAATGACTGTTCCTAGGACTTCTCATACAGGCTCTTGTGACCACCATGAAAGCAGGGGAGCCCTGGGTTTCACTTACGATTGAAAAGCACAAGGTCAGCCTCTTTATTGATACTAGAGCCAGCATCTCAGCTATTCCTTTCTCCCCCAGACCCAGGTCCTCCAAGAAAATTACTGTGGAAGGTATATCAGGTCAGCCTCTATAGCATTATTTCACTCAGCCTTTAGCCTGCTCCTGGGGAGATTTCCATTTCTGTCATTCCTTTTTAATTGTCCCAGAAACCCTTACTCCTCTGTAGGCCAAGACCTTCTATCCAAATTGGGGGTACAGCTACTTTTACCCCCAGGAGAGTACTTTTGCTTGCCCCTAATAGAGGAACAAGTAGACCCCACGGTGTGGATGGATGGACACACTGTGGGATAGGTACGAACAGCTGCCCCAGTCCTAATTCATCTCAAGGACCCCTCCTTGTTTCCCCATCAAAAACAATATCCTTTAAAGCCAGAAGTTAAGGAGGGGCTAATTCCCATAATCAAAGACCTAAAGAGACAGGGACTACTAACAGAATGCTCCAGCCTATATAATACTCCTATTCTTGGTGTCAGGAAGGGACCTAACAAATGGAGGCTAGTCCAGGATTTCTGCCTGATCAACAAAGCAATAGTGCCTCTTAACCCTGTAGTTCCAAATCCCTATAC
The DNA here is from genome assembly GCF_047511655.1 of Castor canadensis. Lineage (NCBI taxonomy): Eukaryota > Metazoa > Chordata > Mammalia > Rodentia > Castoridae > Castor > Castor canadensis. The sequence goes on along the minus strand of NC_133397.1, from coordinate 33,731,507 downwards.
ACTTTTAGCCCAAATACCTCCAGGTACCGCTTACTACTCTGCCCTGGATTTAAAAGATGCTTTCTTTTGCATTCCCTTACACCCTAAAAGTCAACCTATGTTTGCCTTTGAGGACCCCACAAGAAAGTCTGGACAGGTCACTTGGACTGTCCTACCCCAGGGATTCAGAGACAGCCCCCACCTCTTTGGGTTAGTTCTAACCCAAGACTTGACAGAATGGCAATATCCACAAGCTACCCTGGTACAATATGTAGATGATCTCCTGCTCTGTGGACCAGATGAGCCTGTCATTTCACAAGCCACTGAGTCCTTACTAAACTTCTTAGCAGATAGAGGTTATAAAATCTCTAAAGAAAAAGCCCAATTGTGTCCATCTAGGGTACATATTTAGGTCTTGTCCTGGAGAAAGAAATGAGGTCTCTAGGAGAAGACAGAATCTGTCCAATCCTGACATTTCCTCTACCTAAAACTCTAAAGCAATTGAGGGCCTTTTTGGGGGTCACAGGATACTGTAGAATTTGGATCCTGTAGAATTTGGATCCTGGGATATGAAGACCTAGCCAGGCCCCTATATCAAATCCTTAAGGAAGCACAGAAGATACCCAGCCCTTTATTGAATGGGATGACAAGTCAGAAAATGCATTCCACAGGTTAAAGAAGGCTCTTATGATAGCTCCCACCCTAGGTCTCCCAGTACAAGACAAGTTTCAATTATATGTCTATGAAAAGGAAGGACTGGCCTTGGGCGTGGTGGTGACTCAGCTCCGGGGCATCACTCCCCAGCCAGTAGGTTACTTAAGCAAAGAGTTAGATCAGGTAGCCAAGGGATGGCCAGGATGTCTCAGAGCAATGGCCACAGTAAGCCTTCTAGTGCTTGAAGCTCAGAAACTTATCCTAAACCGCCCTCTAATGGTTTATATCCCACACGACCTAGGGGGAATTTTAAACTCAAAAGGAGAACTTTGGCTATCTGATAGCCGTCTACTTAAATATCAGGCCCAGCTTCTAGGAGGGACAGAAATAACTTTAAGGACCTGTCAGAACCTAAATCCTGCGTCCCTTCTACCAGAGGCAGAGGGAAATCCTGAGCACTCGTGTGAGGAGGTACTTATGGAAAATTATGCTGCCTGACCTGACTTAACTGATCGGCCCTTAAAAACCCAGATCTAGAATTATATACTGATAGCAGTTCCTTTGTCAAGAATGGTGTCACACATGCAGGGTTTGCCGTTGTGACAGAATTTGGCATCCTCAAATCAGGACCTCTTCCTCCTAATACAAGTGCTCAACTGGCAGAATTAGTGACCCTAACAGAAGCCCTAAGACTGTCAAAAGAACAGAGTCAACATCTATACAGATTCTAAGTATGCCTTCCTGATCCTGCATGCTCATGCAGCCATTTGGAAGAAAAGAGAAATGCTAACTACAATAGGAAGAGCTTCCCATAGGGATAAAAGGGAGGTTACTTTAATAGTTTTAGGGATAACAGCATTAGTTGCAGCCCTTGCTGGAATCAGCTATGGGGTGATTGCCAATCATGTAACTGCAAAAAAAACCTAACCAAAGTGGTAGAGGACACCTCAGACCAGGTAGGCCTTGCCATTAAGGACATGCAAAGGTCTTTGTCGTCTCTTGCCTGTATGGTAATAGACCACTGTCTGGCCCTAGATTTTCTTTTGGCTAAACAAGAGGGAGTATGTGCCATTGCCAATACCTCCTGTTGCACATATATAAACACTTCAGGCATTGTAGAGGAACGTGCAGATTACATTCCCCAACAGGCTAAATGGCTCCGGGAGCAATCTCTTGAAACTCAGGTTTCTACTCAGGTATGGGAACAAATAAAATCCTGGCTCCCCTCCAGGACTTGGTTCCTACCCTTTTTGGGGCCTATAGTTGCCCTTATCCTCTTGCTTGTGTTTGGGCCTTGCATTTTAAACTTACTTGTCAAGTTTGTTTCTTCTCACCTAGAATCCATTAAACTACAAATGCCTCTGGTGGAGATGAAAACGACCTACTACTGTGGTCCCCTTGACAACCCCCCTCATGGTCAGCTCTGATGCTGTGGGCCCCTCCATTGCCCCTGTCAGCAGGAAGCAGTAACTGAACAGACTTCGTTGTCCCTATCCCCAACAGCAGTTAGGGTGATCACTGAGGGGGAGAATGAAGGACAGACTGCAGGAGGTCAAGGAGACACTTTTCCTCCCTAGGAAACACCTGTTTGCATCTAAAAGGCATCTCTGCCCTCAGGCAATGCAAAAATAGGCTATAAAACCCACTCCCCACCCTGGCCCATGGGATCACCCGTTTCCGTTTCCGGGTCCCCCTGCATTCCCCAGTATGCAGTCTTTTCTCTTTTCTCCAACTAAAATCTCTGTAAATAAAATCTTTCCGACCTCTGCTGTTAGTCTGTCTGTGCTTTCATTCTCAGAGCAGGCTCAAGAACCCTGAGCACCTGAAGTTCCTGCATGTGTCAGCTGTGCATCAGTTTCACTTATCCTCAAGTATTTCAGCAATGGCATTAAGCAACACAGGCAAATATGATACAGGAGATTTGGGTAGGCCTGAGAGCTCCAGCTCAACCTTGCTGGCTTAGATATCTAGCCAGAGGACCAGAGTTCCTGGTTCTTGCCTAATGAGGCCAAAAAATGAACTTCAAAGACAATGAGAATGAATAAAGTGGGAGAGTTTATTGAGATAAAAGTGTAAAGCAGGAGAACTGAGCCCCAGAGTTGGGGGTCCCAAGAGAAAGTGCCTGAGAAGTGATGTGGTCCAAGGCTTTTATCCATTTTCCAAGGAGTTGCTCAATCTCTATGCTAATTTGGTGTGTAGAAAGCAGCATTCTGGTTGGCTGTACCTGCAACATTCTGATTGGTCAGTCCTGATACTGTCCTTATTCTGGTCTATCCTGCTTTTCCTTCTTTCCACCCTTTAATGTCACAGGGAGGTCATAATGGAGGTTTCCTTCTGTCTCAAAAACACATGTGAAAATGTGAAGCACTCTGCTCAAAAGGAAAACAATTATCATTTCTTGGTTCACCTCTGCTAGCACTCTGTCATGTGAAAACTTGGGGACTCCAGTCAGTAAGAACCAATGTCACAAGATTTAATCATCCCCAGTGTAAATTATGGTACATTTCCTCTCTTTCTAATAACAACAATCCATTTTTATACCTTTTCAGGGTGTGTATGTCTGTCTGTCTGTGCATTCTTATCTAAAACTTTCCATGAATTTGTTAAAATGTATCTCCTGTTCAATATATTGTTCATTCAGATCTTCCCTCAACTATAATCTACAATCAAATGTTGCCTGCAGGGTGACCTGTCCTGTGATGTTGTGAGACACAAGCAAACAGAAATTGCTGAGATTGCAGCTCTTTGATGACAAGCCTACCCTTGAAGCAGAGGCCTCCGTATTAGTCAGCTTTCCATTCCTATAACAAAAGACCTGAGGGGATGAATTTATAAATAGAAAAAGGTTGTTTTGATTCATGGTTCTGGGATTCCAGTCCAAGATCCATTGTATTGTGCCTCTGGCAATAGTATCAATTCATGTAGAAGCACTGCAGAGCAACCTTCATGAGTCAGGAAGCAGGGAGAGAAAGAGGGCCATGGGTTTCACAATTCCTTTCAAGGGCACACCCAAAAGGCCCCACCTCCTAAAGGTTCACAGTGCCTTCCAGTAGCACTACCCTGGAGACCAAGACTGTGACATTATGGGACTTTGGAAGACACTGTCCAACCTAACCTCACACTACTCAGCCTAAACAGTGACCACGCCTCTTTTTGTTAAAGATAAACAACAAAACCCCTAGAGTTTCAACTAGCAATTTGCATTAGAAAAAGAGAGAAACATGCTAGGGGTGGTGGGCACTTATAATCCCAACAATTGGAAGGCTGAGGCAAGAGGATTGCAAGTTCAAGGCCAACCTGGGCTAAATAGCAAAACCCTGTCCAAAAAAGAGGAAGGAAGGAAGGAAGGGAGGGAGGGAGGGAGGGGGAGAAGGAGAAAGGGAAAGAGAGAGAGAGGAAAAGAATAAGAAAGAGAGAGTAAAAAAGAAGTGATTAAACAGATGTAAAGTAATACTGATATATAATGTACTCCTTAATACAATGCCCGGAGAAGGGAACGTATAACCCTAGTCTAATCATGAGAAAACATCAGGCAAATTCAAATTGAGAGACTGTCTACAGAACTTCTGGCCAGTGCTTTTTCAAACTCATGAAAAAAAAAACAAAACACTGAAAAATTGTCACAAATCAGAGGAGTCTAAGAAATCCTGGTGACTAAACGCACTGTTATCTCCTGAATTGGGTCCTGGAACAGAAAAAGAGCACTTGGGAAAAACTGAAATCTGAATAAAGCCTGTAGGTTAGTTAATAGTAATGTACCTATTAATCTGTTAATTTTTACCAAACACAGTGTGATTATGCAAGATGCTAATGTAGGGCAGATTGGGTGACAGTGCACACTGTTCTAGAAGTCTACAGTTATTCCAAAATAGTTTGCTTTAAGAGAGAAAGACTTAATAAACATACCAACCATATTGTGAGACCTTATTTGAATCATGATCAAACTACTTAAAACTTTATTTATGACATAACTAGAAATTTAAGTGTTGTGTATTTGATATTAAGAAATTGTTAATCACTTTTAGGTGTGTTAATGGAATGATATTGTAAATACGTATGTATCTATGTACATATATCTTTTTTCTTTTTCTTTCTTTTTTTTTTCTTTATAGTGAAGCTGGAGATTAAACCCAGACCTCATTCATGGTAGGCAAGTGTTTACCACTGACCTAAGCCTCTGTCTCCCTGTAGTTATAAGGGGTTTTTTTGGAAGTACTAGTGACTGAATTCAAGGTTATAGTTGCATTTTTTTTAAAGAAGTCTTTATTTCTTAGAAATACAAACTAAAAAATTTATAAATGAAATTAATAATATGATGTCTTGAATTTGCTTCAAAATTGATACAAGAGGAAGGAGCTGGTGGGGTGGATTATAGGTTGACAGGTATGAGTAAAAATTACTGAAAATAAGTAGGGAATATGAGAGCTCAGTATTCTATTTTGCCTTCTTTTGTATATGTTTGGACTCTTCTGCACTTAAAAAATATTATTTAAAAAGTACAAAACAACTTCACAACAATTTTATTTGGCCCCCTATTCTCAGAAAACCCACATCCAGCTTTGGGAGTCAGAGCCCTCCCTATATCCATCCATTCACCTGAGCCTCTGGCACTTGTCAAGGGCATTAGGACATCACCCTCCAGCTGGTAGCACTGGCCCAGGAGACTTTAGTGGCCACAGGAGTTACCTAGGGCCAATAGGGAGGAAATGAGGATGTAGGTTGTTGTCTAAGTGTGGCAGCGCTACCCTCAGCCAGTTTCAGGACCCGAGAGGTCCCTCCTCACTGTGTCAGCCATGGTTTAGACATGCTAGCTCCTCTCTACCTCAAAGCAAATTGGATCTGAATGCAGAAGAGCAGAAAAGAAATGATGTCAAGTTCAGGCTTAATTTTAATACAGACCTTTTTTCTTCCCCAGTGCAGAAGTCTTATTAAAGAAACAGCAGGATGCTGACAAGAAACTATTTGTAAGTAGAAATAACACTTATTATAACAAGTCAGAACAGCAGGCAGATAGGTTTGTTTGTTTGTTAATTATATCTGGTTTTATTTCCTAATGAGTGCCTAAAGAAAGGGAGAATCATTCTGACAGCTGTTTGAAACCAACCTGTAAATCCTCTTAGAAGGAGTATGGGAGCAGTAGGCGCAGTCTTGTTCTGTGAAGCAAGAGGAGGTCCCCCAACCCTTCTCTTGTCGATCAGATCTGTGAAGCTTAATGATGTATAATCCTGTGAATGGAGATCTAAATTCCTGCTTTAATTGGTGCCTGTGTCAATAGAAAGTTTTTGCTCCCCACTGGGAAAGGTATCAACGGAGACATGCACAGACTGCATATGAAATTTGCCCACACTGATAAAACATAATCTACAGCTCTTTTCTAGGAGTGATAGATCCAGAAAGACAAAGTATATTTGCCTTTAGAGAAAAGTGCAGACTGTACCCACCTTTACCTTAACTAAATGTCTGCAATAGCCATGAATCACTAAAGATACGCAACATTTATTTGTTTGTTTTTATAGACAGGAGTGTCACTGTATTATCCAGGTTAATCATGAACTCATGGGCTCAAGGGATCTTCCTGCCTCAGTCTTTCTGGTAGTCAGAACTATAAGCGTGCACCAGGTGGGGAAGGCTAAGTTGGGAGGATCCCTTGAATCCAGTAGTTTCAGGCCAGTCAGACAGCATGCAAGACCTTGTTTAAAACAAACAGATAAAAGGTATAACAAAAAGGAGCCAGCAGAGTTCATGTCATGCTATTTTAATCTGGAATTAAATTTTCACATTGCACATTCATAATCTATTTTTTAAACACACACATATACACAATCAAGAATTACTCCAAGATTGGATCAATGCAGCCAGAATAGTCTGAATTATTTAGACCAGAGTGAAACTATGTGTGACAGATGAGCTACAGTCATTAAGAGGAAAAACAAGAGTTTGTTGACTAATTGATCCAAAGCATCAATTCAGTTCCCCAGGATTCCCCTACCCCTCCTATTCCCTTAGCACATCCCTCCCTCCAGACCATCTTCAAAACTCTGCTTTGACCAGTGCTTCTTGCAGGAAGCCCTCCCTGGTTCACTAATGTCATCTTTTCATTCTGCTCCTCATTGCCTCAGCAAGTGTGTCTGTATGTTGCATTTGATCCTCAGAGGCTGGTTTCCTATCATTATTAGAGTATTTGGATGTTTTTATTTGGGTCTTTATTTCATCTAGCCTCTTATATAAAATTCTTCAGGATCCTATTGTGTCTTCCACTTGCTGGGCACGTCCTCATAGTGCTTACCATCCCAGAGAGGACCCTCAGGAATTTTGCCTGTTGATCTTGAAGAACTTGAACTGCACTGATGGCTTGGGTTAGGACTTGGGCCCATTCTAAAAGCTCACGAGACCACAGCGGGGTATCATATAAATGAGTTTAATAAGATTATCTTAAAACCTCTCGGAGCCTGTTTCTTCATCTGTTGGGGAAGACAATGTAAATTTTCTTTCCATTTCCCCTTCCCATTTTGTTTTAAAACTGGCTATTCTTGTTTGCATTAAATCAAGGATTTCTTCAGGTTTGTTTGAGTTCTACTAATAAGCTCAAAACCAGCCTTTGTGCTGGATGCAAGACTGTGTCAACAGAGACGAGAACCTCAGGCTGACAGTCTCCTCAAAGGGATCATTCCCCACATCTGAAGTTAGTGCAGCATCTGCAGCTTTAGGGAATTTGGCAGAATAAAGGGATCTGAAATCCTCCTCCAGCCTTTGGGGAAAAGGAAGGAAAGAGAATTCTTTATTAAATTCTCAAGTCCATGGAATTCTGGCCAACAGACATGGTTAATTCAAGAAAGGAACGAATTATGGTAGGGCAAAAGATTGGAACCTGATTTCCTAGGGATTAAGGTAATAGAATATTTTATTTGAGAAATTCTCAAAATGGAATTTCTTACCCTCTTGTTATTAGTACTCTCCATACCATATTCCAAGACCTGTCCAGAGGCTGTCTGAGCAGCAGCATCCAGGCTTGCCCTTAGGAATTAGTGCACAATGGGATTGAGGAGGGAGGATACTCAATAGGAAGAAATATATCTTTTCTGCTTCTGAGAGTCAAGGAGAAAAGGCCAACCTGCAAAATATTCCTAATTAGCTTTCTTTCAAAGAGCAACTCACAAATGCTCTCCCTGGAATTTTCAGGAAAACCCATGAAGAGGTCATGCTGGTGACCACAGGTCTGTATGCATACAGGCATACAAGGGGTGGGGTAGGAAAGGTTGGGACAACTAAAGAAATGTGCTAAGGAAAGAACTTCTCAGTTCACACCATGGATGCTGTGGTCCAGCTGTCTCACTAGGGTGATGCCAGGTGTTTGAGGGGGGTAAGTCTAAGAACAGGAAGGCAAGGAAAGAGATCAGTGGGTCAGGTGTCCAATGACCACTTCTCCAGAACTCCTGGGCTTATTGGACAGTGGCTCCCATCCTGGCTGCTCTCCCTGGCTCCCTCATCTGCAGAGTAAGCAAGGCTGACTTCATGGATGTGATGTGCTCAGAAGGGTCTATGTTCAGAAGGGCCTCCCACTGTCAGAACCATGGGGCTCATGTTTATTCTGTTTTTGGCCATCTTATTTTATTTGCTTTCTTATTCTTACACCCCTCAACCCCAGAGACACAGTCACATACAGCATCAGTGCCAAACATCAACATTTTCCTGGGTGGTAGCAGAGCACCTGCCTAGCAAGCATGAAGCCCTAAGTTCAAACCCCAGTTCCCCACCTCCCAAAACAAAAAACCAAACAAAAACGAAACATTCCCCAATGATGATTCCTTATTGCCCCTTTCACTCCCAGGTGAGAATTCAGGCAAGTGTCCACAGAAGTCAGACAGCATACATATGGTTCTGTTATCTCCCAAATATTATCCTCACAGCCTAAGGAAAGTATTTTCTCTTACAGATTTTCATGTTAGCATATTTTTTTTTAGAAATCGTGTGTTAACTTGCCTCCATCTATTCAGTGGGTAAGGCTACCCCAGAATGCCCCTTTTGTGGCTGTAATTCACTGTTCACAGCCTTTCTTGATAGGTCTTACAACTGGGAACTGGGTTGATCCATGCTAAAGGTCTGACAGTAGCTCTTAGCCTTCCTGTATGAACTACTTATGCTGCACATTTTTTATTGGTGTACCATGTTTGATTTGTCCCTGATACCTTAAGTTTGGAGGTTTTCTCCATTATAGCACCAACTTATTAAAATACATTTTAAACTTCCTTTAAAAGCCTTCGTTTAATGTCTGCTGTCACCGTCTTGAATGATTTTTGTTTGGTTGGTTGGTTTTGTGTTTGGTTTGTTGTTTGGTTTTGGTGCTAGGATTGACCTCAAAGTCTTGCACATGCTAAGCAAGCACTCTACCACTGAGCTACACCCATTGCTCTTAAAATTCTTAATAATGAGAGCACCACATTTTCTTTTTTGTACAGAGCCCCTCAAATTATGTAGCTGGGATATTATGTAGAGTGGGGTATTCAGTGTTTTTGATTGGATTAATAGACTCATTTACTTTTTAAGCTGTCTGTAAAATTATCCTTCAAAATCTGGGTGATGAGAGGATAGAAACTTTAAAAAAGCAAACAGGTTTTAAAGTAAATATGCTTTATTGGCAAATGGTGTGATATGAGTGTTGATCAATTGTCTATTCCAATTAATAGATAAGCTTGGCTTAACTCCTCTTTATAGATTGATAAGGCAATGAGATGCTGAGACACATACAAAACTCTAACATTTATACCGAAGGGATTTTAATCTTCTGGGTCTTTCAGCACTGGGGGACATTCATGCTAAACAATTCAACATAAATAAAATGTATAACTGCTTCAGTTTCTGGTTATCTTAGTTATGTCAAGATCTTAGTAATATTCATAGCAAAAAGAAAACATTTGTTAACGACTGAATAGGGGCCAGGGCACACACTCAGCACATGGGAGGCCTTGGGTTCAATACATGGTACCCTTCCCCCAAAATAAAGACTAAACATGAGGAAGGATCTTTGCCAGACTCTGGGATTTCAGAGTTAGCGTTAGAATCAGGGACAGAATTGGAGTTAGGGAAAGCCCAGTCACTGTGCTGGAGACAGATTACAAATAGAAACTTAGGCAGTCTATTTACATAGCAAATAACACACACACACGCACGCACACACACACGCATGCACACACAAATAGCAAAGGAAGCAAGTTTTAATTAAGCACCAATGAGCCTCAAGTATGTTGCAGAAATTCAGAGGAGAGGGGGATCTTAGCAACCAGGGAGTCCAAATGTTTATGTCTCCCTCAAATTCATATGTTGAAACCTAATCACCCTAAGAAGGTGTTAGGAGATGGGCTCTTTGGGAGGTGATTAGATCACCAGGGCAGAAACTCCTATGAATGGGATTTGTGTCCTTATAAAAGACAACCGAGAGAGCTGCCTTGCCCCTTCCATTATGTGAAGACACAGCAAGAACATACCATCTAGAAACCAAAGAATGAACCTCCACTAGGCATCAAATCTGCCAGCACCTTGATCTTGGATGTCCCAGCCTCTAGAATTGTGAGAAATAGATTTCTGCTGTTTATAAGCCACCCAGACTGTGGTATTTTACTACAGAAGCCTAAAGAGACTAAGACACAGTCCAAGTTTTTGTAGCCCCCTTGGTAGAAATGGTTTGAGCCCATCAAATCAACTTTGCAAGTGACCATTGAGTCAATGAATGTGTAGAGTCCACCCCATCCACAAGAGGCTGGTTCACTAGAGACACAGGGCTGGGGTGGGGGTGGGAGGCAGCTCAGTAGCAGGGTATGTTCTGAGTGTGTGCAGGGCCCTGGCTTCAATCCCCTGCACTAAAAAACAAACAACCTATGGAGTTATGGAAGTGGACAAGCTGAGGTTTTGTCTTCACACAGCCTCAACCCAAGTAAGCAGAGGACACACACTTGTGACTAAAGCCTCACCAGGGAGACACCAGCCCTGGCCCTACCAGCTGAGTGACAGAAGGACTCTCAGAGAAGAGGAGGAAGCAAATTGTCTTTGAGTTATTGATTGAGGCCATTGGAATAAGAAAACTATCTATCAGAGAAATTAAAAGAAGCACTTTCATTTTTGTTGGGAATTTTTTTGATTTTTGTTTTTGTTTTGATGGCCCTGGGGTTTGAACTCAGGGCTACTTCTTGAGCCACACTTCCAGTCCCTTTTGTTCTGGCTACTTTGGAGATTGGGTTTTAAGAACTATTTGCCCAGGCTGGCCTCAAACCTCTATCCTCCCTATCTCAGGCTCCCAAGTAGCTAGGATTACAGGCATGAGCCCCCGGTGCTCAGCTGAGAAGAGTCTCATCAACAAGAGAGCTGAAAACGTGTCTTAGGAGAATTTCGAGGTGAGTACATGTCTTAGGATAGAAACTGGGTTTTGACTCACTGGCTGGCTACATCCCTGAGATCTCCTCAATCCTACTTACTTAGGGGGAAAGTCATAAAATAACATCTTTTTCTAAAAGTAAAGAGATAAATAGTGTAATTTGGCCTGGCTTTAAGCAACCCTGATCTTTAAAATCCAAGCAAACAGATAAATCACTGAAAAATTCTTGACTTTATAAAATGTCTCACCACAAGATGGCCTTAAAAAGTAAACTCCCATAATAGCATATTTTAGGCAGAATTTGACTTAACAAAAAAAGTCAACATCTGCTACATAAAGTCAGGTAGCCTTGCAGCTGATCCAAAGTCATAAATAAAATAAGCAGTCATCCTTCACCAGCATTACTCAATTGAGAAATCTGTACGCACAGTCTAAACAACAATTTTCCTGTCACCTGCTATATTATTAGACTGTAGCTTTCCAGTTTCCTGCATGTTGACAGGAAGCTGATCTCCTGAAGGAGAAAGAATAAGACAACATATACCCATGGGATCAGGTCTTTGCCCCATTAAGTATTTCTCAGAGCCGGTATGTCTACACATAGCTACTTCCACTGCTGAGAAACATCTGAAGTCACATGTTGGCCTGATTTGTAGGAAAGTTCTAGAATGAAGTATTCAGATGATGATTTGTGAACACTTAGAAATTAAAAGGTGATAAATCAGAGTCAGACTTAGTTTCCTAAGAAAAAGATCATGACAAATGATATCCTTTTTATTTTTTTGAGAGTTACTACATCAGTAAAGTTGAGAAACTCCATAGATGAAACCCAATTTTTAGCCATGTATTGATCAAGCTATCACATCAAGGTGAAAAAGAACTGCAATTTTAATAAAAATGCAGTTGCATGGATCGTGTTTTCGTGAGTAGATATACTAAATGGTTGATGAATAGACTGATGTGAACCCAAAGGGAGTATCGCAGGGCTCTTTCCCGCTCAGCATTTTATCAATGTCTGGGATAAAGACTTAGAAAGCTCTATGACCAAGATCACATAGTATACAAATCTGGAAGGCTAGCATATTAGCAGAACGTGGATTCAAAAAGTTTCCTGTGAGACAGACGAGATAATCAAATCAAATATAGTTTATAAAGGATAAGTGTAAATATTTACATTTAGGGTTTTATACAAAGCCAAAATCTGGTTTGATAGAAGGTCATGTGACAGAGAATTCAGTGTTTTGATTGACCCAAGGCTTTACATAGGCTCTTAATGAAATATGAATCCTAAAAGTAAAACAAAAACTAATAGATTCTTGGCGCTCAACATTTATTTTCTCCTTGGTTATCAAAGATTTTTATTTTCTTTATACTCTTCTGAATTTTCCAAATTTTCTACAATGAGCATATGTTACTTTAATGAACAGAAAATATTATTCTTAGTATTTGAAAATATTTGAGTGACTGTATCATGGAAGTTGGAGCAGGCTATTCTGTATAGGTTTTTGGTTTCTTTTGGGTTTTGTTTATTCAGTACTAGAGTTTTGAACCCACTTGCTAGCCAGGTGCTCTATCACTTGAGCTATAACCCCAGCCCTTTTTTCTTTAGTTATCTTTCAGATGAGGTCTCATGCTATTGTCTGGATCAGCCTCAGACCGTGATTCTCCTACCTCCACCTCCTGAGTAGCTGAGATTACAGGTGTGAGCCACCATGTCCAGCCTACTCTATATAGCTTTAAAGTCTGGAACTAGGAAAGATGGCTTGAAGTTACAGGAGAAAACTTTGGGATGAGTATCCAATTCACAATAGAAGTATTGACATAAATGCAGGCTAAGTATAGAGGTATCACAGCATAGCACAGTGAGAAAAGTATCTGATTTGGTCACTTACTCAGATAAGGCATTCTGCTATTTCTCTATCTATAAAAGGGGCATGATCTACCTGTACTTATCCATATGATTGCTAAGGATTAAGTAGATTCATCTATATCAATAATCTTAAGACAATAACTGGCCTATGTTCAAAAAACTTTGGGAGGGGAAGTGCTAGGGATAGAACTCAGGGCCTCACACTTGCTAGGAGAGTGCTCTACCACTGAGCCCCAACAAACATTAAGTATCATAGTCCTCCCTGCCCCTTATCCTTGAAGAATATATTCCAAGGCCATCAGTGGATGCCTGGAACCACAGACAGGATGGGACCCTAGAACTAAGCACTTATCATGCACTGATTGTAACTTTTGCTGTTTGAAGTGCACCAACAAAACTAGCATGAATTTTCTCCTTCTCCACAGTTTCAGGGACAGATCTGTTCTTACCGTAGATCTTAGCAATTTCAACCGATGCTTTCTTTCTGTAGCAATCTTTCTCCTTTTCTTTAAAGGAAACACTTCACAGCTTCTCTTTGGCAAATTTGAATCGACAGCATCACTACTCTTGAGTATTGGGACCATTATTAAGTAAAATAAAGGTTGCTTGAACACAAGCACTGTGACACTGCAATAGTCAATCTGATAACCAAGATGGCTATTTAGTGACTAACAAGTGGGTAAGATATACAGCATGGATAGGTTGGACAAGGGAGTGATTGATGTCCTGGGAGGCACAGAGTAGGATGGCACAAAATTTCACCATGTTACTCAGAATGATTTACAATGTAAAACTTATGGATTGTTTATTTCTGCAATTTTCATTTTACTATCTTCAGACCTAATTTGACTACAGGTAACTGAAACTAAGGAAAGCAAAATTGCAGATAAGGGGGACTACTATATTATTACCTATTAAAACTGACTCAGAAAGGATGTCTGCTTTGCTTGACAAATTAGACCAAATGATTACTAAGAGTTCCCTCTAATTCCACGACTTGTGCTTGGACAGAGAACACCCTTCCCCAAGTAGTACTGTCTTATTATCTAAGCCTGCACTCCTGAATAGAATAGTATCTCGATAATAACAAAATTACTGCAGGAGAGGTAAATATAATTCAAGGGAGGAAGTGGCCAAAGGGTTCTCAGAATCTCATAGGCGTCATCATTGATAACTGGGATAGTAGGAAGTAGGCCAGGCAGTGGCATCAGATACATAAATCACTCTATAAATTGAAGTCCTGGCTCTTGGACAAAAGGTAGGGCATGGGTAAAACAACCAGAAGAAAAAGGAACCAGAGAAATTGCAGAAAACAAAAGTCTGTATTTATTCACTTTTTTCGACAAATTCATTCACCGAGTATCTACTGTGTACTAGCCATCATGCCAGCTCTGAGCCCAGAAAACCAGGCACAATCCCTACCCTGATGGAGCCAATAGTTGGTGAGAAATATATTTTAACCAAATAATCACACCAATAAATATAAAATTACAGCTGTGATCTGTACATGAAAGAAACACGCCCAGAGTCATCAGGTAGAAATTTGCCCTGGTCAGTGAGGCCAAAGAAAGTAGCCTTGAGTAAGCCACCACTGAGATAAGATTTGAAGAAAGGGTGTAAGTTGACAAGATGACGAAAAAGAGGCACTTCTGGACAAAAAGCAATTGGTGAGAGGAAGTATGGCAAGAAAAAGGAGTTGAAAGAAGGCCAAAGTTGCTGGAGCCAAGAGAGCAAGGGAGAGTATGGTTTTAGATAAAGCTATATGTCTGCAGGGTTGTGGTCTTGTTAAGAAATATTGTATCTTAAAACAAAGGAGTCAATAAATACTTTAAACATTTCAGTTAAGATGGGGAACATGAAGATCATATGACAAAATCACTCTGGATACATTGTGGGAGGTGCAGATGAAAATGCCAATAGATAGACCAGCCAAGCACTTACAGTAATCCAAGAGGAAATGACGGTAGCTTAGTCAAGGATGATGGGAGAGGAAGTAGGGAGAAGGGTGGGGTTTCACACGCTTGAATGTGAAGGGTAAGGCAGAGGGAAAGGTCAAGGTGATTCCAGTTCTGGCCTGCTTAGCAGTGGTTGGGGGTATACTTCAGTGAAAAGGGGACTGAGAAGTGATGTGGGGAGAGATCCAGAATGTGGGTCTGGCTGAGTTTGTTTTACATGCCTGGAAGACTTCCCAGTGGAGCTGAGAAGTAGGAAGTTGAATATGCAGGTCTGGAGTTCAGCGGACAGCCCTGGACTGAGGAAACATGGTTGCCATGAAAGAAATACAGAATAAGAGAAGAGCATCTCTGACTGAGCCTTGATTATTTGAACATTTATTTCAAATAATAGGGAAATAATAAGACAAAGCTGAAAAAAAAAATGAGCAGTCAGAGAAGACAGAGCCAGAAGAAGACAGAAACCAAGAAAAGATAGTGTTTGGGCTAGAGTGTAGTTCAGTGGTAGAATGCTGGCCTGCCATGTGTCAGGCCATGCATTAGCTTCTCAGCACTGAAAAAAAGGTAAAAAAGACAGTGTTTTGTGAGGAGGGATAGTCAACAGTGGAGACTTCTGCCAAGAGTTAAAGGAAAGTGAATAATCCTGGCAAAAGCTGGTTTTTTGGCATGGGGCAAAGCTGGCCTTACGGTGACCTGAGGAGTGAGTGGGAAGTGAACAGACAGTGTTAATCAGTGTAGATATTCTTTGTAGAAGTTTCTGTCGTGGGGAAAAAAGAATGTGTTAGCTTGAGGAGAAGGTAGTGTTGGGTCTCCACACACTGGCACCCCACCCCCAGTGGGAGTCTTGTGTTTGCTTTAAATCAGACAAGAAGAATCTGGCTGTGTAGGAGTGCACAGCACAGAAGATGGAAAAAGTACCAAAAAGGATAGGTGCCAGGGGACTTGACTTTTAGCCAAAGACATGAGGCAGGTAGAATTGCCTGCTCATGGTTGTCACAAATGGTGAGAACTTGTGACGGAATCTGGTGGAGAGTGGAGCAATTGGGGTCACAGGCTCTTTGAGTTTAGAGCCCAAGAGAAATATTTATGAAAAGTTGATAGGGTACTACAGAAGAAACCCTTGTGGGTGTGAGTGCTTGTGGGTCTCTTCTGAGCTGAAATCTGGACCATTTTCTGAGGAAATGATATGAGGCATGTTTCCTATTCAGCCCCCCGAATTATTCCTCAGCACCATACTATTTGGCAAACAAAGAAACTAAAAGGTAGCCCTCAGCAAAACTCATTTTAGCCAGAGTGGAAGAGTATGAAGAGGGGTCCAAGGTTCCAAATCTTTAAAAGTGTAGCATATCAGCTGGGTGCTGTGGCTCAAGCCTGTAGTCCTAGCTACTCAAGAGGCAGAGATCAGAGAATCAGCCAGGGCAGTTAGTGACACCTCATCTCAACCTCTGGCTGGCCTGGTGCTAAACATCTGTCATCCCAGCTAAATAGGAGGACTGCAGTTTAGCCAGCCCAGACACAGAGCTAGACCCTGTCTCAAAATAACCAATGCAAAAAGGGCTGGGGGTGTAGCTCAAGTGTTAGAGGACTTGCCCAGTAAGCATGAAACCCTGAGTTCAAACCGTAGTACCACCAACATACACACACACACACACACACACACACACACGCAACCCCTATACGAAAAAAGGAAAAGACAAAGACAGAAAAGTAAAACATGGCATGAAGCATCTTCAAACACCACCTCCTACCCCACCCCCCAAACCCTTATGAAGTCACAGCGGGTAAGGAAATCTACTTTGTTTTGGACATCTGCTGGTGCCAGGCTCTGTGTAGGTGGCTTTTGCAGACATTGTCTTATTTAATCCTCATAACACTCCCTGGTAGCAGGATCTGAGCCTCTACCCAGCACGAGAGAGATGTGTTCGGCTGCTGAGAGCTCCAGGCTGCTTATTTTGCCTCCCCAGTGACCTCCACGTGTGGCCCCAGGCTAACAGGGCCTGCCAGGCCTATGATGAGGTGTCTGGGTAGATGGCAGGACATTTCCCTGAATAGCCCCACAACCGAGGATGGTTTGTATTTTTACCTTCTCAACTTTCCTTTTTCCTGAATTATGTTCCAGACAAATACTTGTGGTCATTGCCCAATAACACCAAAATCCACAAATGCCATCTGCTAATTTAAAAGGGGGCTGGGAAGCATTGACTGAGTCCTTCCCAGAGACTTCACACATAATTCTTTTTTAAGCCAACATCAAATTTCAATTTTTATTCTCAAAATACATCCTATCTTTCCAGTAACACAGCCAAAGCAAGTCACTGAGCAGGGTTTCCAGGAATAACTGAGGCTTTCAAGAAACAAGTGGGAAATGCCACCCCCACCCGCCCAATTTCTCACCTGTATCATCTCGATACGGACCCTTAAGATCAACAGTTTCCTTACCACCCTGCCCTAATTGCAACACCTCCCGTAAGATTATTTTACTCTTCCACTTTTATGTTTTGGATTACTATGAATTTTTCTTGGCTTGATATTTCCCCCCAGCTTTAGAATCAGGTGATAGGAAAAGCCTGAGGAGAATGCTAAAAATTGACCAAAACTCATAAAAATAGTCCCTAAACAATTTGTTGTTGAGAAATAGCAGCCCAAACCCCAAAGAATCTCCTCCCTCCCAAGGCAAATAAACCATATGTGTATAACCCAGGGCCTGGAGGAGGCCTGCAGTGGGGTCCAGATTCCAAAGACAGTTCCAGTCCCATGAGAAAGGAATTCCTCCCTCCTTCCCTCTCCAGTCATCACTGGCTTCCCCCACTTCTCCCCTCCCAGTCCCCACACTTCCTTGTGTAAAAGGACAGGGGGCTTTCTTCCCACAGGTTTGCACCAGCCCAACCTCAATGACTTTAGTGATCAGTAATCAAAAATCTATTGAATACCAGAAGACTAGATAAAACCCCTAGATGATAGATAGATAGATAGATAAAACCTATCACCCACCTCATTCATTAAAGAATGAAGACCATAGCACACTGAAAATGCATACTGTAGAAATGCTGAATAATAAAGGTAACAATAATAGCTTGTCACCTGGGAAGAAAGCAGGCTTACTGAGGTGGATAAAGTTACCTGAGGTGTACCAAGAGTACTGAGTACAGTGAGCAGCCATACGGTTGTGCTATTTGTAAAGGTGATATTCTTTATTTAGCTTTTTAAGTCACACCTGGCATTCAAAGCCTGTTTCTCAAAAACAAGGTCCTTGAAAGTGTTTCCTCTTTAATGTACACACACCATCATCTTATTCATTGGAATAATTTCCAGTGAAGGCTCTTTTCCCAACAAGATCAACAAGAGAAAAAAAAAAGTTGATGTGAGTTTATCATGTGTTTCATTCATTCATTCATTCATTCACTGAGCACATGTTCCTGCCTGCTGTGCCTAAGGTGTTATGCCAGGCACTGAGATACCAAGGTGAAAAAGACAGAGCCAGGCCCATGAGGTGCTCACTGCACCCACACAAATTTCAGCAATAAAGTATTACAGGTACCATGATGGAACCCTGCAGTCATTCCAGAGAGCCCCAAAAATTAGCTGTATGCTCTACCTGATCAAGCCCATTCTTCACCCAAGAGGTGAGACAGGGTGATTTGGCTGAAAACTCGTATTTCAGATTCCTATTGAAGCATCACTTTCTACATATTCTATCATTAAATGACTCATCTTCCTGATTACAAAAGAATTTGTTATTCCGGCAGTAATGATAGACAGGCTGAGGAGTTATGCTATTGCCTGGATCAATATGAGTGAGATATTTTTAATTGACTTTTGTGGTTTGTAGTTTGTTCCACAGAACAATCAATAATTAGTGTTAAACTTTTCTGGATCTCAGCTGGCAAAACTACAATAAAATATAAATGGTTCAACCCATTCTGCAAACATTTTCTAGTCAAGGGCATATTAAATTTGCACATCTTTGAGCTGTAGCTTTGCTTATAAAATATATATGGTGGAGTTTGGGTAAGATAAGGTCTGTCATTCGGTTAATAGTATTATACCAATTTCAGTTTTCTTGGTTTTGAAAATTGTGTAATAGTTATGTAGATATCAAGACTGGGAGACTGGCTGGATACCAGTGGCTCACACCTTTAATCCTACTTACTCAGTAGGCAGAGATCAGGAGGAAACACAGTTTGAAGCCACCCCTGACAAACAGTTCTTGAGATACCATCTTGAAAAAAACCCAACCCAGCTCAAGTGGTAGAATGCTTGCCTTGTAAGCATGAAGCTCTGAGTTCAAACCCCAGTCCAAAAAAAAAAGTAGCTCAGAAGTCGAGCACTTGCCTAGCATACACGAGGCCCTGGGTTCAATTCCCATCACCAAAAACAAAAACAACCAGATACAGTGGCTTACTCTTATAATCCTTGCTACTTGGGAGGCAGAGATCAGTTGGATCCCAGTTCAAGGCCAACCAGGGCAAATAATTTGTCAGACCCCATCTCCAAAATAACCAGAGCAAAATTGCCTGGAGGTGTGACTCAAGAGGTAAAGCATCTGCTTTGCAAGCTTAAAGCCCTAAGTTCAAACCCCAGTCCCACCAAACAAAAAACTGGGAGACCAGCATAAGGAATATAGGGGATGTGACATATGGAGTTACAGCAATGTATCTCTGTACTTGTTTTTCAACTTTTCCAAAAATTTAAAATTAGTTCAGAGTAAAAAGTAAATAAATATGTGTGTATGGTTATAAACAGAAACATTTATATTTATAGCTTAATGAGTTCAACACTACTCCAAGTTTGTTTCACAAACTTGTTATTAGCAATCATAGACAAGCTAAATATAAAACCTGAAAGCAAGCATTTAGAAGCTTTTTAATAGTTCAATAGTTTTTAACTTTTTTAATAGTTTGTCATTTCTGCAATATTTAAGTACATGATCTCTTTTGTAAAAATTAATTTTATTGCATTTTGTATAGCTTTGTCTATATTAGGGTTCTCCAGAGAATCAGAACCAATACGACATGTTTGTGTATAGATAGATGATTGATAGATAGATAGATAGAAATTCATATTAAGGAATTTACTCATGCAATTGAGGAAACTTTGTGAGTCCAGAATCTGATAGGATAGACCAGTAGTCTGCAATTCAGGAAAGAGATGCAGAGTCCAAAGGCAGTCTGCCAACAGAATTCCTTCTTGCTCAGGCGAGGTCAGTCTTTGGTTTATTAAGCCCTCAACTGGTTTGCTGAGGCCACCACCCATATTAGGGAAGATAATCTGTGTCACTTAAAGTTTACTAATTTAAATGTTAATTTCATCCAAAAAATGTATTTTCAGAGAACCACCCAGAATAATATTTAACCTAACATGTGGTTCCTAGTGCCCAGACAAGTTGACACATAAAATGAACTATCATAGGGTTCATGACAGAGTATACAATTTTTTAAAAGCCTTTCATCTGAGATAGTTCGAGATGCATTATATAAGATAATGTTAATAGTCTACCAAATAGTTGCATTAATTTAAAAATATTCATACTACATATGATGTTTTGTGTGGGAACTGGGAAAAATACTGAGTGTGGTGTCCTGACTGACATGGGGAGAGGAAGATCTACCCACTGTGTTATTCTGACCCAGTGAGTCTGAGCCATTAAACCCACCTTTACCCAATGAACACAGCTCCTCTTGCTCTAATCCAGAGTTCTCAAACTTTCTTAATTCACAGCATTTTAATATCTCTACAGTTTTTTTCACAGCATTCCTAAGCCAAAAGAAGTACCTAACTGAAACTGAAATCATTCATCCAGTAGTCAGTTACCAATAACTGAACTGTTTGGAAAAAAAAGTAAACAAAATTGAAAGAAAAATATTTTTTAAATTCCAGTTGCATATAAAAAGATGTATATGCCAATTGGGCACCAAATATCTTCTCAAATCTTGGAACCCATATGGCGTTGGGGCAGTACAGAGCAGGGGAAATGAGGCATCGAAAACAGTGGCCAGGAATTCAGAGATAAACCCTGTATTAATGAATAGCACACAGGCACTATTTGCTTTGCTTTAAGCCTTATGCTCCCTCAACATTTAGTGAAAAAAAGGGAGAGGGGAGAGAATAGCTCTTTCCCTCTGACCTTGCCTGTTTGCCCAAATTGTTAATGCATTCTAGGAAAACAAAGTCACTTATCCTGAGAAAAATCACCTGGGAAAATGACTCCTCTGGACACAAAAAGCGTTTTCAAAGAAAAATATTTATCTCGAGGATGGACACTTGTCTTAAAGGGAGCATTTGGAAGGACCCATCCTTTGTTTAAAGGAATGCTCACACATCTATGTCATATTAACCCGAATTTAATAAACGGACCAAACTTGATATCTCAGGGGCCAAATGATGAAACAGTGTAACAGTAAGAATGTCTAAATACCAGAAAAGGGAACACTCACCCTAGGGCAAATGAAGGCCCTCATTGCATCTGTTATGATGTGCCCACACCATACATGGGTTGTTACTATCCTTTCTTTGTTTTGCTTTACTAATAAACTTTCTTGATCTCTACCTTGATGTGTCCTAAAATTCTTCTTTTGCAACATCATCACAAACTCACTACCCAAGGCCAGGAGGAGGTCTCTTCCCTTTTGGGGTCCTCCCCAGAGCATCACCGGTTCTGATAACATTCTGGATCAGCATTCATTTTCACTTGGTACTTACATTTTATAATAACAACTGCTGAATACCCAGCCTCTCAAAGATAAGACATCTTGGAAAGGAAAGTAGCACAATCTAATGTTGAAACTGTGAACTACCTTGAATATCAGTTCTCTTGGTGTCCCACAGATGTCAAGAATCACTGTTTCCTCACACATTGAAAATATGCTATGTGCCCTGAGAGTTTGCTGTGGTGTCCAAGAGTCTAGGGCACAGTTTGGCAACGATGACTCTCTTCTTTTTCCATTTTTGATTGTTTTCTCATTTGCAAAATATAAGCATCTACTATAAATGTCTAGCAATAATCCATTAAGCCTAAAGTTAAGCAAAATATAACATAAATGTTATGTTATAGTTCTGACCTTCCACTACTTCAGCTCCCTAAATTCTCAGTCTTTTTCTGTGAACACAGAAGACTAGATGCCCTCCGTGGCCAATCATTCCAAATATGTGCCAAGCGGAACATGACAGATCCTTTGGCTCTGTTGCAGATTAAAATAAGAATAGACTTCTTAACTATGTTATTTTTAACAGATAATTAGATTAAGACTGAAGTACAAAAATAGGTGTTGTTTGACACAATTCTCCATAAATTAACCATGCTCAACCACATCTTAACTTAGTCTCGGTTTTTCTGTCCAAGCATTTCACTCACCCTGGATTCTTGTTATTGTAGTCGAAAGTCCTTGGGATCATGTATGTGACTGACAGCAGAATTTTGGGATTAAAGCAAAGCTTGAAATCCAAGCCCTTGGTTTTTTTTCTTCTGAATCAATACCTTTTCTTCTTCATCACTGTTGTCATCATCATCATAATATGAACTATTTATCCTGTTTGGCTGATGTCAATAGTTGGAAAGATGACTTCTATCTCTTGTTTCAAGCTTTTTTCCTGGCTCATTTTCCATCAGCAGAGGAAATAAGACATATTTATTTGTCTCTGACCACCTTTATGAAGCTCTCCTAGCTTCTTTTATCTCCTATTTACTAAGCAGCTATATACAGTTGACACAACCTGCTTCTGACATTAAGCTACTGTCTTGTAACAGAGCCTGTATTACCTTTCAAGGATATTTCCAAGCTTATCAGAACATATTTTTAAAACCTCTCTTTCATAATACACAGAATACAATTTTAGATAGTGGCACAAGGTGGCTTTGCACTTGAAGACAGGTTATCTAATACCAGAATGGCAGTGCCTCCCCATCAGTCCCATTTTCACCAGACTAGTGTTAAACCTCTCTCTCCTTTCTTTCTGGGGCTTTTCTGTAAGTGAGATGGCAACAAATATACTGGGTTCTTCATACTTTAATCTGTTCAGTATTTCCAGTATTGAGAGTTAGGCACATTATTCATGCCACTACAGCTATTTTCTAAATACCTGGAGCTGGGGGGAGGTGGGGGCAGGGAGCTGGATACCTGTTTGGAGCAGGTATCCCAGAAGCCACCTCACCATGTTTAGACTCCAACTGGCACACAGCCTTCAGTGGGAAGACTGATGGATGGTGTTCAGTTAAAAATTAAAAGTCTGGGAAAAGCACAGACCCCGGGGCCAGAACAAAGTACTTGAGTGATGGTTCCTTCTAGAAGTAGGAGTGGGAGCTTTTTCTTGCCCTGCTCCTGGGGATAAAAATGAAGTCTAAACTTCTCTGCAGCAGTGACTAATTCCCTATCAGAGGGCCTCCTGCTTTTGCAGAGCTAATTACACGAGTGGTAAATGAAGGGTCTCTCAGAGTGAGAGCTGACAGAAGAAGAATGAAAGAAAAAGTAAAATCAAATCCCACATTGCAAAACAGGAGGAAATCTTCATCAGCAACAAGAGAGATCAGCCCCCCTTCCCCCAGATCTCCTTCAGACACGTTTTCTTCCTTCCTGACTCATCGGGTTTCTTTAGGAAGCCTGGTGAGAAGGGATTATGAAGCAGGAGAGGGAGCCAGCCTTTTCTGGCAGCAAGGAGCACTTTGATTTCAGATTCTGCAAATCTTCAAGAACAGACTGGGTGTGCTAGTGTTCTAGGCTGGAGTCCAGCGGCAGTTCGGCTGCAGCTGAAGCAGATCAGATGGTCGGTGCTGTCAGCCAGAGACCCAAGGACTTTCCTGGGGCTACACCTCTCCGGAAGTTTGAAGATGTGGGGACAGGTTTGTCTTCTGAAACGCAAGTGTCACCAGCCGGGAGTGGCAGATGCCAAAGGCAGCTGAAAACAGATCTCCATCTGGCAATGGGCTAGGCTTCCTGGGACAGAGATTAGAATAGTTTGAAACAAAGTGGCGGAAGCGCTAGCTTAGTTTTTCATATATTGTTAAGGTCTCTGGGTCATTTCCTGCTTTTGGAATTCATTTCCTCTCCAGATTAGGCAAAACCCAAGGAAGGACAAGAAAAAGGCTGGGGTTTGGTTTTGCCAGGGACCCATCGAGGGTCACCTCTGCCTCTGTGCAGAGCTCTCTGCAGGGTTTGCATCCATCCTCTGTGCTCCTGTCTGCTCACAGAGAGCCAGGAGGGAGGAAGCCTCAGGAATGGAACAATAAATTAGGGAAGGGAGCCATCTCCAGTTGAGTTAGATGAATCCTCTTGTTCCTGGAAAATAGAAAAGGGGGGAACAGACTGGGAAGGGTAAGAATGACAGTTCAGTCAGGGGAGGTCTTGCCCATCAGCACCCCTTTCAAGATGTCAACACACACACACACACATCCATGAAAGCTGGAAGCTGAAAGCCACTCCAGGTGGCCTGGTGCCTGACCTCCTGGAGTCACCCACAGGCCAACCAGGTACTCAGGACAGTGATATTTTCTACACAATGACCTTCTTTGTTGTATTTCACTAGTTTTTATTTCATATTTTGTTCCAACAAGAATTTAAGGCAGCAGTAATTGCCTTTCTGGCAACATTCTTTAGGCTAAGTTTGAGCTCTTTGAAACTGACATGAATCCTTATTGCAAAATCTTTCTGCACTTCCCAGCATGCCATAACATCCACAGCAGTTTTGCAGGGCAGAGACAACACACCCCAGAAGCCAAGGTGGACCCTCTGACCCCTAGGGCCACAGAAACCAGGCAATATTTACTGCAGCTTCTGATACCTTTGCCATTTCTCTAAAAAGTTTTGTCTCCTGATAATGATGTACATCATAAATTCCTTCCAAAAGCCAGCTCCAACAGTCCTTGTTGTCAGGAAAAACCTTGGGTCATATGGCCAGAGCCCATCTCTCTAGACTGAGAGGTCAGAGATCACAGCTGTGGAGGAAAGGCTAAGTTTTTGCCCCAACCCTCATCAGTCTATCACAGCCAACCTGGCAGCCAGTGTGATTTAAAAAAATAATAATAAGGAAGGTACAACCAGTGATTCTGGTGTTTCCTGATCCCCAGAAACAAGATCCAGAGTCTCCCTGGGTCAATTTCAACTGCCTTTGCTCAAGTCTGCAGCTGCCACCATTGTGAGGGGCTGGCCCTGGGGACTACTGCCATAGCTTATCACCATGGCTCACAAATCAATCACCCTGACCTTTCCAAATGGCTCCTTCTCATCAGATGGTCACAGAAATGCTCTCCTGGGACCTTCACAGCAATTGTTGCTGTGAACATTTAGGAAGTTCTATGGGAAGGACGGAAATAACTATGGCAGAATTGCCTGTATAAATAGCAGGGTCAAGAGCACCTGTAAAGAATGATTTTCAAAACAACTAGAAGTCTCCCCCTAATGGAACTAGAAGACATTAGGTTAAGTGAAATTACCCAGGCACAAAAAAGGCAAATACCATATGTATTTTAGATTCTACATACTCCATATGTAGAATCTAAAAAGGTGATCTCATAGAAATTGAAAAATGGTGGTTAACATAGAGGGTGGAGAGAGTGAGGGGGTAGGGAAAAAATTGATCAATGGGTACAAAGTTAAAGTTAGATAGGAGAAATAAGTTCTAGTGTGCACAGTATGGTAGCTATAAATAATAATAATGTACTGTATATTCCAAAGAAGCTAGGGAAGGAAAAAAAAAAACCAAAGAAGCTAGGAGAAAGAATTTTGAACGTTTTCACCACAAAAGAAATGGTAAATGTTTGCCCAGTTTGAACATTACACAATGGATACATAGATCAAAACATCACATGTTGCTCCATATATGAACAATTTTTATGTGTCCATTTTTTAGTTAACTTCTAAAAATTCTTTCTAGAACAAAATAGAAGTCTTCCCAAGAGCCCCAACTTTCCTCCACTAAAGAGCTCTCTGGCAAAGTTAGTCATTATGTTTCCTGAGTCTGATAAACTTTTAAAAAAATCACCTTTAAATTTTAGGGAGGGCTGGGGATGTAGTTCAAGTGGTAGAGTGCCTGCCTAGCAAGTATAAGGCCCTGAGTTCAAACCCCAATTCCACAAAAAAAAGTTTGAGGGAGTCCAGTTGTAGGGGATCCAGAATCTGCATTGCTATCAAACCCAACTGTGATGCTGTACAAGTGATATATGACCTAGACTTTGGAACACTGTGCTGTAAGGAATGTCACATTAGCACAGATGGACATTGCACTTGAGATCTAGGCCTAGAATCCTTCGGTACAATTTCATTCCCAAGAAACCAAAGGCCTCAGGACTGGATGAAGTCCTCTAAAAGTCTAGCTGGGGGCTGGATTCTAACATCAAAGGCCCCAGTGTCTATAAAGTAGGAGAGCTCATTCAAAAGGTCAGAGGGCTCAGGACCCCTCAAGTTCTCCTGAACACTCACTAAAGTTGGTCAATGCAGAAATCTTGAGCCCTCTTGCCCCAAGGCTGCAGTTCTGGAACTTTAAGGTCTTGATATACAGAAACCATAGCAGTAAGAGCATCTTTCTTTGGCCTCAGTCATTACCACGTTGGAAAAATGGAAAGGGAGAAGACTAGATTTACGTGGTGCTTTGTATGTCTTTTAAAAAACAAAACAAAACCAAATTCTCAATCAACCCAAGTATCATTACTTTCATCTTGAAGATAAGAGAATTCAGACTCAAGACATTGCATAACTTGCCAAAGTTCCCAAGGTCACATGACTGTTGAAAGCTTGAGCTGAAATTTGAACTCATGTCTGTCAAGATCTAAGCTCCAGTTTCCTATTATTTCCACAAAAATAGTCATACTTAGACTGTGTGTGTAGCTCAGTGTAGAGTGATGCCTGTCATGCAGGAGGCCCTGGATTCAATCCCAATACCATAAAAACCCCTAAACAATAACCACCAAACAAAATTCATACCTGAAAGTTTTGCTGTGGCCTTTTTGAAGGTCTGGATGTTTTGAGACCCTCAAAATACTCTCACTTTTCTCTGGCCCTCTTCTCACACCTGTTTCCCACTCTGTTTCAGAGTTTCACCTCACCCTTGGTGTTTACTCCATCCCTGACCTCCATCCAATCCCTAACTGTACTCATTTCTTATTTTAACTTCTTGACTCCCAGGTATATAACACATCATGCTACCTCCTCTCCTGGGCCCAGGAGGATTTTTCTGGCTTATAAACACTTTAGTCCCTGACTTCAAAATCAGTGCATCCTAGAGAATTTAGGGTATCCACAGGGATTTCCAAGCTTGAGAATTCTCAACTGTTAAAGAGGCATTTGCGCACACACTTGCACAGGCATATAAACACACATGCGCAGGTCTTTCTTAACTTGGGGCAGAGACTCAGGAAGCCTGGATCAGCCAGTGCTCTTCTGTTAGGAGATGCCGCCATCAAACCTCAACTTCCTAATAATAGTGATTATGCTGGGATGCTGGGCACCCCCTAGTGGGAGTAACGAAGAGAAAAGACAGACTGTTTTGATGCAGCTCTCAACAACAGGTCCACCCCCAACTTCCTGTCCCTCAACTGCCTTTGCCCATCTCACAGTTCATGTAATGATTCATTCTTCCCACAACCACTGGGCCTATAAAGCCTGCCCTGTCTTCACAGCATAATGAACTAAAATTAAGCAGAAGGCAACTCAGGCAGAACAGTAGGAAAAGTTTCCTATGGTGAGAGCTTACAACCCTGAAATAGCCTTATAAGGCAAACTAGGGAAGGGCAGAACAATAGAGAATAAATACGTTGGAAAGATATTTTTAGAGGTGAGGAGGATGAAGGAATGGCTGCTTCCCAGATTTCACATGGTAATGCCCACATGACTTATATTAATGCCCTTTGCTGTGTCATGCCCATTTTAAGGCCAAGGGAACACCTGTTATTTATCCATTTGGAATAAATGTATGAAGTCCTGTCCCAGCAGGGGAGCAACCCATTCATGGGCTGGGTACCATATATGACCTTGGGGCATTTCATTTGTGTGTTACCACCAACTCATCTAAAGGCCACTGCATAGCCCCATAGTAGGTGATGAGCCCTATTACATGGAACCTATAAAGCATTTTCTGAGTACCTACAATAACTTAGGCTTGGGATCTTAGGCATTTTTAAGATCTGCTTACGTTAGTCCCTTGTCAAAGAAATGCCTTAATAAAAGGGAGGACTGGAGGTCAACTCAGTGGTAGAGCTTTTGCCTACCATATACAAGGCCCTAAGCTTGATCTCCAGCACCAGAACTAAAAAAAAGAAAAAAACAGGGAGAGCGACCATGTTTGAATGCATGCACTAAGAATCCTCTGGGCATATTCACAGCCCTTAATTTAATTTCATGTGTGATAACTTGTTCGCTGGGCAAGTGTCACCCAATCTTATCCCGCGGCCCAATGCCTGTCCCTTAGGAATATTATAATTATATAGCACTCCACCTCCATGAACAAACTTGCTCCTATATTTGGGTCATCAGCTCAATAGTGCCCATTCAACTTGGCCTCCTCTGATAAATCCCCTGAGTCTTGCTCAGAATGCAACCAATTTCATTTTCTCTGCTCCAGCTCCTGTCTCTTCTTGAGCTTAGTGGCTGGGACAGTCTAATCCCATGATTGCTTACAATGTTTATCCCTTTCATTTTTTCTTTCAGAACCACTTGTTGATCTTCATCTTTCTGACAACCAAGAACTTTGGAAGCATCTCTCGCCTCAGGCACTCTCATTTTTTGGGTCTAGTTTGGCAGCCTTCCAAACTCGCCAGAGGCATCACAGAATGAAGCTCTCTCTGTGGAGGGCTACAGGACAAATTGGACACAAGGTCATTGGACATCCCAGAGAAAGGTCAAGGATGCTCCAGCATGG
The DNA here is from genome assembly GCF_047511655.1 of Castor canadensis. NCBI lineage: Eukaryota > Metazoa > Chordata > Mammalia > Rodentia > Castoridae > Castor > Castor canadensis. The sequence continues at coordinate 33,702,844 of NC_133397.1, read as the reverse complement.
TCAGTCTCTCAGGCTTGATAGCAAAGCTGGAATTCCTTTTTCAATAATTTGGGCTTGAATTAAAGGCATTTTTCAGTCCTGAGGCCTTTTGGCCTCCATTCTGAATGGACCAGTCAGTAGGAAGGGCAAGGACCTCAATGGCCAGGAAGGACACAGTAACCTTGGACCCCACTGCTCCTCCAACTTGGGAAGACACAGAAGTTGTGGTGAATTAGATGAGCCACTTGGAGTGCTCTGTCAATGTGTAGAATCTTCTAAACAGTGTAAACTGATCCTGCCTTTATAAAGGGAGGTGGAGATGCATTTATGTGCTCAGAGAAGAAAACATGGAAAAAGAATGAGCCCAGGCACCTGTGGCTCACGTCTGTAATCCCAGCTACTCAGGAAGCAGAGACCAGGAGGATCATGGTTTGAAGCCAGCCCCTGAGATATAGTTCTGGAGACTCAATCTTGAGAAAACTCATCATAAAAAAGGCTGGCAGAGTGGCTCAAGTGGTAAGAGTTCCAGTCTTGCAAGCATTAGGCCCTGAGTTCAAACTTCAGTGTCAAACAAAAAAAAAAGAGAATGAGAATTAAAGGAAATAAACCTAACTAGTGGCTGACTGGGGCAGCTGGAAGAAGGGTAATCCTCAGAGAAGAGGTCCTAGTTCTGACAGAAAGAAAAAACCTTCTATATTTCTGTCTCTATTTCAAAGAAATAAAAACCAAACCATAAATGTAAAGATGTAGGTACATTCATCTGGGGAGACAGGATTAAACAAGCTATTACATTTTAAACAGAGACTAGGACTGCCAAAATTAGTACTTTTAACCTGTTAGAGTAAGATTTTTCTTTCTGCAAGTTATCATGGATCAGATGAGACACCAAAGAGGTTTTACAAAATCTTTTTCATGCAAGCTAAGAAGTGTTGATCTGTTGTCTGTTGTGATCTGGATTCCTAGCACTGGATGCTCTCCAACGAAAAGCAAGAGGTGAACAACCAGAGCAGTTATGGGAAACTCAGGTATGTGCTTTTTTGGTAAAGGGAGACAATAGGATGGCCCAGAGCCGCAGCAAACAGAATCAATGGTATGCCACCTTGGGAGGTGGCCAGAGAAATGACCACTGGAACAGGCCCTAGGAGAGCTGCCATGAGCCCCAAGGTAGGACTTGTGGGCAGAGGGGCAGGCCCAAGCCACTTAACACTACCTATGACAAGTTAGATATGCATTATTTGCTAATATCCCCACAGGAAGGGAGTTATGTGCCAGCTAGAGCTCTCTCAGGAAGGCCAGGTATGTAGCCTCTTGGATGATGTCCAAGGAAACCAGGTGAAGACTTGAATTGAGGCCAGAGAGGCAGGGTGTGTAGCACCTCAGGAAGCTGGGTGGGAGGGGTCATTAGCACCACACTGGGGAGGAGGGACAGGGGTGTGGTGTGTCCATAAGGGTGGGTGTGAGCATTCCAGAGCCTAGATAATGTTTATGGGGAGAGCGTCAATAAATATGAAATATTAGTCACTCTTGCTGTCTAAAACCTTTTCACCAGCTGAGTTTCTGATTCTTTTAAAATCACAATCTAAAAAATTCTCATTGAAGCTCAGAGATAGGCCACAGACTGGGTGAGATGGCCAAGTCTACATCACATAGCCAAGTGGAAAAGGCAGGCTCCCTGGAGAGACGTTGTGGACTTCAGGTTGCTCTTCTTCTGAATCCGAGCAAATGAGTAAAAGGAGGCACTCCAGGTCATCGCTGGCATGATCTCATTTCTGGGATGGCTATGATAAACCACTCGACAACACACTCTCCACCCTTCATTTTCATTCTTGTTCTTTCTTCTACTTACTTCCAGTACTAGAGCCAGCTTGTACCACCACCCAACCCCCTATCACGTTGACAGTGGTAGGACACATACAATATAAATTGGCAAATACTGCAAATCAGAGCTTTTATTCTTTCCAGAGAGCTCATTATTAAACATCCACCATACACCACGCCTGCAACTGAGAGCCTTTTACATGGGAGAGGGGGGTGAGCTAAGGGGGAACAAAGGAAGGAGCTTGGGGAGGAGAATGGAGGAGCCCAGGAAGTACAGAGTGAAGTAGTGAATTGCCAAGATTGGTTCTGCCTCCCTCACAGACACACCCCTCTCGCCCCAACTCAAGCCTAGGATCCCATATTGAACAGTCATTTGATATGAATCTGCTATAGGCCTACAATGATGTGGAGGCAGTTTCCTGTGGATTTGGGGAGTTACCTTCCCACTTGAACATTGTTTGAGGTTTATGGTGCAGAGGAAAATAACTCAGGTATGCCCTACACACTCCGTATACTAGGTTATTATATCCTGCACCTTATTATGCATTTTGTACTGTGCTCCATGTGAGGCATATTATCTGTTGTCCATATTACAGATTTAATGTGTTTTCATGTGCATTTAATCTCACTTTTCCTCTCCTCGCTCCCAAACAACAATGTGTTTCCCTTATCCCAAAAAGTGTGTCCATGATCTATAGACTCAGTATCTTACTCTTCTTAAAAATACTCCTGAGTCAGATCATTGTTACTCCCTCAGGAGTAGAGTTGTTGGTTTTAAGGTCCAAACAAATCACCCGGGGAATCTTGTTAGAATGCAAGTTTCTGTGCAATTTTTGCCTCCCACAGCCATCTTTCCCTTCTACCTCTGGGACAGTTAAGTTCCACCTACATCTCTGGAAGGTGCAGCCCCTCGAAGGAGATGGGACCAGGAGTAAAATCTGAACCAAACAACCAAATCCATATGCCAAATGGGGTTCAATGCTCTTTTAAGAATTTGAACTAGAGCTGGGCACCAGTGGCTCACGCCTGTAATCCTGGCTACTTGGAGGCTGAGATCAGGAGGATCACAGATCCAGATCAGCCTGGGAAAAACATTTGTGAAACTCCACCTCAATGGAAAAAATTGGGCGTGGTGGTGTGCATCTGTCATAACAGAAACAGCAAAAAGCATAAAAGAGGGAGATCGCAGTCCAGGTCATCCTGGGCAAAAATCAATACCCTATCTCCAAAATAACCACAGGGAAAAGGGTTGGAAGTATGAGTCAAGTGGTAGAGTGCCTGCTTAGCAAGAGCAAAAGTGCAAAGCCCTGAGTTCTAACCCCAGTGTCAACAACAACAACAACAAAAAAAAAACAGAATTTGAACTAGAATGCTGTCCTGATTTACCTATACTCCACAGTGGAGACTGAAATAAAGATTTGCATGCAATTATTATTTGCAGGGCCCAGATAACAGGAGTGCAGCATATGGAGAATGAAAGAAGGCAGGAAGGAAAGCCAATAAGAGGATGTGTTATTGAGGTGGTAACAGCAAAGGGCAACAGGTGCTGAGACCTGGAACCTGCTAATGAGCCTTCTGCTCCACATGTCAGTACTACCACACGCACTTAGCCAGCCTTTCCGTTACAAGCATTATTGCTTAAATGCCTCATAAGCCTTTATTTGCTAGCTTTCAAATAACATAACTATGAACTCATAAATTTAAATATACTTAATATATCTCAATTCATTGCAGTTATTACCCCTAATTAATGCTCAAATAATCCCACCTTTGGCCATTGAAAGCTTATTCCTATTGGCTCCTAAGTCTTTTTTGGTGCAACCCTAGTAGTCTTTGTTTCATCCTTCCTTTCTGATAGGATCAAATATGCTAAAGCAACTCTATGTAACAGAACTCTCTGTGACGGTGGGGATGAACTGCATCTGTGCCATATGATACTGTAACCAACCACATGTAGTTATTAAGTACTGGAAATGACTACTGGTGGTTCCATACCTGTAATCCCAGCTACTTAGGAGGAGGCAGGAGGAACGTAAGTTTGAGCCAGCCTAGGCAAAGTTAGTGAGACCCTGTCTCAAAAACAAAATAAAAACAAAGGACAGGGAGTATGGCTCAAGTGGTAGAGTGCTTGCCTACCAAGTTGGAGGGTCTGGATTCAATTTCTAGTACCAAAAAGAAAATTACTGGAAATAAGATTATTGACAGAGGAACTGAGTTTTAAGTGTAATTACATTTGTATTAATTTTGCTTTAAGTAGATGTATGTAGCTAGTTGCCACCATATGGGACAGCACAGTTCTTGTGCAAGAAATGGAGAAACTTAAGTCCAGAGAAGCAGGATTTTTCAATGGTAGAATTCAGTCCTTATCATCAGAACAGCATAAAAATTTTTCTACATCTAAATAATCTAAGACCTTTGTAAAATACTGATTTCTGAGCCTGAGAGGTATACTGGTTCACTGTATATGGTGTGGGGCTCAGGAATCTGTTTTATTGTTGTAGGTGCTTTAATGTTACCATGTGATTCTGGTGAGTCTAACTTTGGGCACCACTACCCTGTAATAGATGGCTGGAATGTAATGTTTGTGTTACAGCTATGGTTCATTGAAAATCATTCCAGTGAGTCCACAGTGCATCTTTAACTCCATGTGGCCAGTTTTAGGACTTCTCGGAAGATCATAGTCATGTAATCAAGAACTACAGGTGCTTGCAAAGATTTACTTCTCTCCAGCTACATTGCAGGTCTCTGACCCGCATTCATCTGTAATTAAAAAGGATACCCAGACCAAGCCAAGACTGTTCAGCCTTCATTGTGCCTCCTGTGTATGCCAAGTACTGTGATGGTTCTGAGATTTTACCTGGCTTGCACAGTAACAAGTTAACTTGCCAAGGTTCAAGGATGATAGCAGAAGATAGGAGACTCCCAGGCCAAAGACAAAGGACTTTATTAACCTCAACACAGCAAGGGACATAAAATTTGTGTTGACATTCACTTTATTTGCTCCACCAAATTTCCAAGGGGTTACCATAGAGTAGCCCAGGTTGACTGCACACACAGGTGCTCCATCCTTTTATGAGTTGCAAGCCAACTTGCCCAACTTTGCCCTAAATGAAGACATTATTTTATTATACTCTGCAGCAAATAAACCTTCTCTTTGTTCCAGAGGGACTACTAATCCTGTCTTCTAAGGTTGTTCAAAATGCATGCATTCTTGAAAAACAGTCCTGAACAGAAGGCTGCCAATAATTCTTCTTGAAGACTTGCAGAAATATGTGAGACCCACAGAGTTTTGTCTCCCCCACAGGGCACTACCCAGGGCACCATTTGTGGCCCGTCCACTCCTAGTGAACTACAATCTGAACAGACACCACAGCATCCCTATAGAGACTCTCCTATTCCCTCCCAGCCATGATGACTGAACTTGGTTCTGCCCTCTGCGGGGAGAGGTAGCAACACACCATTGCTAAGAGCAGTCTCCAAAGTCAGACTATCTGGGTTCATATCTCATGTACAATACAAAACTGTGTCTTTGGGAGAGGTGTACAACCTCTCCATGCCCCAATATCCTCATCTACAAAATGGGAACATAATAATACCTGCCTTCATGCTTATTCTAAAGATTACATGAGGACTGGAGGTGTGGCTCAAGTGGGAGAGCACCTGCTTTGCAAGCATGAAACCCTGAACTCAAACCCCAGTCCCACCAAAAAAATAAATAAATAAAAGTTTACATAAGATAAGACATATAAAGTACTAAGTCCTCAGTAAACATTAACTGCTATTACTATTCAATATTATTGTTTTTTTAGGACTTTTCCTAACACAGTAGACCTACTTGCTCTTGTGGAACCCTAACACGCTATTCCCACTCCTATCTGCCACCTTCCATTGTGACCTAAGAGCCAGCTTAATACCATGTTGGGTTTGCAGTATTCTAGGAGGGCACAAACTATGTCCCCCAAGTGAAATTCACTCTGCAGCCTCTTTTTGTAAATAAAGTTTTTTGGAACACAGTCACATCCATTCATTTACATATTGTCTATGACTGCTTTAATGCTTCAATACAAGAGCTGAATAGGAAAGCCTAAACTATTTGCCCTTTAAGGAAAGGTTTGCTAATCCTGCTCTATTCTATTCTATAGACAACCCCATCAACAATATTTAGGATGCCTACTGATCACCCAGGAGACAAAGTAACGGTGCCATCTTTTCACATTAGCTAAACAACTCCAAAGTACAATTGGTAAGACAACAATTTAAACTTTTAGGAACACTGCCTTATGTTACTCTTCTCTGAACTGGATTATTTATGTAGTCCATCAATGGCTAATATCCAGTTAACAAACAAAACATTAGTACTAGATTGAAAACAGAAGACCTCTTTTTAAGAGATACTTCCCTTTATTGAAGGCTTTTATCCAAGAGTGCTCTAAAAATGAATCAGCCTTTTAATAGTAGTAAACATAAACAGAATGTGTCACTTTCATTTTCTCAACAAATATCTTTAACACATTAATAACCTCCTGATCAAGACAGACAGTCAATGAATGGCAGCCAGGGTTGGTGAACACTATCTGTGACCTATGCATTTAGTCCAGGGTTTCACAACTAGTCATGAGATATGTTTAGTCATTGTCAACCGAATATGCACTGAATGGCCACTTTATTTCAAGTGCTCGATGATAAGAATGTGGATACTCACATAGAACTTTCAACTTCTTTCATGAAAAACTCTTTCAGGGCAAAGAGAAAGTTTTTTGAGAAACCAAGCTCTAAGCAAATGACAGAGATGTTTTTTCATATTCAGAAGTCAGGCTGCAATGGCCTTTAGAAAAAACAGCACCACACCCAAAAATGCAAAAAGGGAGAGTAGGGAGGGAGTGTTTAATAATTAATATATTTATTATGAAAATGACACAATATTTTAGAAATTCTGAAGAAAAATTTCCCTCATCCCCATTTTTATTTTTGTGTATATTTCTATCTTAGTCAGATGCATATAAATGTTTGCATACAGTAGACTCTCAGTGAGAGTTTATCTGACCAGGAACTAGTTTTGAAATGTGCACAATGATTTGGGCATGAGGACATTCATCATCAAGGTACCAATGTGTCAAGTATTAGAGCAAGAACTGGTTTCAGCCCTGGCTGCACATTCATGTCTCTTGGTGTATTTGTCTGTCCTTTGTTACTATAAAGAAATACCTGAGGAAAGCTAACTTTATATTAATTTTTTTAGATGCTTATTTAGCTCCCAATCCTGGAAATGGAGTGGGAGGCATTGGTTTGGCCTCTGGTGAAGATCAGATGGGGAGATGGCATTACAACAGCAGGAATATGTGGGAGGAAGAAATCCCATCTCCAAACAGGAAGCCAAAGATAGATTCAGGAGATTGGGCTGCCGTCTATAACAATTCTCAACAGCTCGGGGGATCTCATAAGAGTTACGTTAATCCCTACTAAGGGCAGCACCCTTCCAGTGACCTAAGGACCTGGCATTAGGCCCCACCTCTTAAAGGTCTCACCTCTTCCCAAATCACAGCACTGGAACCAACCCTTGTAGGACATTCAAGCCATGTCCAAACCTCAGCACTGAGGAAGGTCTTCATTGTTTGTTGTTTTCTTTGGTGGTATTGGGCTTTGAGCTCAGGGCCTAACACTTGCTAGACAAGTGCTCTACCACTGATCTGCACCTCCAGCCCTTTTTGCTTTAAGTTATTTTACAGATAAGGTCTCAGGTTTTTGCCCAGGACAACCTCAGTCCTTGATCCTCCAATCTATACCTCTCTGGTATAGATGCCTAGCTAAGTTTTGTGGGGGGTTTTGCTTTTTTTGGGGGGAGGGAGTTGCTTTTTTGTTTTGCTTTGTTTTAAATACTAACATTCTGGGCCCATCTACCAAAGATTTTGATTTAATTAGCCTGAGATGGGGTCTGGGCTTACGTATTATTTTAAAGTTTCCCAGATGACAGTCATTGATGTGCTCAGCTCCCTAATTGTACAGGTCAACTACAGAGGAGTGCACTTCAAGTCTGCTATCTTTCACAGCCAAGAGCTTCCCAGAACCCCTCAAAATCACAGTAAATAAAAAGCCAGTAAAAGCTCTTTATGCAAAAGAAAATATTCAGAAGTTTCTCGGATGGGGGACCAGAAGTAGAAGAGGAGTTTCCAGACTTCTGAGAACAAAAACTTAGCCCTTTGGAAGGACAGAATAAAAGTTTCCTGAAATATTCAAGATCTACCACTCCATCAATATGGGGGTGGCACAGTTCCTTAATTGCTGCTGTATCTTTGGCCTAGTTTATCTGTACTGTCCAAATGTTTGGACTGTGTTCTCTCAGCCATCTTGTCCTAATTCAACAAGATGACCACCATTATTTACAATTCTCCTGAGAGGGGGTCCCATAACTGAGGACTTGGCACACTCACTCTTTTCTTTTTTTTTGGTGGTTGTTGCAATTTAAAATGCTTCTGTGTTGTCTCTCCCTTTGGGAATTTCCTCTGCAGCTACAGATTATCATTATACAAATATTAAATACTTTGAAAGTTCTAGAAAGGAAGGGAATTTGTTTAAGCAATCCCATTACTGTAGTTTAAATAAGACATAACAAATAGCTGTTGTGATTTGACCTGCATTCAAATTCCACTATGTGGTTTGTATGATATCAAATTATATTTAATTTTTCCTTGAGATTTATATGAACTTTTGCCAGAATCTCTGGTTCCCATAAGTCTCCAGATACAGTATATCAACCATCACCCAGCCTGTGTGCACTTCCTCCAAGACCTAAAGGCTGTTCTGGGAAAAGACAGATTAAAACATCTCTCTCTTGGAATGTTAGTTTGACTGAGATGTTATTTAGATTTTTTGAATAGCCTAAATGCCTGGGGTGATCTGAAAGGAAATGCTACAGAGTCTAATGTTGCCTAATAAATAGGGCAAGTCAGGCTCACTGAGGCACAGCCCTAAGGGAAAAACAAAGTCCTCACTCTTGTCCTGAAAGTCAAAACTCCTTGGCTTCACTTGTCATATTCTCCCCTGGGTCCTCACGAATTTCTAAACAATAGGCTGTTAGTTAATAATTTCTTATATTAAAAGTTCCCTATCACTGTGTGGTTTCTATCTCCTGGTCTGACCCATATTGATAAGGGACATTTGCTAGACACTGAGCTCCCCAAAAGCAAAATTCAGTGTACAGATCTGGGACTAGGGCAAGACAAACCAGGCACAGAGTTTGTGGAGTTGTAGGTCACATGCAAGGTCAGCACCTGATGGTGAGTGACTCCTTGCATGTTGTGCCTTAGAGCCCTCACTTTTCTTGTCCTACTGTTTCTCTCTCTCTCTCTTTCTCTCTCTCTCTTCTCTCCTGCCCCCCTTTCCTTTTCAGAGAAGCTAGCACCTCCACAGAATTCTAGTAGGTTTGCAATTAACATTTAGTCAGGACCAAATTGCCTTTTCTTTCTCAGAATCATTTTCTTGATGTATTTGAAGAAAATATTTGAGGGCTGGAGGTGTGGCTCAAGCGATAGAACCTCTGCCTAGCAAGCATGAGGCCCTGAGTTCAAACCCCAGTACCACAAAAAAAATTATTTATGAGGGGGTCAGGGTACAGCTCAGTGACTGAGGTTGCTAAGCATGTGCAAGGCCTTTGCTTAATCCTCAACATTGCAAAAGAAAGGAAGGAGGTCCTCTTCCTCTCTTGTTTGCTTCCCAGCCATGAGTTTTTCTCTACTATGTGCTTCCACCTTAACATACTGCCTCATCACAGTCCTACAGCAATGGAATTAATCAATCATGAACTGAAATCTCTGAAATTGAGAGCCAAAATAATCCTTTTTTCTGAATTCCTCATGTCAGGTATTTGTTACAGTTAATGGAATGGTAATAAATATAACTTGTTTTAATATAACTTTCTATCAGTAACTTTTGCACATGACTTTTTCCATCCTTTCATTTTTAAGGATCAATGTGTATCTAACTATATCTCTAAAATAAAATACTATAGACAAAAAAAAAAAAGAAAGGAAAGAGGGTGGGAAGGAAGAGAGGAAGGAAGGGAAAGAAAGACAGGAGGGGAGGGAGGGAAAGAGAAGGAGGAAGGGAGGGAGGAAAAGACATTTGGGTCTAGACACAGTATAGTGTAGTATTCAAAAACCAGACTTCAAAGTGTTACAGATTTTGAAGTTTCAATAAACCCAGGTTCAATCCTAGTCCTACTGTGATTCTGGTCAAGTTTCTGTCACTTCAGTATCTTTAGCTGAAAAATACACATAATAATAATAACTACTTAAAAGGGTTGTAGAAAGGATTAAATAAGATTGAGTGTATAAAGGACTTAGTTTGGTGCTCTCAATTGTCAGTTTAGGATGATGAGCTAAAGTCACTCTCCTTGGCCCCACATTCCCCCAGTCTGAGGCAGAAGGATGAAATAAAAACCAAAATCCATTATGTTAGTAATTAGTCTAAACTCACAACAGTCAAACATTGCTTTCCTCTGTCCCAAGAGCTGACTGAAAGCCAAAGTAAACAAGGTTTAAGAAGGAATGTAAAAAACAGCAATGAGAGAAGATTGAATTAAAAGAAATATTCAATCTGAGGTTTTTTCCATTTCAAAAAACTGAGATGTTATTAAATTCAGTTCAGTGAGAATATTTTACTGTTCCTTCCATGTTCCAGAAATTATGCTAGGTAGTAAAGATTCAGAAATAAGATATCCTCCCATCCTGCTCGAAAGCAGCTGAAGGTCTTGAGGTAGAGAGATAAACATATAAACAGAACAAAGGCTATTCTCAGTGAAGGTTAGTCCAACTGAGGTGGAGTCCATGGCTCTACAGGAGGGAAGGCAGGGACCTGCAAGGTCAGAGATTCCTTTCCAGAGGAAAAGGTAGTATCTGTACTCTATTCCACTGCAAAAGTGGGAAGGGACACGTAAACGTATTCAGGGGACTAGATAGAGCAAGATGGTGTTTTGTCTAAAACTTGCTGTTAGTTGTTCATTTTGAGCTTGTCTTAGTCCATTTGGGCTGCTGTAACAAAATTAAGTGCCATCAACTGAATAGCTTATAAGCAATAGAAATATCTTCCAGTTCTGGGGACCCAAAGTTCACGATCAGGGTGTCCATGTGGTCAGGTTCTGATGAGGATCCTCACAGTTTGCAGACTGCCACTTTCCACCATAACCTCAGGAGGTAGAAGGGGTGAACTAGCTGTATGAGATCTCTTATAAGGGGTCTGAGCCCAATGGTAGGCTCCTCTTTTGAGGTGACCTAATTGTCTCCCAAAGGCCCCACTTCTTGGGGTTAGAATTTCAATATATGAATTGGAAGGGGACACAAACATTCAGACTGTAGGAGATCTACTAACATTGACAAGGATAGTTACCACTTATCAAATACTTGGCATGTACTAGGCATTTTTGGTCATCCCAGAAATCCTGAAAGGCCAAAATTATTATCATAATTTTACAGATAATGAAACTGGAGCTCTGAGAGATTATGTATTTTCCAGCCACAGTTCTGGAGCCAATGCCACCTTCCTCGTGTTGACATTGTCCACTTTCTGGCAATCAATTTTCTATTTGTACCCCAAATCTCACAGGACCCAAGGAGCATTTCTAAACCTGAGAAAACCTGACCTGAATTAGCTACCAGATAAGTCAGATTTAGTCAGCTTTTATTCACAACAGAAAATTACATTTCAGCAGAAATACAGATGAGCTACCTAAACCAAATGGACTTCCTAAATTACATTTCTAAAACTATTCTGCCAGATTATTATTGCAGAGCCAGGTACTGGTGGCTCACGCCTATAATCCGAGCTACTCAGGAGGCAAAGATCATGAGGATCGAGGTTCAAGGCCAGCCCAGGCAAGTAGTTCACGAGGCCCTATCTCAAAAATACCCATCCCAAAAAAAGGGCTGGTGGAGTGGCTCAAGGTCAAGGCCCTGAGTTCAAACTCCAGTACTGCTTAAAAAAAAAAAAGATTATTATTGCAACTAAAGGAATTGCAAAAGAAAATGTTCTTAGATTTTATACCATTCTTAGCCCAATATGTAAAACTCCTAGCACAGAGCCTGGCCCAGAGTGGGTGGTCACCAAATGTTACTTCTTTTCTCCCTCTTTTCTTTTGCTGCAAGCTATAGAAATGTAACAGTAAACTGTGCAGACAGGCCAGGAGAACATACTATCCAAAGACAACAGGATAGAAAATTAAAGGCTTATCACCCACAGTCAAGGTTCATGTCTCTCCAAACCACCTCTTGAGAAATGCAATTGTCTGTATGACTTTGCCCAAGTCCTGACCTTGACCAGAGAGTCATTAGCACTCAACAGATACACTTTCCATAGTGCCCTTAATTAAGTCTTATATTGGTGTTAGAGATAAGCTTGCTAAGAGAAACCAAGAGGTAGGGTTAGAAACTATGAAACTCAGATAGGAAAAGTAGACTACATAAAATAAGAACCTGGACCAACTTTATGAACAGCAGGGACTGGCTTTGAAGTGGATGGTGAGGGAACAGGGCATAAGCATCATGACCTATAACTTGAGGTTCTGGTACTCCAAAAAGAGCATTTATGACATTTGAGGACATATTTCTTGATTAGGGAAAGATTAATAATGACATGGAGTGATTACTATATGCTAAGCACTTAGCCTGGCACATAGGCTGTACTCAATAAAGAAGAGCCACCATTACCATTAAGACTTTGCTCTTTACCATTAATCTTGTTGTTTGTGAAGGATAGTACACAAGTGTAGCATGTCTGTGTGCATGCGTGCATGTGCACATGTGTGCACACTGAAGAAGGTATTGTGGTGGGCTGAAAAATAGCCCTCCCAAAGAAACCAGGGCTGAGTTAGTTGGTTCTTCATCACTGTGACAACTTAAGGGAAACAACTTAAGGGAGAAGGATTTTTTTGTCCCACAGTTTCATGGTCACTTGGCTCCATTGTTGCTGAGCCCATGCATGGTGGAGCAGGACATCATGGTGGGGAGTTATGTGGTGAAATAAAGTGGTTTATCTCACAGCAGACAGGAAACAGAGAGAGAGAGCGAGAGAGAGAGACAGGAAGGGGCCGGGCAGGCACAAGATAGGCCCTTCAAAGGCACTCCCTGTGACCTACTTCCCCCAGTTAGGTCCCACCTCCTATTGTCCACCTCCTCCCAACAATGCCATCAAATTATGAATCCATCAATGTGTTAGCTCACTGGCGAAGTCAGAGCCCTTATGATTCAATCTCCTCCCAAAAACCCACCAGCTGGCATCCAAGCCTTAAATACATGAGCTCTCCAGAGATATTTTTAGGTTCAAATCATAACAAGATCCTGAACCTCAGATCCTGTAAATACTATCTTATTTGGAAAAAGAAAAAAAGTCTTTTCAAAGGGAGATCAAGTTGAAGATCTTGAGATGGGGGAGATTGTCTAGATTATCTGGATGGACCCCAAATGTATCATAAGTCTCCTTATAAGAAAGGGACAGATCCAGGAGTGGTGATGCACACCAGTAGTCCCAGCGACTCTGGAAGCCAAGGCAGGAGGGTCACAAGTTTGAGGCCAATCTGGAAACTTGCCAAGACCCTGCCTCAAAATTAAAAAACAAAAAGAAAAGAAAAGAAATAAAAATAGGGCTGGGGTTGTAGCTCAAGTGGTAGAGCGCTGGTAGAGTGGCTCAAGCGGTAAGAGTGTCAGCTTATTCAGCAGCCAAGTGTGATGCTCTGAGTTCAACCCCCCAGTACTGCCCAAAAAAATAATGAATAAAAATAAAATTTTAAGGGCTGGGGGAAAAAAATTAAGGGCTGAATCATGATCATTTGCCTAGCATGTGTGTGTGAGGGCCTGGGATTGATCCCCAGCACAACAAAAATAAAAGTGGGGCAGAGGAAGATTTCATATCCTGTGTGTATACGCACACACATAAACACACACACACACACACACACACACACACACATATACACACAGGAAAATAGTGAAGACAGAACAGAGAGAGATTGGCAGACGCAAGCCTTAACAATTGGAGTGACAGCCATAAACTAAGCAATGCCAGCGTTGGCCAGGATCTGGAAAAGGCAAGGAACAGATCTCTCCTGGAGCCTCTGGAACAAACCCATTCCTACAGATACCTGGATTTCAGCCCAGTGGTTTCACCTTCTGCCCTCCAGAACTCTGAGAGAACACAGTTAGATCGTTTTAAGTTGTCAAGTTGGTAGTAACTTGTTATAGCAACCACAGAAAATGAATGCAGGTGTTAACTGACCTTTCAACCTAGCAAGATTCATCAGTAAACTATTTTCCAGAGTGAGTGAGATGTCTATATTCATAGAACTATGCAGTTTCATAGGTACACACAATGATATGCTGATAAACCAGTTATCTGTGGAGGGGAGACCCCTGATTTCTATCAGATGGCAATTTCTGTAATATAAATATCCCCACCATGACCCAATTTCACAGGCTTAAGATCTGGCCCCCCAAATTTCTTACCATTTAACAATCGCTCACACAAGCCAGCCCATCCCTACAGAGGTGCTTTAAATCATGAGGAAGACAGCTCAAAAGCTGTGTTAACATAATTTAATTTCTCTGTGATAATTTTGAAGGGCACTTCATGGTATTGTAGTTCCTGAGAGTCAACATGGGGAACGTTAATTACACTGCACTGGGTACATGCAGGCTTGCTAATCAACAGCCTGGTGAGAGATAGCTTGCCACATTGCAGGGCTGAGAAGAAAGAGCTAGAAGCACAAAGCCCTGTCAGCTGTCAGTGTGTGTTTTCTTCCTTACAGAGCTGTGGGAGGAACTCACTAGAGGCCATCCCTTCCCTGAGGTAAATTTATTATGGTATAAATGATAATAGCAGTGAGAGAAGTCTTAGACATTTTTTCCAGTGGAAAAAGGCTTAATGATTTTCAAAGTGAATTGGACTTTCACCTTAAGGAAAATAGAATGGAGGCTTTATCTCAACCAGAAACAAATGGAGTGTGTAAAAGGCAGTCTCTCTTCAGCCCCATGCTACTGACTTCTGAATTGCATTCCAACTGTATTTATCTGGGGCTTGGGAAATTTTCCTCGTTCCTGGGAAGAAAGTGAACTAAACCATATGACATCTCTGGCAGGAGTCACAATTTCACACAAAAACTTTCTTACGCAAACTTCCCATATTGCTTCCCCTGGTGGATTCACTGTCTCCAGGGAAAGTTTACATCTCCAACAGCAATTCTGTTGAATGCAAGTGAGAGCTGAGTGCCAAACCCTGAAGCCTTTGTTTCTCCAGAGCTGTCTTAAAATCATTTTTTTATGGATGATGTCATGACAGATAAAAGTGCTTCTAGATTTTTGTTTTAAAAGCATAAAAAACAAAGTTCCTCAAGTAAAACAATAAGCAAATATGGTTACTATATCTGCAACTCAATGATGGTGTTTCCTTTAGATAAAATGCTAGAGTATTTGTTACTTACATGACATTGGAGATAGGGCTGGTCACTGGAGAGAGAGGTGGCAGAGACTCATGGATGGTTATATGATTTATTCCTGAAATGAATTGGTTATGAAAATCAATGCTTTCAAACTTCAAAATGTGACACACACACACACACATATGTGATCATGTGTATAAACTTATAAAAACAACAGCAAGACAATTCTGAGCCATCCTTGCTGGTGGAAAAAAGTAAGGATGA
Organism: Castor canadensis; assembly: GCF_047511655.1. NCBI lineage: Eukaryota > Metazoa > Chordata > Mammalia > Rodentia > Castoridae > Castor > Castor canadensis. The sequence goes on along the minus strand of NC_133397.1, from coordinate 33,687,363 downwards.
GGTCACCATCTGTGTTTCAGTATGATTGTGGCATATCCTGGTGCCACACATACAAAGCCAGGCCAGGATTTAAATCAGATGATTCAAAGTGTGTCTATCTGTAAAGGGTTTTCGGAGCACGTGTGACAGATAATCACAGCGATGAGATGTTCTGCCCAGGTTCGACCAACACCTACTGCAGACAGCATGTTCATCACCTACAGGAAGGGAGCTCAGAGCTGGGGAAGAGACTGGATTTGGGATGCTTGCTTCAATCTCTTCTTTAGCAGCACTGAAGAGAGATAGGGAAGCAGTTCAAATCCTCTAACTGTCCTGAAGGCTTTGTTGTACAAAAATGGACAATTGCTACAGCTTGAACGGCTACTGTATTGACTACTTATTTTATTTGTGACATTATGCACACCTGGCAGAGAACTCTATTAGGAAAACGTTTGCAGTTCTCCTTTTTGTGAGCCAAGTTACCTCCTTCCCTGCACTGTAAGGCTATAAGAACCCAAATTTCTGCCTGTACAGTTTTAACTAGCACTTTTCCTTCGGTGAGTATGCTTAAGATCCCTTAGGAAAACTATATCAGATTTCAAGCACATAAAGAAAGAGGAGGAAGAAAGAGATCATAACAAGGAATAGCAATCAGTAGTTCAAGCTCTTAGATCAGCAGTAAGAAATGAGATGGACAAAAATAGAAGCAGCAAAAACTAACAAGAAACTCAGGAAAAACAATGATTTTTATAATACTCCCATGCCTGAAGAACAACCCCAAATAGTGAGAAGAATATATATTGTCCGGGTACAAGCTGTATAATAACAGACAAAATGCCTAATTCCTCTGAGTCTTAATATCCTCATTTCTTTTTTCCTTTTTTTTTGTTATTGTTGTTGTTTTGGTTTTTGTTTATTGAAACAGGGTCTCATTATGTAGCCTGGGCTCTCCTTGAACCTGCTATCCTCCTGCCTCTGCTTTCCACGTGCTGGAACTACAGGTGTGAACAACTATGCCCAGCCCAACTCCTTGTTTCTTAAATGGGACAACAGCACCTAATCCATAAAATATTTTGAAAAGACACACAGTTGCATCTCAGGAACTCTAGTTGTCATCCAGTGGACAAGAAAGTCCACTGTGGGTTTCTTGGAGGCTGGGAGTTAGTGGGCAGCTGGTTTTTGTCAAAGTGCCTGAGTATGCTGGGAGGAAGGACCAAGGGTTGAGGAGGGGTTGCAGAGGCTCCCCTGCCCCTGCATTTCATTGGTACACTTTCATCACCTTCCTGGCCATGCTTAAGGCTTTCTGAGATCCCAGTAGGGTAGAGGAAGCCTGGAACTTCTCAGCCCGCCTTGTGCCAGATTTCCTCTGCTTCATCCCTTGGAAATCATCCAGGACACAGGCATCACTGGTAGCAAAAGGCCTCGCAAACTGACCCCACTCTATTTATCTTGCACTGAGAGGAGAAGGGCCCAGGGGTAAGGAGCGCAGGTTTTGAAGTGAAACAGGCCTATTTTCAAAGCCTGTTTCTGCCATATGTCTCCTCTACGTCTCAACTTTCTAACCTATAAAAGATGATCATAATGACGGAGGACCTCCCTCATATGGTCCTCAGGAGGATGGTGACCAGCGTACAGAGTGCTGGCTCCATGCAGAGCTCTAGTCTAAGTATAACTCGTTTCTTTCTTTCTTTCTTGAGGCACTGGGAATTGAACTCAGAGCCTTGCATCTGCTAGGCAACTGCTATACCACTTAGCCACACTCCCAGCCCTTTTGTTTTTAGTTTGTTTTTCAGATAAAGTCTTGTGCTTTTGTGGGGGTGGACCATGGATGACCATTCTCCTACCTCTGCCTCCTGTATAGCTGGGATTACAGACATGCATCACCATGCCTGCCACTATAACTCATTTCTTACTTCAACTCTGAAGTATTATTATTCCCATCTGGCAGATGTGGAAATTGAAACATGGTTTCCATTGTTTGATCAAGGATCAAGAGCCTTTATTAGTTTGGCTCTGTGTTCAGCTATGCAGCCTGGCCTCTCTAACAAGGGTGAAGGAAGTAATGCCTGTACAGTTATTAGCAATGTCTAGAAATTGAAAAAAAAACCAGTCTATACCTGGTAGCTATTGTACATGTACATATACTATACATCTGAGACTTTGGCATTGCTATTTAGGTTCCCACTTGAATATTTGTTGCATGCACAGCACTTGTGTTCTGGTCCATCAGTAGATGAGGTCACAGTACAGATCTTCTGGGGCCATTCTGGCTGATTTTTCCAAAGTCACTGGAAATTTCAGTGAATAGCTGGGCAGATTCGTCAACAGAACCTGCAGTAATTGTTTACTTTTCATCTGTTGGGTAATTTGCTACTTGATCTCACCAACCATGAAGAAATCTATTTTACTGGCAACTGACTTTAGAGCTGGTGGGTCTTGCTAAAAAAGGTACCATCATTTAGGTTAAGAAATTTACTTATGGGATAATTGTTTAGGTGAGTTATAAACTTAGTTGCATAATTTGAAAGGAATTCTTTTATGTTAACAGCAAGTGGTGGGGGGGAGTGGTGGAATAAGGGGGAGGGGAAGCTGGGAGTTTAACAGTAAAATTCTATAAATATGTTAAATAAAAAAGGATCAATTGCCTTCTTATTGGATGTATTTTATCACTATTTAATTCATGTCTTGTAGCTATTCTAAAAAGCCAAGACTCTCAAAGGGATAATAAAATGATTTTGTAAAGGAAAGAACAAGAGTTCACCCGGTGGCATTACCACCAGATGGGCTGGGATTTTAATATGAGCCTTGATACTTACCAGCTGTTCAAGACTGGACACATTACTTAATCAATCTGAGCAGAAATAGTCTCATATCTAAAATTTAAAGAACAGCCTCACCAAGAAATTTGGATTAAAGTGTGTCCAAGTTTTGTTGCAAAAGATAAGGGACGTCAAGTATATGGAGAATACAGAGGCCTGTGCCATGCGCAGGAATGCAAATTGGGGCAGACATTAATGGAAAATAGTATAGGGGTCTCTCAAAAAGTTAAAAATACAACTACCTTAAGATCCAGCACTACCACTTCTATATATGCATCCAGCAGACATGAAAGCAGGGCTCTGAAGAGATCTGTACTCTTCTTTTGCAGTAGCATTATTCACAATAGGCAAGATAAGGGAACAATCAAAACGTCCATCAACAAATGAATGGATAAAGAAAATACTATATATACACACATAAATGCAAAGAATATTACTCAGCCTTTAAAAAGAAGGAAATCCTGCCATTTGCAGCAACATGAATGAAGCTGGAAGCTATTATACTAAGATAAATAATACACACACACTCACACACACACACACACACAGAAATATGCTGTGTGACCTCACTGGTATGTGGAATCTAAAATAGTCAAACTCACAGAAGCAGAGGATAGAATGCTGGTTGCTCGGAACTAGAAGTAGGGGTAGATGGGGAGGTGTTGGTAAATGGGCGACAAAGGTCTATTTATACAAGACAAATGAAGTCTGGAGATGTATTGCACAACAATGGGACTGTAGTTAACAATACCGAATGGTAGGGTAGCACGGAAATTTACTAAGAAGATAAACCGTAAATGTTCTCACCGCAGGAAAGTTAGGAAGGAAGGAGGGAGGGAGAGAGGGAGGCAGGGAGGAAGGAAAGAAAGAAAGGAGAGAGGGCAGAAGAAAGGAGAGGAGGGAGGGAGGGAGAAACAATACTATGTGAAAAAATGGACATGTTAACTAGCTTCATTGTGGTGATTAACAAAATACTTCTACACATCAAACCATCAAATTATATACTTTAAGTGTACATAATTTCTGTTGTAGATTATACTTCAATACTGGAAAGTCCATTACACGGGAGATGCTCAGTAAATGGTAGCCAATGTTATTATCTTGGTTTTTCTTTCCATAAATCTCATGACCTAAATGAGAAAACTTACTCATGGCTTATATCCAGATATTTTAAGTATCTAGAGGCATACTTTCTTTTTTATTTATTTATTTTTTTGGTGGTACTAGGATTTGAACTCAATATAGAGGGATACTTTCAATCTGAATTATATGCATCACAGGCTGGAGACATGGCTCAGGCAGTAGAGTACCTGCCTAGCAAGGGTGAAGCCCTTTCACTTAAGTGGAAGAAATTCTAGAGTGGAGAATTGACTTTCTAAATTTGTCTTAGTCCGTTTTCTACAGCTATAACAGAATACCAGAGCCCAGATAATTTATAAACAGAAGTTTATCTGGCTCATGGTTCCGAAGACTGGGAAGTCCAGGAGTTTAGGACCAGCATCCAGCAAGGGCCTTCATGCCACATCATTTCATGGTGGAAGGTGTTACACTCCTCCCTTTATGATTTATCCACTCCCTTGATAAGGTCTTAATCCATTCAGGCAGGTGGTGCCCCCATGACCTGGTCACTTCTTAAAGGTCACCCTCTTCATACCATCACAGTGGTAATTAAATTTTAACCTGAGTACATGGAGAGGTCAGTCAGACCATAGCAAAATGACTGGGCAAAAGTAGTTGAGTAAATTACCCAACCAATGCAAGAGGAAAAAACCCCACATGGTTCAAAGGATTTAATTCTCTGTTTCTGAGTTCCTTTATTGCTGCAACTCTCTCGTGTGCTTTAGTCATGGACACATGACCGCTTCATTTCCAGTTTTGCCCAGGAACTAGAACTGTATTTTGAAACAGGGACAATTGGATTTAGAAAATCACTTTTGCACAAACAGAACTCTTTTGCAGCTAGTTATTCAAATATCCAATGACAGCACAATAAAAATTTAGCACCTTCATTTAATTAGATGCTCATTTTACTGTTCTCTGGAAGTAGTTACACTACTACTATTTGGAAACAGCTCTCTTTCATGATTTTAACATAGAAGCTAACATTAAGAAGTAACTTTGATGATCTGACAGTGCTGATGTGATTTCAAAATATGGTCAGGATGACTCTAACTCAATGAGGCTTATATGCCTATATTTGGGAAATAAGGAGCTGTTTGTAGGATTTTTCATAGCCACTGCAAAACGGCAGATGAAGATAAATTACAGAAATCAGGGTGGCATGTTGCAGTCAATGCTGTTCCCATAGACTGAAACAAAGCTGAAAAACAAATGAATGGACGATGAAAACAATAAAGTCTGAGTAATATTGCGTACTCCCCTGCGATTAAAGCCTAGCACACACTGTGAGTCAAATGCAGAGATAGACTAGTTTGGTGGACATCACTGAGTTTATTCTTGGGTAAGCCACAGCTGCTTCACATTTACCATTAAAAAAGTGCTTTGGGGAAATGAAACTAGCCACCTTTCATGCGTGTGGTCAGTTATTCATAAGTAAGCACTTATGATGAGAGAAAGCATGCTTAAAATATTCTAATGGCCCTTCTATATTCTGGGAAATATACTTAATATAGTTTCATCCTATATTTTGATACCTAACTCACAAAATATTCAAGAACTTTCCATTATGTGCTGAACTCGAAGGCATAAATTTTCAGATGGGTTGTTTATTCTGAGCTGGTAGCTTGCTATTCCAAAGATCTAAATGGTGCTCCTTCAAATACTACCAAAGAAGCGTGTAGTGTAAACTGGAGAAATGTAAGGGTGGAAATCGCTAATAGTGTTAAGGCTAATGTTTATTCAGTACTTATTATTTGCCAAACATTGTTTTTCGTGCTTTAGCAGAATTATTACATTTAATCAGCAACTCCAGCAGGACAAAAAAAAAGGCGTAAACCAGATTGTAAAAATTGTTTTAAGTAGTGGGGAGAAAGATAAGGGAGAGAGATGGTGGGGACACACTTAACTAAGACATATTATAAGCACATATGGAAATGTCAAAATGAATCCCTCTGAACAACTAATATATGTTAATAAAAATGTTAGAAAAAAAAAAAAGAATTGAGGGACCTGAAAATCCTAATGGTTGAGAAATAATTAAATCCCTTAATGGGAATAAAGGATTTTTCTGGCTTCTTTTTTTTTGGTGGGGGGGAAGCACTGGGGCTTGAACTCAGGGCTCATACTTGCCAGGCAGGCCACTCTACCCCTTGATACACTCCACCAGTCCCAAATGGGAATAGAAGATTTTTCTCAGGTGATTCTTTGGCAATTTATATAAAGTTTTCCTAAAATTAACTGCACACTGATACATATACTGCAAGTGTCTACAGTCAAGTTTTAAATGATTTCTCTGCTTTATTAGTCATTCACCTCAGTTTCTATATGAAACTTACTCATTTTCCATACCTTAACTTTTGCTAACTTATCTTATCCAGGAACACACTGCCAACTCCAGAAGCTCTGTCATGATTTGGGCCGTTCATTCATGGCTCAGTCTTAACTACCTACTGTGCACCACACCCTGGGGACCCAATAAGACATGAACTCTGCCCACAAAAACCATTTAGTCTATTAGGAGAGCTGTGTAAACAAACCAAAGCAAATATAATGCGCAATACAGTACAGGTGGGTAGAATGGCGGTCCAAACAAGGAAGTAATGTTCACAGAATAAAAAGGAAAATTCTTGCCAGGTGCTGGTTGCTCACACCAGTAATCCTAGCTACTCAGGAGGCAGAGATCAGGAGGATCACAGTTTGAAGCCAATGAGATCCTATCTTGAAAAAAAAATCATAAAAATAGGCTGGTGGAGTAGCTTAAGGTGTAGACCCTGAGTTCAAATCCAAGTACCGCCAAAAAAAAGGAAAATTTTGGAAGAGTTCATAGAAGCAGTGATACAAAATCAGCATCTTAAATGCAGATGCCAATCTGTGGCATTCATGAGTGCTCAATTTATTTGTATGTTCACTGTACTTTAAAAATTCCATTTTAAAAAGGGATACAAGGCCTGGGAGGCGCATACACTGCAGAGGTAGAGCACTTGCCTCGCATGTGTGAGGCCCTGGGTTCAATCCCAGGCACCACAAAACAAGTATGTGAGGTAGAGTGTGATTATGGAGTGATGTGTTGCTTCATACACTCCAAGAAGCACACCACTAGGTGATTTTGTCATTGTCAGATGTCGCAGAGCTCACTTCCACAAACCAAGATGCTATCAGTCAATCACTTGACCTGACCTGATGCGATCAAGACTAGTAAGCCAAAGATACGTGAGGCTGCTGCCGGAGTCACATGGAACACTGTTTTACAGTAGGTTTTTTATAAGTAGAAAGAATACAGGAATACACTCAGAAAGCATATAGAGCACACACATAAACCATGGCATAATGGCTTAGTGTCATTGGCCAGATTAATGTACTGTACCCACTCTGTGTGCTGTGTCTACACAGCTGGCGGTGCAGCAGGTCGGCTCACCCAGGGCCACACACATGAGAAACTCAAAGCATCGACTGTATGAGTAATGCGCTGTGCTGGTTGTGACTCACATCATCAGGTAAAAGGAATCTTTCAGTCGCATTTCAGTTTTACAAGACTGTCATCTTATATGTGCCCCACTGTTGACCCAAATGTCGCTACGTGGTACAGGACTGTGTGTTCAGTTTATCTATTGTTTCATATTGTTTTACATCCTGTTCTGAAATCCTACACTTCATTTTTTTCCTTTAAAGTAACTAGTCAAATTGTTTTAGAATCAATGTAAAAATGATTTTTAAAAGACAAGACCCAACACAGTGATGCCACATCCAGGTCTCACAGGGAGACAGACAGACATGTCCATTCCTGCATAGTTTATAAGAGAAAAAGAATAATTTAAAGATCCACCAACAAGAGAATGGATAAATTGTGGTATGCTTGTTTTATTTCATCTTGTCCTTATTTATTTTATTTTATTGGTGCTGGGTATTGAACCCAGGGCCTTCAGCATGCTTAGCTCACACTGTACCACTGAGCCTCACCCCCAGACTCTGCTGTGATCTCTTTATATGATGGAGTACTGTCTGGCACTTTTAATGGCCTAAAAGAAGTATATTAATGTATGTTGAAAGAGAAGTTGAGAAGAAAGCATAGAACATATCTTTTAACATAGAAGGAAGACAGGCATGCGTGCTGGTGGGGTTTGAGCCATTGGCCTTTGGCTGAGGTGCTCGAAGCATTATCTAAAATGTTTGGATCCCGTGAAGCTGTTATACCCAAGTTTACCAGCAGACTTGGGAAGGAATGGGGTCGATGAGTTCAGTTTCTAAACTCAGGAATGCTGATAAAACCCTGCCCTGGTGATGGCGATCACTAACCAGCTGTGCTTGGAGAACACGTGAGATGAGTGTCAGTCTGCTGCAGGCGTTAGGCGAGCGCACACATGGCTGTACACTTACTAAGTAGCAGCTACTTCATGGCATGACAAATGTATCTATGACATTAAAAAGATGGAAAACAGGCAAGTCAACACTATTAATTATGGATACATATGTAACATGTAAATGCACACTGGAATTGAAAGTCAAAATTCAGAGTAGTTGTTACCTCTGCAAGTAGCAGGAGAGACAAGGGAAAGGCTGGTTACAGGAGGCTTTAACTGCATCTATGGAACTTTAACTTGAAAGGGAGGGAGAAAGGGATGAAAGAGGGAGAGAGATGGGGAAAGAGAAGGAGGAAGAAAGAGATCTGGAGTAAATATGGCAAAATTGTATTATTTAGCTGAGCTGGGTGGTAGACCGTGATGCTTTGGTTGTTATTCTGTATACGTCCTGTCTGAAGTCTTCATAATAAAATGAAAGTGTTCTCACCTTTATCACATTCATTCACAGTGTTATTAACCAAATCTAATAGACAAAACCTTTGAAGCAAATGGCACATACCATTCTCTGGTTGTACTAGTAAACAAACTTTTTTGCATTTGTGGAAAATAATATTTACAGTGTCACTTCCCTGCTGGCCTTCTAGCACATCCTCAAAGACCAATGTAATGTCTTGAGCTCATAAAGGCAACAGCTGGTGCATATTAACTGCTCTGTTGCTGAACCAGTTTTTGGTTTGATCAAAGCACTCCTGAGAGACTAAGGAAGGAAAGATTGACGACCTGTTCAACACTTCGTTATGCCTTTGGGGGCTTTTTTCTTTTCAGAATTTGTAAGAAGGATGTCCACAGTTTAGTAGGCCTCCAAATGACAAAGAAAAATAATGTTAATTCTTTTGCTAATAGTACATTATTTCATTTCAGAGGCAAAATGAAACCTCAGTCAGGTTACTAAATAAAGCAACCAGATCCAAATCAGTATTTGGTCTCTGATGTGAAAAGATAATGAGGATGCTGGGGAGGATCACAGGCACACTAGTCCCAGCTACTTGGGAGGCTGAGGATTCCTTGAGCCAAGGTGAGCCAGGGCAATATATGAGTCCCTTAGCAAAAAACAGCAACAGCTGATGAGAGCTCACATCTGTAATCCAAACTACTCAGGAGAACAAGAGGATCCCTGTTAGAGAGCAGCCCAGGGCAAAAAGTTAGCAAGACCCTCTCAACAACTAAGCTGGGTGTGGTGGCTTGTGCGTGTAAGCCCAACTACATGGAAGGTATAGGTAGGAGGATGGGGTCTGAGACTAACCCAGGTAAAAATGAAAGACACTACCTAAAACATAAACAAAGCCAAAAAAAAAAAAAAAAAAGGCTGGAATGTGGCTCAAATGATAGAACACCTGCCTATCAAGAGCAAGGCCCTGAGTTCAATCCCAGTACCATGAAAGAAAGAAGGAAAAAGAGAGAGAGACAAAAAGGAAGGAAGGAAAGAAGGATGGAAGGAAGGAAGGAAGGAAGGAAGGAAGGAAGGAAGGAAGGAAGGAAGGAAGGAAGGAAGGAAGGAAGGAAGAAAGGAAAGAAAGAAAGGAAGGAAGGAAGGAAGGAAGGAAGGAAGGAAGGAAGGAAGGAAGGAAGGAAGGAAGAAAGAAAGAAAGAAAGAAAGAAAGAAAGAAAGAAAGAAAGAAAGAAAGAAAGAAAGAAAGAAAGAAAGAAAGAAAGAAAGAAAGAAAGAAAAAGAAAGAAGCTGAGGATATGAAGAGTGGCGGTGCTGCAGAGAGAGAGCCCAGGACTGGAAGGATGGAGACCTTTGCTCCCAGGACTAAATGCCACCAATATCGGTGTAAATTTAGGATATTCACATAACATCTCTCTGAACCTTAATGTCCTTGTCTGTAAAGTGGAATGTTGAATTTGATTGTTCTGAAGTCCTTTTTTGGGCCTGCAAGTCTATAATTTTGGTGTCCTAAATCATAGCACATTAGGTGCACTTAGATCAAGCCATGCATGATTAAAAATATCTCATTAGAGATTATCATAATTCTGATAAATGAGGTAGAAATGTCTCTAGGCTTAAGTTTAAGCTAATCATTTCTGCTATTCTCTAAAAAAAAAAAAGTAATGGTGAAGAATATATATGATGCAGAGATTAACATTTCTTATAACATGCAAGAAATCACAGAGAAGTAAATTCACCAAGTGGGAAGTATAAATGCAGCCATTCCACAAACCTTTCTGAAGCTATTACAACTAGTTACTATTTATCACTAAAGATATGGTACCAGCCCTCAAAAAACTCAGGGTTTTATACAGAAGACAGAAAGAGAGTTAAAGTCTAATTGTTGTAACAAAGGAGTGTATGATATATTACAGGGTCAGATAAAAGTAGCTAATCTTGACTAGGGAAATCAAGGAAGGCTTCCTGGAGGAAGTGAGACTTAAACTACATCCTAAAGGATGGAAAAGGATTATTTGAGAAAAGAAGCAAGTAGAACACACACCCCCTACCATATGACAAGGCAGAAAAGTGACGTGAGAACATGGTTATTTCAATAAAGAGCAAGTCACTTAGTGTGGTTACATAGTAAGTATAGCAGATGAGATTGATAATTTAAGCAAAGGTTAGCTCGTGAAAGGTACTGAATGCCCACAAAGGGAGAGCTATTAGTGGTAATAAGGAACCACTTGAAGCAAAGGACAGAGAGACAAGATGCAAGAGAGTTTTAGCAGCCCTCTCTGGCAGCTCTGAGGGTGATGGAGTGCTGTCGAACACCAATGCAGTTATCCAAACAAAAAGTAGATACAGGCCTCCACTAGGGCCAGTGTTCTGCATCTCAAAGGCAGAAATGGACAGGTTCTAGACATTTCAGAGTAGTGAGTTACCTTTCTCTCTCTGGAAAACTGCAGAAGGCCATTTAGGGGATGTGCTATGGTCTGAACATGACCCCAAATTCCCAGGTTGAAGCTCAATGGCCATTGTGATAGTTAAGAGGAGGCCCCTTAGCAGGTGATCCAGGTGGTTAGAGATGGGAGGAGAGCCCTTATGGAGTTCTCTGCTCCTCCACTACGTGAGGACACAAGGGGCCCTCGATGACACCCAATGGCAATGCCTTGGTCTTGGACTTCCCAGACTTCAGAACATAAGAAATTACTTTCTATTAATACCATCCAGTCTGGGGTATTTTGTTATAGCAGCACAAACTGGCTGCAGCAGGGCATTAGCAAATGTGTGCTTTGATCCTTCACTAGAGTCACTAATGGTCTATTAGAAAAAGGCCTCCTCCCCTTGTGATGGGGCTACAGGATTCCAAGATCAGAAACAGCTCAGAGGACTGTGCTCTCTGACGTCCCCTCACAGGAGCTCCGATTCTTCTTGGATGGGCCCCAGCACCGCCCTGTGTGCTTTCTTTTTGACCTCGTCATCCCTTATAATAACCTCAATGTAGGCTTCTTTCCAGGAGACCCACAACTCAGAGATGGGCTTTTAAATCCAAACAAGGCCACACAAAAGACCTGAAGCTTTGCCTGAAAAACATATTTCCCAATTTCAGAGGCTGTGGTGGCCTGAGCCTCTACATTGGCGTGTCATCATTCAACGCGATACTCCAGATGAGGTTTGACCAGGCTGTCAAAGCTTATTGTTTCATATCTGTTATTCTTGGCTTCAATCCTGACATGACTTTGTACCAGTTTCCAGTGGCTGACTGTGGATTCCCAGGTCCTGCCAGCCCTCTCTTCTGTGCCACACTCTTTTCTCCCCTTCGGCTTGTGCACATCTGGTTCTTGCCTAGAATGCCCTTATCCCCTGCTCATCTCTGATTTTAAGTCTCAACTGAAAGCCTTCCCTGACTATCCTATCTAAAACGGGTGGTTCACCATCTCTGATCCATGTCCTTCAGGACGCTCATGACAGCCTGCAACTGGCTTATTTGTCTGATCTCTCATTTGGTTTGGTCTGATCCATCTCCTCCAGAAGAATTAGATTTGGCAGAGGACAAGAACTGGGTCTGGTTTGTTCATCACTGTCCCACCAGCATGCAGCACAGTGCCTGGAACACGCTAGGCTGTCACATGATGCTTATTGAATGAAAGAAGGGCTCTCTGACTTCTGGATCCAGACTTAGCTCATTTATAATGCTACAGCTTGCCCCAGTCTCTCCACTTTGCTTTTGCCCTGAGTGTCCCCAACCATCTCACCTGTATTCTTTCCTATTTCACCCTTAACCCCCACGCCTACACAGTTCACCCTTCCAAACTTGACTTCTCCCCCAAGGCTATACAATGACAACAACTGATTCTGGCTGGTCTTAGAGCTGCTTGTCCTCCTATAGTGATCAACTGCAGAGCTGTTATCTCAGTGGCTCTTTCTGCCTTTACTCCTCCAAATCAGTCAAACCCAACCCCCACTGCCTTCAGCTCCTGTAACTCTTTCTTGAGGCCTGGCTCTAATTATCAAGTTTACAGGGCCAGGAAGTCGATACTGTGGCTACTCCAGGGGTGCATGGGTGCCACGCCCATCGGGACCATTGCTTTTCAGCCAGCCTCTTCACCTTAGGAAGGAAATATTAAAAACACGAGGTATGTCCACTATCTGAACAGACTCTGGAACCACACTGACTATGTGATATTTGAGCCTTAGTTTCTCCATCAATGATGGGGGTTGATGACTGACCATTTCATAGGACTATGGTAAGGCTTGAATGAGTTGACACACGTACAGCACTAAAATAGTGCCAGACACATAGTAGGTAGTATACGAATGTCAGATATTGTATGAAAAGCAGTTGTAATGGCTCACTCCTGTAATCCCAGCTACACAGGAGGCATCGTAGGAGGACTGCAGTTTGAGACACCAAAAAAAAAAAAAAAAAAAAGCAAGACCTCCCCCATCTCAAAAAGAAGCTGGGGGGGGTCGGAGGGGTGCACATCTGTATTCCCAGCTGTGTGGGAGCAAGGATAGGAGGATCACAGCCCTGGACAAAAAGTGTAAGACCCTACCTGAAAAATAAAGTAAAGCAAAAAGGGCTGAGAGAATGGCTCAAGAGATAGAGCGCCTGCCTAGCAAATGCTAGGATCTAAGTTCAAACCAAATACCACCACAAAAGAAAAAAGAGAGAGAGAGAAAAGTGCTTAAGAAGCTGGCACTTGCTACTTAGACTACGGAGCGTTGGCATCACCTGAGAGCCTGGTAGAGATCAGCTTCTCGGCCCGTCAGACCTGCTGACTGAGGGTGGGCACAACCTGGACCAAGGTGGGAAGGGGGAGACACCTAGCAACTGAGATGCTTATTTTACCCAATAACAAAAATTAATTTTTCATTCTTCTTATCCTTCCCCCCCTTTTTCTCTCCCTCCCTCCATTTCATCACTACCCCCTCTTTTTTCTTTTATAATACTTTTAAAAGCCAGAGAGAAGCAGCCACAAACAAGGAGTGTGTGTGTGTGTGTGTGTGTGTGTGTGTGTGTGTGTCCCACCAAGTATAGCACCCTCTGGGCTGCTGCTCCAAGTTGGCCCACTCTAAGAAAACTGTAGACTAAAGCAGACAACAGGGCTGCCTTCCTTCACCCTCTAGAGAGCAGAGTCAAAGAGCCAAAAATGGGTTGCTGGGGTTGGAAGTAGGCCAGATCACCTGCCAGGCAAGAGCAGTCCTGGCTCCTCTTTCTGCTCTACTTCCTGAAGCAAGAGTTCCCCAAAGGCAGGAAGGTCATGGAGCTGACTGTGCTCTGCGCTGCAGTGCAAAGGAATGGCGTCCCTGGGGCCAGCCCCATCCTCCCAAGAGGAGGAAAAGCACGTTGGTACACAAGAAGAAAAGAATTCAGAGGCCCTCATACTGAACAGCCAGAGAAATGATGTGGTCAGGTCCCCACAAGGAGACTTGTGAATGGAAATCCAACACGCTCAGTCAAGTCTAATTCAAAACGGCCCATAGGTCTTTTTTTTAATTATTATTTTTTAAATTTTTGGTGCTGGGGATTGAACCTAGCCTTATACATTCTAACCAAGCAGTATTCCCAGTCCCCATAAGGTCTGCTATTGAAACCTAGTCCGTACCCCAAGAAGAAATGTGACAGATAAGAAAAACACAAAGGAATTGAGAAATGACTGCAAAAGGTATGTGTGGAAAATGGATTCTTTTTTAAAAATAATTTTTAAATTTTATTTTTGACTTAGCATACATTAGTAATACAAGGGGATTTCATTGTGATAATTCCATCCATGTGTATGATGTACCTTGAATAAGTTCACCCCCTGCATTATATTTTCATTCTCCCTCTGTTTTCCTCACTTTTGTGAACAGTGCTTGGTGGATGTCATTGTGCTGTCTTCACAGATATAAATATGTCATGTACTTCCATCTCTTTACCACATAGTATCCTTTCCTTTCCTCCTCCCCCTCTTATTGATCTTTCCCTCTAGATGGCCCCATATACATTCATGTCTCAATCTTACTACCATTGCCATCAATTTAGATCTAGGTTCCATAAATGAACAAGAACATGGGATATTTGGCCTTTTGAGTTTGCCTTATCTCATTCAACATGATGATCTCCAGGTCCATGGAAAATGGATTCTTATTTGACCCCACATTGCAAGTAAAATATGTGAGGGGTCATATTAAGAGAGGCTTGGGGTTTGAAGATGTAGCTCACTGGTATAGCACCTGCCTAGCATGTGCAAGGTTGTGGGTCCATCTCCCAGCATTGAAAAAAAAAAGGGAGACTGAGAGAGAGGTTTGGACTAGAATGAGAATGCTATAGAAAAGTTAAGACCACTGAAAAGGGAAAAGAGTTTCATCTTGCTAGTGGGATGAAGGAAATATGCTGTCATATGTTTTCTAATGTCATAATGCATCTGATTTTCTAAACAGAATATAAGATACTATGTGTCAGAGGGTATATCTTTTTCTTTCAATTTCCCAAAACAGAACCCAGTATACTACACTGCATGCAGAAGGTACTCAATAAATGAATTAATGAATTTCAGGAGATATTGATGTCACCAGGACTCAAACTGATTTGACAGTAATCAAATAATTAATTGCAAAGAATGCACACAGCCCCCAAATTCCAGAATCTGCCACAATCCCTTCCTTGTCCCAACCAGGAATTTATTACTGAGGACCTTTTTTGGGCCTCTAATTTGCTATATGGCCTGCTCTTTAGTTAATTCATATTCATTACAGAATCCATGTCCTCATCTGAAATAAAGGTCAAAAACAGTAGTTACCAAAGCATTACTAGGTGTGGTGGTACATACCTGTAATCCCAGTACTCGGGAGGCTGAGGCAGAAGATTCTGAGTTCCAAAGCAGCCTGGGCTACATAGTGAGACCTTGTCTCAAAAAAAAACAAACAAAACAAAAATTACCAAAGCAATTAAGAATTATTGGGTGGGGGAACTGGAAGCATGGCTAAAGCAGTAGAGCAGGGCTTAGCAAGTGGGAAGTCCTGAGTTCAAATCTCAGTACCACCATTAAAAAAAAAAAAAGAATTAAGGGGTTGGAATCAAATAGGTAAGTGGGCAGTGATTTATTTCTGCTGAATTCCTGCTGGATAGAGAGTCCTAGCTGCATCCAGAAGTTATCCCAGGGAAGAAATGGATTCTCAATTACCTGCTTTCTTTTCTCCATTGGAAAAATGAAAGAAAATAAGGTCATCGAGGCCTAATGAAGTATTGAGTGTTTGGAAAGAGCCTAAATTCCCGGAGGTTCAGAATCAAATTACCTCCCCCACAGCTCCTAACCACCATTCTAAAATATGTGGAATCATCCAAAACTTCAGTGGCCCAAAGAGAGGATTGCAAGGAAGAGGGTTGGAGTCAATGGAGCAACAGAGGTCAAAGACCTCTCACTGCCTTGTGAGGTAATGGATGGGCATCAGGGAAAATGTGGGAACGAGAAATGTCCTGATTCCTGTTAGAGGAGACTAAGGAAGGAGGAAAAGAAGAAAAGAATGATAGAGAGTTAATAATGAAGAAATATGTCACATCAGTGTAGGAACAAGGCACAATGAAACACTGAAAACTGTTGAACAACACAAGCTAGGTGGAAAAAGATGAGGAAAAGTAGTGGAGGGAGTTAGACCGATTAAAGTAGAATATATATACAGGTAAAATACCGAGGTGAAATCCCCACTGAACAATGAACAGACAAACAATGAAAGATAAGAATGTAAAACAGGTACTTTCTGTACAGCTATGACTATGGAACATTGAAACCGTTGAAGTCATTTTAAGAAGGGGAATGGAGTAGGAGGGAGAATAATGCAGGGGATAAACCAAATCAGGGTATAATATATGTATATCTGGAAATGTCACAACGAAACCCTCTGTATAACTATCATATACTAATAAAAATGTTAAAAAAAAGAGAGAGAGAAAGAATAAGAAAATGAATTGCCCTGATTCATTACACTCTTGAAATGCCAGGCAAGGTCACCTTGGTTTTTTCTAAGGTTCCTTATTACTAAGCCAAAGGTCAAAAACATGAAGCAAATAGATTACTCATTGTTTTAAGACTGTATTCTGGCTTACTCTTGGTTCACAGAGAAGGGGACAGCCCAATGTTTCAATGTCAGAATGGTGGCAAGAAAATCTGATGCCAGACATGAAACCTATTAAATCAGAAGTGGGGTGAGAAGCAAAGAATTACCAGGAACACAAGTAACACATATGGTCCCCAAATCTTTGGTTATTTCATCATGAAGATATTCATGGAAGCAGTGGTTTGGGGAAAGCTACAACGTATTTGGGGGCTACATTAAGTTACAGAGTGAAAAGGAAGGGAAAGGAAAATAGAATCTTATTGAGAAGGAAATGAGTACCACTGCAGTAAATCTACTTAGAAATCGCTGAGCCCTCATCCCCAGCCCTGAGGATGGGGGAAAAAAGATGGAAATTCCAGAAACTCTTAACCCTTAGGGAGAAGAACTGCGAATCTAGATCTTTCTTGGTTTGCCATTTACAGTGCAGAAACTTGGTGAAAGTTCAACCCTAGTGACAGGATTGCATCACTTTTTTTCTTTCTCTCTTTTTTTTTGGTGCAGTACTGGAGTTTGAACTTAGAGCCTCACGCTTGCAAGGCAGGTGCTCTACCACTTGAGCCATGCCCCAGCTGCATCACGTTTTTTAATGTATAATGGAAGCATCGCCTTGTCATTGAAAACAAATTTCCAAGGGAACAAATAAAGCTCATGTAAATAGATAACGTTATTTACCAACAGACTGATTTTAATGAAATGCTTGTAGCCCCAAATGAAGGTTAATACTAGAAGTATTATTCAAATAATGAAAAGGCCATGAAAGCTCAATGATGGAACTCAAATTTATTGGGTAGTGGTTCTTGAGGTGGCATAGGAACTTTTTTTTTTTTGGTGGTGGTGGTGGTGGTGCTGGGGTTTAAACTCATGGCCTTGTGCTTGCAAGGCAGACATTATACAACTAGAGCCTCTCCTCCAGCCTTTGAGGTGGCTTAGGGAGAATAAAAGCCAACAAAATTGCTACCTACAGCAAAGGTAGTTTATGTATCTTGCATACTATTAAATAAGTAATTGTGATTGTCCTCATTTACTCCTCAATTCTTAACTCTTCGTTACAAAAACAAAGCAGCTTCTCTATCAAAATTCTATTCATTCTTTCATGTTATATTGGGGAATTTCTGGACTCTTCAAATTCACTAATTTCCTTTTTCTTTTTGTTTTTTTGCAGTTCTGGGCTTTGAACACTGGGCCTCTTCACCTGTGCTGTACAACTGTGCTACATTCCCAGCTCTTAAATTCCATTGTCATTAAATTAGTAGATTAAAACACTCTTGAGAATTTCTTTATGGAAACTTTTTCTTCATCTGATTCTGCCACCTTTATTAGTGGATTGTTGACTCAAAAATGTTTGCTCTTTTGTGTTTGTATCTTTTTACTTCCCCTACTCCCACTAAACTTAATCATTGGGGGCTTAGTTTTTTTCAACTTTAAGTTGAGAACCTGTTATCAAATGTGCCTAATATTTAAGAAAATGTACCTTAACAGATATAACAAAAGCGATGTATTTGCAGAGAGAGAGACCTGTTTGCAGAAAGAGAAAATGAACTGATGTTAAGAAGCTTTTTAAAATTTTTACATATGAGCTAAAAGTAAAATCCAGTCACATTTTACATTTCTTCACAGAAGATCAGTTCTATCAGGGTTTTAGTATTATTGCAATCAAAGTATTTAGTATTTAATGACACCAGATTCTCAGGCAAACAGGCTTCTATTGAAGTTTCACATTTTTTAAGTAAGAATACTGTTTCAGATTTCTTCTATAATCATTGAAGTTTGCCACACTATACTAGAAACTATAAGTATTACATGACATTATAATGAATCACTTCTGCTAAACCAACAGGAAGTAACTACAAAAAGCAACGAAACTATGTGATATTTGTTTCTGAGCTAACTGAATGCTAGAGATTTTTTAATGTAGCATTTTCTTTCTATAGAAAGATAAGAACTCCGATTTATAAAGGTGCATGTGTTATGTACGCATAATATATGTAACATATACAGACATTTGTACCTAGTACAAATGTGAATATATACATAAGACTTTTTTTTTTGGTGGTGCTGGGGTTTGTTTTGGTTTTGGTGGTACTGGTGCACTCATGGCTTCACACTTACTAGGCTGGCACTTTACCACTTGAGCCATGCCCCCCAGCCCTGGTGCTGGGGTTTGAACTCTGAGCCTAGAGACCTTACTCTACCACTTGAGCCACACCCCAGCACTCACATGTGACTTTTAAATTCCACCACAAATACATTGCTTTCATTTCTCTGTTACATTTGAAAAATCTGTATCTTTATTTTAAATGTTCTTGCCACAAAGAAATGATAAGTATACCAAGTAACCGATTTGATCATTTCACAAAATATCAAAATATCACATTATAAACATATACAATTATTTTTCAATGAATATGAAGTAAAAGTTTTAAAAGCCATACCTTAACATCTGAGTTTAAAAATCATTATAGGGTGGGGAGAGAGAAAAAATTTACTACATTGTCTTTATATGTTACGTATCATCTGATATCTTTGAATGTCTATTTTTTTTTCCTGCACCTGGTATGACTTTTCTTACTAAAGTTAGATTTCCTTCAATTTTAATGCATCGCAAAGGTGATCACATATATTTCCTTCATACACCACTAGAGAAGATTCTCAGGATAAAGGACAGACCAAGAAACAATAACTAATTGGCTTTAAAATCTACAGCCCTTCAAATGAGCTCTTAAAAATGAGACTCTCCTTAAAGATTAATCTTAGTAGTTACTATGCTGTAACTGATCCTTTCTTTAGCGTAATGCTTAGTAATGTAAAAATGTAAGGAAGTCCAATCATTTTCAGTCCTTCAAGTTATTTACAATAAATTAGGAACTCACTTCTGCTTGTTTAACTTTTCAAATTAAGAAAATTCTGTGGGCTGAGGGAATAGCTCAATTGGTAGAGTACCTGCGTAGCAAGCACAAAACTTTGAGTTCAAGTTCTAGTGCCAGCAAAAGAAGGAGGAGGAGGCAACACTAGGTGTGTGCTCCTTGGGACAACAAATTACATGTCAAACATAGGAAGTGACTTCCTCCCCCAGCCCTCTCCCTGTCTTATTTTATTTCAAAAATATAACCCAGGACACTGTTGTACACATTTATTATAGTCATTGTTTTCTTCTTTTTCTTTTTCTTCTCAATTTGCAGCGATTATTAAACATCTGGGTGGATTATACACCTAAGTTATAAAATCATAGTTGTAGGCAACAGTCTCCCCAATTTTGCCTTAGAGATTAAGTGACTTGTTCAACATCACACAGCTCAGTAAACAGAAGGCTTGTGACCGGAAGTTGGGTCCCAGTCTCTGAATGTGAGTAATCCTGAATGTGGGTACTGTAAGGTAAACACAGATCATGGTGTTATGTTGTTCACTGAAGGGAAAATGAGAGTAAGCACTCTAAAATACCAGTCAGCTCCACAGAGCACATGATATTCTAGCTCCGTCCTAAGTGAATAGGAATTTGTAGATCATATACACAAAGTCAAATTTTCAAGTAAGGGAATAAGAAAATGCAGCAGCACAGGAGATAACGTGTGCTAAAAAAATCATGTGCCTCTGCTTATCTCAGAATTACTTCATATTCATTTTCCTAACTCCAGAAGTCAAGCTAAATTTGATGAAGCCCACGTCTACTTATCACATGAGCCCACCACTACTACAGAAAAGAGTGGAAGCTGAGAGAAATGCCACATATTTCATGGTGTGAATCCGTTTCTTTCCAAATGACACTTCCTTTGAAAAGGCATAAATTTGGAATTTGCCTTTTGGATAATTCTTCCTTTTAATTTTCAAATATAATTGTGATGTAATTCACCTAATCTTCATTTCAAAGCTTCTTGAAACTGAGCTTACCACCAAGACTAAGCACAGGCCTCCTTTTATGGACCAAAAATGAAGAAGAGTGTACTGAATTATTAGATCAGCTTTTGTTCTTTTCCTTAAATATTTGCATGAATTATTCAGCCTTTATGTGGATGGAGCTTTGAAATATTCAGATTCCTTGAACTATTTCATTATTTAAGATTCATATTATTAAATCCTGTAGGCTGTACTTTTCCCATGAAAGTGCAGACTCAGTTCAATTATTATTTTGTCAGTAGAGAGCCTGGTCAGGACAGTTTCAGGGGGATACAAATATAAGCAAAACAATATTCAGAAATTTTACACCTAAGTAGGAAATCAAAGCCAGAAAATACTTGTAAACCACAAGTTATAGTTTCCAAAGAAATAGAGATACCTGCCAGCCAGAGCCTAGAGAAAAAACTTGAGAGAATCTGGCATCCTGATGAGCTCTGAACATCACAAAGTACGTCACAAGGAAGGGAACAGTGAAATAAAGGGCTGAAATCTCAACTTCCTCCTGCTCCAGTTTGCATCTGTGAAACCTCCTTTGGATATGATAGCTCATGCGGTCACCTTCCCTGCTGTGATGCTAGTTCCTCCAGTCCTTACCTTGATTCTGCCTCCCTAGGTCCTGAAAATCCCAGGACCCTCCTTTCTGAGTGCTTGCTCTCTGCTCCTGGCCCATGGAGAATCCCCTATTTGGCTCTTCTGAGCATCACAAGCAGCCCTAAATGAAGCAGCTCCGAAGAGCACAGACACTCTCACCAGAACCCCAATAACTCTTTCCCACCTAAGTCCTGTGTGGTGAAAGATGCCATCCAAAGCTAGCTAGAAACTTGATTGTACGTGGGGTCATGTGATCCCAACCTCAATGCTTTTGTGACATCCCAAATGATTTCCCTTCACTTGACATGTAAAGCTTTTTTGTCTAGCATTTCTCTCCTCTATCTGGCTCATAGAAGTGCTTTGTAGACCCCACCACAAACACACATGCAAACTCATAGGCACCCCACTGTATTTTGTTTATTTTGCTTGTTCTTCCTCCTTTATCTGGAATACAGCCCTTTCTCCCTTGGTCACCTGGACAGCTCCTGCTCATCCTTTAAATCTCTGCTCAAATATATGATTTTTCTTTTAAAGTTATCTTGATCTTTCTAATATAAATCAACTTTGCCTTTCTGGACTGAACCCATTGCTCAGATTTGTACAAACACGTTAGTCTTGAAGTTTTGCCCATAAAAGGATTCTTCCTCATTAGTAGTAGGGGGTGAAGCAGGAAAGAAAGCTATGAATATTTACAACCTAAGATTATTGGGAGTGATTGTAAAGGGATCCAAATCACAAATTTCTAACATGAACACATCAGAAAAAAAAAAAAGTGTGGCCAGGTGCTGTATTCCTAGCTACTGGGCAAGATCAGGGAAGATTGTGGCTTGAAGGCAACCCAGACAAATAATTCATGAGACCCTATTTCAAAAACATCCAACACAAAGGGCTTGTAAAGTGGCTTAAATGGTAGAGCACCTGCTTAGCAAGCATGAGGCCCTGAGTTCAAACCCCAGTACCACCAAAAAATAAAAATAAAAATAAAGCCACATTTAACTTAACGTGCTTCACTAGGGGAATGTTGAAATGGTCCAAGAAGAATGATAAGTGATCTCAGCATGTGTGTGAACAGTGTAATGGCAAGGAAAGAAATTCAAAGAAAGAGAGCCAATAGATTGGCTAATTGAAATAAAGGGAGAGCCCAATTATGAACCTTAGAAACTGGAAAAAAAGATGACATCTGTGATGGAATTTGGAAGAGGGGGTGTGCAGTCTGGAAATTGAACTCAGGGCCTCATGCATGCTAAGCAAGTGCTTTACCACTTGAGCCATGTCCCCAACCAGTGATGGAGTTTGAAAGGTTCCAAGAAGGAAGTTGATAGATAGGATGGTACAAGTGGAATGTACCACATGCAGATCTGTAGCTCTTGATGAGGGTGGGAAGGAAGTCCTGGGATACCTACAGGTAGAGATGTACCACTGAAGACATGAGGATACACAAAATTAAGTGGAAAAGGGATGAAGCCAGATAGCCAAGGACTTGGCCTTATGAGACACTCACAGTGACAAAAGGAGGAAGTGAAAGCAGTTTCAAATAGCAAGAGAACAGTCAGAGAGGTTGTAAACCAGGATAGTGGGACATCATGTCAGCCCCAAAGAGACAGAGATAAAAGGAAGAGCAGCATCTTGGATGCTGTAGCAGAGTGAGCAATGGGGGCTGCAGGAAAAAGTGATTGCCTTCAACAATTGGGAAACAGCAATGGTGACATCAGAAAGAGCAATTTCCAAGAGAAAGCTGGATTGTAAACAGTACAGAAGCAAATGAGAGTGGACTTCCAGCCAAGATGGCGCTTCAAGGACCACTCTAATCCAAAATGACAGTGATAACAGATGAAATATAAAATGGGAGAAATGGCAGGCATGTTTACATTCAAAAATATCTCCATGGCCCAGAAATGGAACAGAAACAATAAGGTAAGTAGGCTGAAGATGTAGACCTGCTGGATTCTGCCAAAAGTAAACAGAGACATTCAGAGCTGGACTCATACAGGGCATTGGAAGCTAATTGTTCCCCATGTGAGGCAGAAGACTCTCATCATATCAGGAGCTGAGGAGGTGGGGAGGCTACCCCTTGAAAGGAGCTTCCTAGGGCTTACAAGGTTGTACAAATCTTCATACCTAGGGTACATTGGTGGAAGAATCAGTCTTCATCTGGAAGCCAGAATCTGACTGGAGAAGAACTTGATCTAATATAGGATAAGACCTGGGTCTGATCTGAGAGTCCTAGACAGTAAATGAAGATAACCACAAAACTACTAGATGGTGATTAAGCATGTAGGGACAGAAGCAAGGAGAAAGGAAGGGAGGAAGAGAACTCATGTTAAGAATGACAGCCAAAAATAGAAGCAATGTGGAGAACTTACACCAGACAAAAAGATAATAATAGAATATCTGAAAACTGCTTCTTTAAAATCAGTCTGTTTAAGATTTTCAAAGGAGTTAAGCCAAAAAGCAACATCCAAAAAATTATGAAGCACAGTCAGACAGAAATGAAACAACTATCTATGAATGATCAAGAAAAAGAATCACTTAAAATCCTAGGAATTAAAAACAGTTACTGAAATTTTAAAAAAGAAAAAGAAGACGAAAGAACAGTGTTAACCTAGAAGGTAACACCCACGCACAGGAAATCAATGTGAGTCAATGCCCTGTATAGCTATCCTTATCTCAACCAGCAAAAACCCTTGTTCCTTCCTATTATTGCTTATACTCTCTCTACAACAAAATTAGAAATAAGGGCAAAATAGTTTCTGCTGGGTATTGAGGGGGGGAGAGGGAGGGGGCGGAGTGGGTAGTAAGGGAGGGGGTGGGGGCAGGGGGGAGAATAAAAAACTAAAAAAAATAAAAAAATAAAAATAAAAAAAAAGAACAATAGGCAGAATAAACCTTAAAGTGGATATAAATACAGAAAATAGAAAAGTAAACTGAACCAGAACTAAAGAGGCACTCACAGAGGTAAAACATATGTACACTAGGCCAGGTACCAGTGGCTCAAACCTGTAACCCTAGCTGCTTGGGAGGCTGAAATTGGGAGGTTTGAGGTTTGAAGCCAGCCCAGGCAAATAGTCACAAGACCCCATCTCCAAAATAACCAGGGCAAAATGGACTGGAGGTGTGGCTTCTGCTCTGCAAGCCCAAAGCCCTGAGTTCAAACCTCAGTGCTACTAGAGATAGAGAGAAAGAGAGATCTATAACAGATGGAGAGATCTCAACATACCACTACCAGGACCTCCTGATGAAGGAAACACAGGGTATTTGGAGATGAATAAATTCATTTATATTTTTAAAAGATGGGTAACAAGTATCCAATTTAAGAAAGTAAGCTGGGTGCCAGTGGCTCACCCCTTAATCCTAGTTACTTGGGATGCTAAGGGTGGCTATTGGAGACCAGCCCAGGAGAAGGGAAGAAGAAATTTGAGCGATCCCATCTCCAAAATAATCAGAGTAAAATGGACCAGATGTGTGGCTCAAGCTGCAGAGTACCTGCTTTGCAAGCACAAAACCCTGAGTTCAAACCTCAGTCACACACACACACACACACACACACACACACACACACACAAAAACCTTAATAACACATAATAGCTGGGTATGTAATCCCAGCA
Organism: Castor canadensis; assembly: GCF_047511655.1. Classification (NCBI taxonomy): domain Eukaryota; kingdom Metazoa; phylum Chordata; class Mammalia; order Rodentia; family Castoridae; genus Castor; species Castor canadensis. The sequence goes on along the minus strand of NC_133397.1, from coordinate 33,662,528 downwards.
CTCGCGAGGCTGAGACAGGAGGATCAAGAGTTCAAGGCCAATCTGGGACCCATATAGTGAGACCCTGGCTCAAAAAAGAAACAAAACAAAACAAAAAGAAATAATAGCTAGATAATAGCTAGGGAGAGTGTAGCTCAGTGGTAGAACACTTGCCTAAGGTGTGAGACCCTAGGTTTGATCTCCAGGACCAGAAAAAAGAATCTAGTAAATTAAATTCAGGAATGCATTTAATAATATTAAAATGCATAATAATCAAAGAGCACTTGCCCCAAGAATACAAAAATGTGTTGATCAATAAGTCTATTGACAATATTAACCACATATAGGAAAACAAAACAAAACCTCAAAACCTCAACAGAATCAGAAAAGACATTCACTTCTGCAAAAGTGAAGTCATTTATGAGTTAGTACATTATGCATATATTTTCAGGGTATTTTGTCCCATGATCATTTCTTCATTCATTCTTACATTGTATTCACCCCCTCCCCTCATTACAAGCAAGGCTGCAGTAGATATTTTCATAAAGTATCCACTTAAAAGAATGTCTCTTAGGCACATTTAGGAGAGTCATTGCCTAGGGAAAGGATACAGGCCTCCTTGAGTATTTATAATCAGAGAGGCTTGCACAAGTTCACACTCCTTCCAGTAGTTTGTGAGGGTTTCTGTGTCCCTGTATCATTCCCAGCACTTTCTAGATTTTTTTCAAAGAAATGGGATAAAATTTATTCATGAGTTCTACCAATGCTTTCTGAGGACCTACTATGTGGCAATCACAGTGAGAGAATAGTGAGAAATGAAGCCAGAAAGGTGATAGGTGTCGGGGAGGTGCAAATATGAGAGCTTTGGTTTTTACTGGAAGTGACCTAAAAGCCACTGAAGGATTTGATTCAAAGTGACATGCTTTGAAGAATCACTCTGGTTGCTAAGAACAGACTATAATCAAGCAATGGAAGAGCCAAAGAGGATGGTTAGGATGCTACTGCAGAAATTCAGAAAAAAGCTGATGGGTGCTGAGCCACCATAAAAATATCTCATTTAAAATTTTTACATTACCCAGAATTGCTGGAAGACCATGTTGGTAAAAGCCCTCAAACAATTCTCAAAATGCAAAGGTTATAAAGAAAAGGTTTAACAAATTTTACTATATCAAAACTTTAAGTTCATCCAACAAAAGAAATTATAATTGTGATTAAATTTCCAGGGATAAACTGGGTGAAACTTCACAACATTTTCTCAAGAAAATGACAAATGAGAAAAATGGGCAAAAAATATAAACAGGAAATTCACAAAAGAAAATATATGGATGGCAAATAAATATCTGAAAAGATTACCAGTTAGTGTGGGGGAAATGCAAATAAAAACAGGGAATATCATTATCATACATTGGATTGGCAGTAGATCAAAAAGGTTGGTATCAAGTGTTGACAAGTGCTCTCTGACCATTGCTGGGAATATAACCTCCGAGCTTTTGAAGAACAAACTGGGCAGTAGTTCTCTCTATAGATGAACCTATCCTTCCTTTCAGTAAATCCCACTCCTTGGAGCTCACTCTAGGGAGATACTTCCATATCAGTGAAAAAGAAGCAAGTACAAAGTTATCCACTATAGTCCTACTTGTGGTAGTAAAAATTAACAGCACAGCAACCTAAATGATCATCAAAAGAGAAACCGCTAAGTAAACAATAGTGCATATGAGTTATAGAAAAGTATGGAGTGGATAAAAAGAGTATACACTGACAGAAAAATCTCCAAGAGACATGGCTAAAATGAAAAAAAAAAACAAGTTGGAGAGTAATCTATACTATCTCATACCATTTAGGTCAAAGCAAAACAAATAAGATGATAGATAGACAGACAGACATATATTCAGATGTCCACATATGTTCTTAGATACATACAAATGCAAATACAGATAGACAGATAGATAGATAATATAAATATGTAATTATCTGGAAAGATACACTTCATTTAATTTTTTTGTTTTTGTTTTGTTTTTGCAGTACTGGGGTTTGAACTCAGGGCCTACACCTTGAGCCACTCCACCAGCCCTTTTTTGTGTGTGTGATGGATTTTCTCAAGATAGGGTCTTGTGAGCTATTTGCCTAGACTGGCTTCAAACCATGATCCTCCTGATCTCTACCTCCTGAGTAGCTAGGATTATAGGCGTGAGCCACAAGTGCCCAACCGGAAAAATACACTTCAAACTGAAATCAGTGTTTGTCCCTAATGAGAAACTTGAAATGGCAGTGGGAAAAGGAGTAGGAAGAAAAAAAAAATGTTATTTATGTGTATTGTGTGATTTTTTTTCCTGATTGTTTTCTTTTTCACTTTTATTAGCACATATTCGTTGTGCCAGGGGGATTCATTGTGCCAATTCCCAATAACCTTACATTGTACATTGGTTAGCTTGCCCTCACCATCTCCCCCACCTCCACCTGCCACCCCCTCCTCACCCCACTTAAAACAGTTGCAAAAGTTTTCATCTTTCTATTTCATGTAGTATACGAAGTCCATCAACCATATTCCCTCACCTTCATCTCCTCCATTCCCCCTTCCCACCCCTACAGAGTACCTATTTTACAGCCCTCTCTTTCATTTTTAATTCCAAAGTAGGTGTTCAAAGGATTTTTTTGATGTGTCTCAGCTGTGAATATACTTAACTTTGGTCTGTTCAACCCCTTCCATTGTTCTCTCTTACCCTTTCCCTCCCACCCCCATTATTGAACAGCTTTCAATACCTATCGTTATATCCTCTACCTGCACAGATGTTACGTATGATATCGTTGATGCCCTACCATCCTCTTTCCTTTCCCTCTTCCCCTGAGATCCTAAGAGTAGTTCCACTGTTACAAACATGTTCTACATATGGGTTTGTATATAATCAGGTTTGGTTTGTGTATATGTTTATCTTTTGGATCTAGCTCCCACATATGAGAGAAAACATGTGGCCTTTGTCTTCTGATCCTGGCTTACTTCACTTAACATGATGTCCTCCAATTGCATCCATTTACCTTCAAACCACATAGTTTCATTCTTCCTTAAAGATCTCTCAGTGCTTCAGTGAACAAAGGTCTCCATGACATTTTGGAAGTTCCGGGTCTGTGTCAGGCATCTGGGCCCTGCTATGCATTCCAGACTAGCTGCATTCCTGGGGAAGCTGTGACTCAGTCGGGTTTGCCCTGGGCCAGGCCCAGTTGCAGCAATTGTGTGCTTTACTCTGGGTTCAGCGTCTACCCAGACAGACCCTGGGCCAATCAGTTTCAGTTCCTCTCTCAGACCTAGTTCATTTGTGGGGCAGTTACTCACCATGGGGCTGGAATGAGGGTGCAAGCATCTCCTCCAGTCTCCCCAATGCCTTTGGTAACTAGCCAAGCTGGTTTTGGCAGTGGGGGGAGGTGGAGATTTCAGAGAAAATGCTGTGGACTTTGTGCACTGCTCACAGCAAAAGGGCAAGCTGGGGATACCATTGCTGAAAAAATTTAGTGCAGCAAAGTGTTCCCTGACCATCTGGCAGACTACAGACAGTTTTTCTTACACTCTGTTTGAGTAAATGTAAGGCAGACAAAATGGCCCTTTGCTCCACAGGTGAAGCCAAGAGAAGATGATCCAAAGACTACAAAGATAGGTTGAATTGGAAGGGAAGGAGCTGGGGAGCCCCAAATGCCATGAACAAACTCCTAAAGAGAATGCCATGAATAATAAAAAAAAAATTTACTGATAGGAGAAGTTAGTATGTGTACAACAGCTTTGTAAATTATAAAGCTTGAAAGATACAACTAACCACACCACACTACTTCCAAAACACTACATTCCCTCCTCCTTTTTCCTTTTCTACCCTCAAAGTAATCTAAAACAATTCTATAACAATTACAAACTGGGGGAAAGGCAAACCATTCTGGGAAAGAAAAAAATAGCAGCTGCTCTAGAAATCATCTTCAGACTTTGGCTAGGATTGTGTAAATTCTTTTTTCATTTTCTTTTATTCTTGGCTGGCTTGACAGCCCTTCAGGATTTCAGCTGGTTCCAAACACAACTCAATAAATATCATTCCAGAGAAGTTTCATATTCCAAAGATTCCTTAAATTTCTCATTCTTTAACTTAGAAAATGAGGTTGAAAGAAGATGAAAAAGCGCAGATTGCACCGTTTCCTCTGTGAGGTTCTTGCAAAGCAAGCTGTGCCTCTTTCCAGTGAGAACAGAGAGCCTAGGTTCTGATGGGGAGGTGGGCGGTGGGTCTTGGGAGCAGCAGTGGGACTATTTGTCTTTTGAAAAGGGCTCAGCAGGCCCAAACACTGCCTGAAAACTTTTTATAAACGAGGAGGAGGAAAAAAAAGGAGGCATTTGTGTGCTAACCATCTAGAACAGCCAAGGACTGTAGACTTCATTCACTCACCAAATCTTTATTTTGCACCTATGCTGTGCCAGGCTCTGATGTGAACGCTGAAGATACAGCAGCAAAGACAAGTAGGATCCTCTCAAAGAGGTTTTGCGTGGAGACTCAACACCAAGAGAGCTGGAGGAAGCCCTCCCCCTAGTCTGTTCCCCCACAGCTGGGTTCATGCTGTTCCTTTCCTTGTTTGGGCTTCAGGCTCTTCCTTCCCTCCTTTTTCCTCTCCTACATCCCTGGTTTATTATACCCTTCACCTTTCCCCTATGTAATCACATGTCCCTTTGTAAACATCAAAGGAAAATAAGCAGGAAGGGGGAGTCATTGAAAATGAGACCAGTGACTCATAGGAGGATGTTTTTCTGTTTTTCATTATACAACTGTCTTCTCAGAAGAAACTCTGTGCCTTTTCATTCTGAGACTGGCTTGTCTCCACTCTAGTACTGATTGATTCTTCACTCTGGTGCTGATGGTCAACTTCTTTCAGCAATCACCCCCACACACAACTCAACCCCCCATGGACCTCCAGGTCACTTGGGCCCTCACAGTGGCCTAGCAATCATTCTTATTTCCCTAAACAGCTTGGCTTTTTGCTGTTGTTGTTTTTCATCCTTCATTTGGGCTGTTTCAAAAACAATATTCATAGGCCAGGCATGGTGGTACATATCTGTAATGTCAGCACTAAGGAGGTGAGGAAGGAGGACTAAGTTTGAGGCCAGCCTGGACTATGTAGCAAGTTCGAGTTCAAGGCCAGCCTGAGCTGCACAGTGAAACCTTATCTAAAAAAAAAAACAGAAAACAAAGCAGAACAAAAAGCAATATTCATACTCCTGAAAGTTCTCTACCTCATCCCATCCCAACCACTGTTATTTACCCCTACACCTCCACAGGTGACAGTAGCTATAGTTCCCTGGGAAAAATAGAAGCCATCAGAAAAAAACTCCATCCACTTCCAATTGCTCCACCTTTGAGGTAAACAGGCATCATTCAGATATTTTTTCCACCCTGCACAAAGAAAGAGTGTCTTCCCATTTAAGGGGAGCCCCTGCATCACAGCTTTGGCTCTAGCTCCTCGGATCTTCTCAGGGGGGCACCCATCTGCCTCCCCCTTCATTTCTGCCCCCTGCTGGATCCTTTGTCAGTCTAACAGTAAAACTTCCTGCTGAGACTGCTTCCACAATGAGTAATTAAAAAGGAAGGAGGACAGGCTCTACATCATCCCTTTTCTTCATAGTCTATTTTCTGGGACATTTTCTCAACTCTGTCTTCTAAATCCTTCCAGTGAAATTTTTATCTTGCCAGTCATTCTCAAGATTTCCTCATATTTCTGATGTCATTCAGTTTATAGCACCCTTGCTGGGTTTTTTGGCTTTTGGTGGGACTGGGATTTGAACTCAGGGTTTCACACTTGCAAAGGAGGTGCTCTATTTCTTGAGCCACACCTCCAGTCCCTTTTGCTCTGGTTATTTTGGAGCTATGATGTCAAGAACTATTTGCTCAGATTGACCTCAAATCATGATCTTCCTGATCTCAGCCTCCCAAGCATTGAAGATTACAAGCATGAGCTTCTGGCACCTGGCCAGCACCCTTGCTCTTGTTTTACACAGGTAATAGTTTCCTAAATCTCTGAAAATACTAATTAGAAGTCATTGGGTTTTGTTTCTAATAAATTGACTTTTGCTTGCTAAATTTATTTCTCTGTCAGCCTGTGGGATCCTAATCACTACTTGGTGTTTGTTGACAAATATATATATTTATATCCATACTCTAGATCCCAAATTTTATATCTCCAAATTTTATATCTTTAATTGACTAATGAGCAACTCTACTTTGACATCCTAAGGCACCTCAAACTAAACTCAGTATCCTCAAAACTTGTTCTTACTTTCATCTCAGTAAATGGTACTATCAACTACCAAAAGATCTAAGAGTGATCCATGACTATCCCTATTTTCCCTTGCCTCTACCCAACACATTATTCCTGATGAATCTAGCTCCTTAATGTCAGTCAGTGCTATCCCAGTGTTTCCTATTTTGTTGAGGAATGTAGGAATAGGTGGTGTAAATGCTGGCGTCTCCCCACACATCTGACCACTCTATCTCAGGGAAGGTAGAGTGACCCATGATTTGTAAATTTGGAAAGGACAAACTGGGCCTGCTAGCTGTGAGCCACCCCTACTCCTCCCGGCTGCTAGCCACAGGGGTCACATATTAATAATTCTCTAGGTGTAGTCTTTCCCAGAGGGTGGAATAGGTCAGGGTTTCTGAGAAGCAGATTCTGACATGGATGTTGGTATGTAAGAAGTTTTATTCCCTTGGGGTCAATACCTGTGGAAGGGAGGGTGAATGAAGGGGAGGTTAAAAACAGGAAAAACAAAAAGCAATATAGGGCAAAGGGACAAGCTGAGCTGAGATTCAGACTCAGCGCAGACTTTAGCTGCACTTTGTGTAGCTCCAAAGCTTAGGTGACCATTTCAAGTTATCTCAGATTAGGGGCAGGGGACTAGGACCTTGTATTCCTCACTCTAATCTAATCAGTCATTGGATGACCCCAGGAAAGGGGGCACGACTTTGGGCTTATGACTCTCTCATCTCCACAGAGGGTTAATAGCTTAGGGTGTCCGCTAGCACCATTCCTAGCAGCCAGGAGACTAAGTCATTACTGACAAAGGAGCCAGGTGACACCCACAACATTCACCTCAGAGGCACCTGCCTTGAGCTAGGGGTTTACATACCACCTCTTTTGGTCTCACCTGAAGTCCTTCATTTTAGCTTTTTTCAGCAATAAATAGTATATTTTGGAGTTCACCCGTCAATCCTTTGTTTCATAGGTTTTTGTTGTTGTTTTGTTTTGTTTTTTCTAGAGGCCTAGGCTCTAGACCCTAAAACACTCAGCATCTTCCCACTACTCCACTAGATCAGGTCATCCTTGTCCCTTTCCTGAACTGTTTGGCCTGTCTCTATTATCATCCTGGGTTGGTCAGATTTCATTGCTATGACAAATCCCTGAGAGGAACAGCCTAAAAGTAGAAAGATTTATTTTGGCTCACAGTTTCAGGGGTTTAAGGGCATAGTTGGTTGGTTCCATTGCTTTTAGGTTGTGGTGAGACAGAATCTCATGGAGGGGCATCGTGGTGGAGCAATCACCTCATGGTGGCTGGGAAGCAGAGAGAGAGAGAGGAAGGGACCAGACACAAGAAATGCCCTTCAAAGGCATACAGTGACCTACTTCCTCCAGCTAGGCCCCACCTCCTAAAGTTTCCACTACTTCCCAAGAATGCCATTAAATTTTGAATCCATCAATGGATTGATCCATTGATTAGGTCACAGTCCTCATGATCTAATCACCTCTCAATGATTAGATCCACCAGATGAGAACCAAGCCTTTAACACCTTCAACACTTCATATACAAAACAAAATTACTCCTTTGCATTTCTTTCTTCACAGTTTCTCCAGAGGAATAGTTCAAAAGCACAAATTTCATCTCTTCACTCTGGGTTGTTTAAAACTCTTCTTTGCTTTCTCATTGCCCTCAGGGATTGGGACTAACCTTTTTTTATGATTATTATTATGCTAAGGGATTTATTTTTTTAAATTGTTATTGTGCTGGGTGGGGGTACTTTGTAGCATTTACAAAGGTTCTTACAATGTTCTTAAGAGGGCTAAGTAGGCCAATGAGATATGATTTGAGCTCACCTATCTAGTCTGATTATCTTAACCCTCCCTTATCCTCTGCCTATCAATTCGATGCTCTAGCAAGAGAGAACTGCTCCAAGACTCCATTAGCAACTAGAATGTATTGAATTGTTTCCTTGTCTGTCTCACTCACTTGACTGTGAGCATTTTTGAGAACAAGGATACTTCTCTGTTCTTATAAATATTGAATGAATGCATGAATATTTCTAAGAAGGATTGATGGCCTGTTGTATGCTAATTTATTCGCAGTAGCCACTAAACATAGGGGGAAATTCAACATTACTGTTAAAAAGGAACTCTGAAACAGGCAATCCGATTTTTCACCTTGAAATTGGCAGTTACTAATAGTAATACCTGAGGCTAGCAAGGGCATGGTGAAATGTGCATCTAATAAGCTGTAAGTATTAGAAAAGCATTTTGGTAATATGTAACTAGAATCTTAAGATGCTTAAGTCATGTGCACTAATTGTACCTCTAGACATCTATCTTATCTTTCTCATTACTTTTACTTTTGTTTTAAAGGTGGACCTGGGGATTCAACTCAGGACCTCACACAAGCACTCTGCCACTTAAGCCATGCCCCAATCCTTTTGCTTTTTTGTTTTTTAAGTTTATTTTCAGGTAGAGTCTCCTGTTTGCCCAGGTCAGCCTCGGACATTGGTCCTTTTACCTTTGCCTTCCAAGTAGCTGGGAATATAGGGGTGAACTACAGTGTCTTGCTCCTTACTCTTACTTTATACTTTTCTAAATTTTGCAAATTTTCTACAGTAATCATGTTTTCATTTAATATAAGGGAAAAGGTAGAAATGTTCTACTTATTGGAAAAATTGTATAATATTTCTTGGATCATTGTTTTGGTCCACTCAGCATCTCTCTACTCCCTGTCATTCTTGTCATAGCCCTGTCCCTCTCCTTTAGGAAAGTGCCTTTGCTCAGTTCCAGGTGGTTCAGATGTGGTTGCCAAGCCAAGGACAAGGTGGCTATATGACTCAGACTAGAATAAAATTTTCTCTTCAAATAATTTGAATATTGAGTGGAGGCACACATAGAGAGGCATTTAAAGCTAGTTATCAGGAGGCAGAACCCCAAGAGTTGGTTAAAGAACTTTTTTTCTAAAACCTCTATAACCACCTTGGTTCTTCTTCCTTCCTCTCATTCTTTAACTACTTAGATTCTGTAAGCTTCTCTATATGACTCAATAAGTACTTTTAAGTTAGTTTCAGTTGCAACAACAACAAAAATTGTGAATGATTCAAATAATAGTAAAGAATACTTGAGGGACAGAGGGACTTACCTCTATCCTCACTTCAATCCATGCATTTGTCACTCTGGTGCAATAGTTTTTTACTTATTCACATTACCTATGGTACATTTTTTGCAATTAGAATCGTGATTTTCATATCCTCTTACATTTAGTTTTTTCTACCTTGCATTCTACCTGCAAAAAATGTTTAGTACTTCTAGAGGGCCTTCTATTCATCATTTTAATGAGTGTTATTATCTTGTATGGTATATCATAATTTATTAAATCTTGATCCAGTGGTTCGATATTTGGACAGATTTTAGTGTTTTGCTAGCAGATGTGATGTTTAAAATGAACCTATTCTTAGCAAGCAGTGTGCTTTTGTTGAGTTATTTCTTTCCTTAGGACAAATTTACAAAATTGAAAAATGGATCTGCTACAGTGTTATCCTTGTTCCTTTCATGCATTTGATATGTTGTATGATAAAGTGAAAGGTGCTTTTGTGCTGGAAGTAATTTTCTGTCTAGTATATTTGGATTTCCATTTATAAGATATTATTATATCAGGCAAATTCAGATTAATAGAATTTACTTGATTACAAAGTGTGTCTCTATGTTGTGACTGTTACATGGGCATTCGTGTGATTATAATTTTTTAAATAAAACTTTTGTTAAATGTGACAAAGAAAATGGTACAAATCACAGGGTGGGAACTCAGTGAATTTTCACAAAGTGACCTACATATATGATTGTTCTGAAGCTCAGGAAGGACCATTGGTGTGCTAGGAGCCCCTAAGTTCTCACCAATTAGTGCATTCTGTTGGGTAATCATATGCTGACGTCAATCACCATAACATAATGTTTTCTGTTTTCAGACTTTAAACAAATGTACCTTTTGTATATGGCTTCTTCCATCAATATTATGTTTAAAAGCTCCTTCCATTTATCTGTAACAGTGCTCACCTGTTCTCATTGCTGTGTAGTACTGCATTGTACAGATTTACCCTAATTTGTTTATCCGTTCTGCTATCGATGGATACTGGGCTATTTCCAAATTTTGGCTAGTACGAGTAGGACTGGAATTGCTGAGTATAGATTATGCATATATTCAACTTTTCCTCCACACCACCAGTATCCAAAGAGAGACACCGGCTGGCAGAGTTGCTCAACTGATAAGAGCACCTACCTCGCAAGTGTGAGGCCCTGAGTTTGAACCTCCATGCTGCCAAAATGGGATACCAATTTATATCCTTACCAGCAGCATAGGACAGTTCCAGTTGCTTCATGTCTCAGCAATCCTTGATATCTTCCATACTTTTGATTTTAGATATAACAATATGTGTATAATGGTGTCTCAGTCTGATTTTAATTTGTGCCTTTTCATATGTATTTAGACATCTGGATACTCTCATTTATAAAGAACCTGCTCTTTATAAGATCTTTGATCTTTTTTTTTTTAGTCAGTTTTGTTGAGATATAATTTAGGTCCAGTGAAACTTGCCAATTTGAATACAATTATATAAATTTGACGAATGCATTCTGTAATGTAACCATCCTCTAATCATGATATATAGAATATTTCTCATAAAGTTCCCATGTGTCTTTTGAAGTCTGTTCTCTTCTCTCACCCTTGACTATTGACCAGTACAACAGTATATGTCTATGTTATTATTATAACTTTGTCTTTTCTACAATTTTATATAAAGGGAATCACAATAGGTTGTATTTCATGTCTGGCTTATTTCACTGAGTAACATACTTTTGAAATTTCACCTCTTGTCATTTCAGCAAGTAGGTTATTACTGATGGATCTATCTCAATTTGCTTGTCTATGAATCTTTTGATGGACATTTTGTCATTTCCAGTTTGGAACCATTACAAATACAGCTGAAATGAACATTAGCTATATGTGTTTATATGTACATGTTTTCGTTTTCCTAAGTTAGCTATCTAGGATTGTGATTACTGAGTAACAGGGTTATTGCCATCTTTTCCAGAGTGATCAAACCATTCACATTCCCATCAGCAACCTATGAGAATTCCAGTTGCCCCATCTCTTCACTAACATTGGTATTGTCAGTTTTGCGCATGTCAGCCATTATAGTGGGCATGCAAAGGCATTTCATTATTGGTTTAATTTCCATTTTCCTGATGACTAACAACGTTGAGCATCTTTTCATGTATTTATTGGCACTCATGAAATGCCTATTATCATTTTGTAAATCAAGTTCTTTTGAGTTCCTACACCTGTAAGCATTCATTATTCTTAGTTTGCATTTTCATAATGGTTACTTATGAAGAGAAAACATTTTATTTGAATTTATCAAAATTTTTTGTATTTTATATTTTGTGTCCTATTTTATATATATTGGTGAGATAGAAAGTCACAAACATTCTACTCTGTGTTTTAATAATTTGCCCATAGATGTATGGTGTGTCACATAATAACAGTTTAAATTCTTCTTTTCACATCCTTACTATTTCTATCTTCTTTATTGGTTAGTATCTCTAGTACAGTGTTGACTAGAACTCATAATAACAGGAACTCTCATTTCATGCCTTGTCTGAGGGGAAAACTACCATTATTTCACTATGAAGATAATATTAGCAAGAAAGTGTTTTTGTTCTTTGGTGTTTTTGTTGTTGTGTTGCTTTATTTTGTGTGGGGGGGTTGTTTTGGGGATCTGGGTTTTGTTTTGTTTTGTTTTGTTTTTTGCCATACTGGGGTTTGAACTGGGGCCTTGTATCAGCTAGGCAGGTGCTCCATCACTTGAACCATGATCCAGCCCTTTTTTGGTTTAGTTGCTTTTCAGACAGGTTCTCACATTTTTGCCTCGAGTCAGCTCAGACCATGCTTCTGCACAGTTGGAACCATGGGCATACACCACCATGCCTGGCTTGTTGATTGAAATGGAGTCTTACTAACTTTTTGACTGGGCTAGATTCTTCCCATCTCCCTGTCTCCCAAGAAACTGGAATTATAGGCAAGAGCTACTGTGCCTGTTTGCAAGAGGATTGTTTTAAGACACTCTAAAAGACAGAAGCCAGGCTGCTCACTGTCAGAAAAGGGAATTCCAATATATGGAAATACAAAAACTAGAATGAATATGGTGGTATTATGGTAGAATTGGAGCTATTAATTTGAAATGATGGTTTTGTGTATAAATCTAAATGTACATATGTGCATTATATAAAATGTTTATGTATTTACATGTGTATTTCCTAGATCTGTTCACTGACACCCAGGACAAACAAGCATACCTGTAACTTAAATCTTGGTTTCCAAATGTCTTTTACTATGATTGCTCGATAAAAGGAAGTAGAGTTCTTTGAGAGAATGACTAATTATAAATTTGGAGTAGAGAAAGCACAAAATAAGCTTGGAATATATTTTTGTCCCAGAAAGTGAGTAAATGCTCAAAAAATGTTGAGGACAGAACAAAAGGACACCAGAACCAGACTGAAGGGACTCCAACTCATGAAATCTGGGACAATTTGAACATCAAAATAAATATAATGGTACCAGAGAAAGACTCATTGAGTAAAATGAAAATCCATGAGTCAATATAAAATTTTAAATATTAAATGAATTAATTAACCAATAGACAGACAGATGGCTAGATGGATAAAGGAGAAAAGAAACTCTTCTTAGCACTTGCCTGGCAAGTGCAAGGCCCTGAGTTCGGTTCCCAGCACTGAAAAAAAAAAAAAGAAAAAAGAAGAAACTCTTCTTTATCCTAGAATCCTAAGTAATAAATATAAGGGATGATTCGGTTAGGAAAACATTTTGCATTCATCTCAGTATTCATTAATTCAGGAAAGGATGATCAAAATATGTTAAAATTAGTAGGTGAAAGTTTAATGAAAAACAGGACAGTTACAGTCTAAAAATAATGCCACATAAAATACTTTTAATCACATAGGGAAGATATTAAGTTTCTAAAGGAGAAATCTAAGAGTTATTACCTTCTCTCAGTGATTGAAGATAACACTAGCAGTAACTGGACAAACCAACATCATGTACATTCTGATGTAGAATACAGAGCCAGACAGCAGCATTTCTGTGGTATTTCTGCCAAAATACATTACCTGAACCTAATCATGAGGAAACATAAGTTGAACCCAAGTAGAGGTCCATTTGATACACCTAAAGTCTTCAAAATGTCATGGTGATTTAAAAAAAAAAAAGACTAAAAAGGACTAAACTGACATGACAACTAAATGCAATGTGTGCTACTACATTAGATTCTGGAATATAAAAAAATGCTTTTCAAAAAATTTTAGGATTTTGGCATGGCTCAAGTGGTAAAGTGATTGCCTAGCAAGGAAGAGATCCTGAGTTTAATCCCCAACACTGTCAACAAATAAAATAATTACAAAAGATAGTATTAAAGCCAGGCATGGTGGCACATGTCTATAACCCCAGCACTTGGGAAGGTGAAGAAGGAGTATTGTGAGTTCAAGGCCAGTCTGGGCTCTAGAGAGACAATAGCTCCAAAAAACCAAATAAAACAGAAAAGATAGTACTAGTCAGGAAATAATAGCAAGAATTGACAAATGGGATTGCATCAAATTAAAAAGCTTCTGCACAGCAAAGGAAACAATTACCAGAATGAAGAGACAGTCTATAGAATAGGAGAAAATCTTTGCCTATACTCATTTTATAGAGGATTAACATCCAGAATATATGGGCTGTGGCTCAAGTGGTAGAGGACACATCCAGCAAGTGCAAGGCTCTGAGTTCAAACCCCAGTACCACAAATATGCATATATATGTGTGTGTGTGTCTGTGTGTATGTTTATAAACAGAATATATGAAAAACTCAAAAAATTAAACACCTCCAAAATAATCCAATCAATAAATGAGCAAATGAACTGAACAGACAGTTCTCAAAAGAGGAAATACAAATGGCCAAAAAACACATGAAATAATCTTCAACATCTTTAGCCATCAGGGATATGCAAATCAAAACTAAATTGAGATTCCCACTCACCCCAGTCAGAATGCCTATCATCAAGAAAATAAACAGCAACAAATGCTGGTGAGGGTATGAGAAAAAGGAAACCTTATACGCTGTCAATAGGAATGTAAATTAACACAGCCACTATGAAAATCAGGATGGAGATTCCTCAAACAACTAAAAGTAGAACTGCCATATGATCCAGATATACCAATCCCAGGTATATACCTGAAGTATTTAAAGTCAGGATACGAGAGATACGTGCATACCACATTTACTGCAGCTATTCACAGTAATCACACTATGGAATCAGCCTGTGTGTCCACAAATGGATTCTGAGTAAAGAAAATGTGTTGTGTAGACACAAAAGTTTTTCAGTCATAAAGGAGAATAGAATTATGACTTTCTTGGGGAAATGGATTGAATTGGAGATCATCATGCTAAGTGAAAAAAGCAACTCAAAGACAAATATCACGTGATTTTATCTCAGATGCAGAATCTAGATTTTAAAAAAATGACATGAATGTAGAAGGGACTATTTGGGAAGAAGGGAATGAGCAGGAGGGGGACGAGAAAAGAGAAGATAATAGAAGTTAATGTGACCAAAGTACATTATATGCATGTATGAAAATGTCATAAGAAACCTATTTTATAAAATTAATATATGCTAATAAAAATTTTTTAAAGATAATATTAGGAAGCTGGGCATGGTAGTACATACTTGTGATTCTAGCACTAGGGAGGCAGATGAAGAAGGATCAAGAGATCAAGGCCAGTCTGGGCTACATAGCAAATCCAGACCAGCCTGGGTTACATAGGGACACCCTGTCTCCAAAAGAAAAAAAAAAGAAAGAAAGGAATAAAAAAGATAGTATTAACAATGTAAGTGACTTTTTTGGCAGTATTGGGGTTTGAACTCAAGACCTTATGCTTTTTTATTTGTTTGGTTTTTGCTAGCACCTTTTTTTCTAACACTCTTTTTTGTGTTTGGTATTTTCAAGACAGGGTCTCATGAACTATTTGCCTGGATTGGCTCCTAACAGATCCTCCTGATCTCTGCCTCCGGAGTAGCTAGGATCACAGAGCCACTGGCGCCAGGCTAAAGATGTTCCTTATTTATTTATTTATTTTATTTTGTTTTTGGGCACTATTGTGGTTTGAATCAGGGTCTCATGCCTGCTGGGCTCTACCACTTGAGACACTCTGCCAGTGAATTTCCTTTTTCTTAGGAAATACACACTCAAGTCTACAGCCATACCACCCAGAAGGTACCCAATCTCATCTGATCTGGGAAACTAGGCAGGGTTGAGCTTGGTTAGTACTTGGATGGGAGAAATACATGCTCAAGTATTTTGGGGATAAAGTGACATGGTACCTACAACTTAAATAGTTCAGAAAAAAAAAATAGTATAGGTAGAATAAAAATGATAAAAACAAATAAAATGTAGACAACTATAGAATCTTGGTGAAGGTTATACAAGAGTTCTTTTTGTTAATTTCACAACTTTTCTGTAACTCTAAAATTATTTTGCAATAAAAGGATACCAAAAAGGAAAGAAAATTCTAGCTTGCTAAGAGTTTCTAATCAAGAAGTGATGTTGAATTTTATCAGATCTCTTTTCTGTATTTGTAAGGATGGTCATTTAACTTTTCTCTTTCATTCTATATATGTAGGTGTGTAATGTAGCTATTAACATAAAAGCAGCCTTGCATGGTTGAAACATACATTTTATGTGTTGTTTATCACTAAATTTGCTTTACTGATGTTTAATTTAGGGTTGTATTTTCATGTGCAATAAGAAGAAATTGACCTCTTGCATTGAACTTAGGTTGTGGGATTAGTGTTCCATTGGCCTCATAAAATGAGTTGGTGTTCATTTTTTCTATTACCTGAAAGAGGTTATATAAGATTGTTATTATATCTTCCTTAAATGGCTAAAAGAATTTACTGCAGAAGCCAGCAGCATATGGAGATTTATTATAAGAAGAGTTTAAATCATCTTGATTTTCTAATTTTTTTTCTCTTGAGATAGGGTCTCACTATGTAGCCCAGGCTGGCCTCCAACCCTCTATCCTCCTGCTTCTATTTCTCAAGTATTGGGATTACAAGTATGCACCACCATGTCTAGCTTCAATTTTCTAATTATTGTCATTAAGTTGTTAAAAATATTTTCTTTTCAACTTTGTAATGTCTGTGGTGTCCACTGTGACAATCCTTTTTTCAAGTCTAGTAGATATAACATGCACCCCCTTCCTTTTAATATATTATTTATTTTTCTACCCTTTAAAAAAAAAAGGGTCTTACCATGTAGCCCACACTGGCCTTGAACTTTCAATCCTCCTGTCTCAGACTCCTGAGTGCTGAGATTCCAGGCATGTGTTACTACATTCAGCTTTACTTATTTGTGTGTGTGTGTGTGTGTGTGATCAGTCTTGCTAGGAATTTATCAGTTTTATTATTTTTTTCAATGACTTTACACTTTTTTCATTAATTTTTGTCTTTATTGTTTCCTCTCTTGGGTGTTTCTCAAGTTTGTATTGTTTCTAACTTCTTGAGATTTATACTTACATAAATCCTGCTTAAAGCTATTAATTCTAGTCCTTAAGATTCTAAATTTTCCTCTAAACATAGTTTTAGTTGCATCTTAAAATTTTTTGATGTGTTATACTTTCATTATGATTTAGTTTGAATTATTTCCTAATTTTCATTGTGATTTCTTTTTGATCCATGGATACTTTAAGAAGTATATTGCTTAATTTTTAAGTAATTTTCTACCTTTTTTTTTAATTGATTATTAGCTTAATTCCCCTGGTCTCAAGAACATACTGGAAGATTTCAGCTTTTCAAGATTTCAACTTTTTGAAGTATTTTGAGGCATTCTATATGGCCCAAGTTATTGTCATTGTTAGTAAATGTTCCATGTTCATTTGAAATGCAGCTGTTGGGAGACATAGTCCTATTTATCTCTATTATGTCAATTTTGCTAGTCATTTTGTTTATTGCTTGTGTATTCTTACTATACTTGTTCTACTGGTTGCCAAGAAACCTGTCAAAACTCCTACTGCTATTGAGATTTGTCTCTTTCTTCTTGTAGTTCTGGAAACATTTTGCTTTAAGGACATTGGTAGTTATGTACAGAATTAGAATTGTACATTCTATATTCATGATGGACTGTTAGTGTCATTGTTATAAAACATGCCACTTTATTTCTAATAATATTTCTTTTCTTAAAGTCTGCTTTGTATGTTATTATACAGCTATACAAATTTTGGGGGGATTAGCGTTAGCATGTCTTTTCTTTTTTTTTTTTTTTCATTTTTTTCTTTTTTGGGATCTGTGGATTAAACACAGTGCCTTATGCATGCTAGGCAAGGGCTTACCACTCAGCTACACCCCCATCCCCTCTTTTTCTATTTTTTAACCTTTCTGTGTTATTTTATTAATATTATAGCTTTTACCTTTTGTAAAAAGCATATACAATTTTTACACCAGTATGGCAATCTTCACCTCTTAGTGAAATATTATGCCATTTTTATTTAAGATAATTAATGACATATTTGGTTCCTTCTTGCTCTCTTACTATTTTTTTCATTTGTCACACTTATTACTTGTTTCTTTTCATTTTCTTGTCTTCTCTTGGCTTAATGGAGTTTTATTTATTATTATTATGCTTTCTCCCTTTTACTACTTATGCATTATTTATATCCCTCTCCTCCCCCACACTCAAAATTATTAAGAGAATATATTTACTATTCTCTTAGTAGCAACTCTAGACTTTACAATATGCACCCTGGGCTTCTTACAACCTAGTGTGAATTACTATTTTTATCACTTGTGAGGCAAGATGTCCTTGTAGACGTTCTCATGGAGGTCTATACCATTCTGGTCTGTTGGGGGTTGACATAGGTCCTCATTATTTGTAGAGATTGACTTCCATTGGCTTCCCCCAGGCCCAAGAGATCCAAATTCTCCTACAGTTGGGCCATTCCCCTTTTCTTGCAGCCCTTCCCATTTCAGATCATTAGTCTTCTGCCTCTATGGTCTGGTAGTCAGACATCACCATATCTTAAACCTCCCTCTACAAAGGAGGAAAATATTTTTTGTTTTTCCATGATGTGCCAATAGAAAAGAAAACAAATTAGCTTTTTTTTTTTTTTTTGTGGGACTGGGGTTTGAATTTAGGGCTTAGTACTTGCAAAGCAGGTGCTTTACCACTTGAGCCACTCCTCCTGTCCATTTTGTTCAAGATATTTTTTGGAGATGGGGTCTCATGAACTGTCTGCCTAGGCTAGCCTTGAATTGCAATCCTCCCAGTCTCAGCCTCTCAAGTACGTAGGATAGTTTCTTGGCTTGGCGCCGGTGGCTCACACCTGTAATCCTAGCTACTCAGGAGGCAGAGATCAGGAGGATCATGGCCAGCTGAGGCAAATAGTTCACAAGACCCTATCTTGAAAACACCCTTCACAAGAAAGGGCTGGCAGAGTGGCTCGAGGTGTAGGCCCTGAGTTGAAGCCCCAGTACCACACACACACAAAAATAGTTTCTTAATCAGCTTATCCTGACACACCTACTAAAATTATATTAGGTTTTGTGACCTTACCTTGGGATCTAATCATAACTAATTACACATTTCCAGGAGAAATTAATTCTAAGTTATAGACAGACTTTAGGAACTTTGGAAATCCAATATATTCTTAATATATATTCTCTACATACTACCATTTTTCTTATCTTTCTTAATTTTGGAAAAGAAAAATATTGCAGAGATGAATAACAAGGGTCATCATAACTATAATAATACTCAGGTCACTTTACTTTCAAGTTTTGCTTCAACATTAACATCAACAAATGAAATAAACATGAGGAAATACACAATCTCTTGTCAAATGGCAAGATGATTTGTGCCTTTAGTTTTCTTTGCCAGGATACAAATGACACAGAGATAGAAGTAAATATTTCCCCAAGATACACTGTGAAATTAAAAATACTATTAGAAGCCAGGCTCAGGTGGCTCACACCTATAATTCTAGCTACTCAGGAGGTGGAGATCAGGAGGATTGTAGTTCAAAGCCAGCTCAAGCAAGTACTTTAAGACTCTATCTTGAAAATGTCCAACACAAAACAGGACTGGCAGAGTGGTTCAAGTGGTAGATCTCCTGCCTAGCAAGTGTGAAGCCCTGAGTTGAAACCCTCTGCCACAAAAAAAAAAAAATATATATATATATAATGTTACATTTATTCTATTTATACTATTATAAATACAGATGTAGGTAATGTTTAATTTAGGAATTATATTTTGGGTGTTGTAGATCCTAGGCCAAAAAATGACAATGTGGTGGCCTGGTTTAATAAACTATCACAAGGGTACATTGGGAAGATCTCCAGGGATTAAATGGTGGTAATTTTTATCTAGATCATAATAATCATGGCTTTTGCTGAAAATAATTGTGCTGACTGCTTATTTATCTCCCTTGATACCATCAACTTTCAATTCCAAGGAGAGTCAATGTGGTTGAGACTTCTTACTGTTTCCCATGCTCACTAGCTTTCTCTGGACCTTTCACTCTGAGGTCGCAGGCAAACCTTAAGATGTTCTAAGACTAAATTGAATTGAAAGTAATTTTTTTCCTCTAAAACCCCTTCCTGGTTTCCAGAGGTGGAATGATTTTTGTTGTTTAGTTTCTTTGGACCACTATTCCCATGTCTGGTTCAATAAATACTGGAGAGAAGGCAGAACAATAACATAAGGTGTCTGTGTGCTGTTATGGAGCAATATCAAAAGAGCACTTTATTTTTCTAAGGTGATTCTTCTAAATAATACAGCTATAGCTCGGTGCCCAGGCACTTGCCTAGCATGCACAAGGCCTTGGGTTCCATTTCTGGCACCACAGAAAAATAAAACAAGTCTGGTAATGATGAACCAAGCAATTCCATATTCTTAAAATGGGTTTTTTAAATGTGCTTTTTACCCCATAAGACATCTTCTGTATTTAATCATTCAAGAGCTGATTATCTAGAATGTATCATATACAGACATGCTATTTTTTTTCTTTTTTCCTTCTCCTGCTAGATTTTTGGCCATTTCACAGTTTGTTAGTATTCTCTCCCTGAGAAAATAGCAGCAAGTGTAGCTCAATTCATATCTTCAACTTTTATA
Source organism: Castor canadensis (assembly GCF_047511655.1). Classification (NCBI taxonomy): domain Eukaryota; kingdom Metazoa; phylum Chordata; class Mammalia; order Rodentia; family Castoridae; genus Castor; species Castor canadensis. The sequence goes on along the minus strand of NC_133397.1, from coordinate 33,642,082 downwards.
TAAAGGTTTTGTAGGAAGGGTTATGATTGTTGATTAATACATCATTTTTTAAAGTGTTTGACTAAGCTCTGCTAGGCACACAAGACAAATTAAAGTTTAAGGCATTGAACCTGCTCCTATAACACTTGTAACTGAAGAAACAAGATTTGTGTACCATAAAGTCAAATTCTAATGAAGACCACTATATTTAAAGGACATTATAAAAGAAGTTGGTCACACAACCATACTGCACAAGACTCATAGTACTTTAGAAAAGGGAGAACGCAGGGTAGGTTGATGAAGTCATTGTGGAAATGCTCAGTAAATAGTGAGAATAGTGCTAGTTATCAAAGAATGAATGGAATTTCAATATAAAGAAGAAAAAAGAAAGAAAATTCTGTACTAAGAAAAAAGCCTGGAATTTCAGAATCTAGAGTCCATATATACCTTTAAGTGGAATATTTCAAGCTTCAAGACTAGCATAACAAACTCTTCTGTTCTCCCAACACAGCTCTGTGAAATATGAATTCATTGTCATATGTGCTTTGGGCCCTTTTTTGTTTTTAAAGTAGTACTGAGGTTTGAACTGAGGTGCTCTACAACTTGAGCCATGTTCCCAACCTCCCTTTTTTTTTTTATTAGTAGAGAGACAATACTGATTGGCTTTATCTTCTGCATGCTCTGTCATTATCATTCTTCCTCAGCACAAGTAACTATTATCCTGAAGACAGAGTTTATTATTACTATGAATATTTGAAAATGTTTATTACACGTGGAAATATTCAGTACTTTGTCATGTGTTTATACATAGTGTAAATAGTAGCATACTTTATGTATCTTCTGCTATTTTCTTTTTCACTCAGTATATAGCTTTTGGATGTTCTAGTTCCAGCTCTGGCTCATTTATTTGCAGAGCTGGGGATTGAACCCAAGGCCTCGTGCATGTGATCTAGCTCATTTAACTAGTATACAGTATTGCACTTTGTGAATCCACAATTTACTTATCCATTCTCAGGTTGATGAACATTTAGGATACTTCTGATTATTTTTGTGTTGTAGACAATACTTCAGTACTTCATTTACATGTCTCTTTAGGCATGTAAGGGGGAGTTTTGGGGAAATATATGAAGAAGTAGAATTGTTGGACTATAAGATATGGGCATCCTTAGCTTTGATAGATCTTTTTGCTTTCCAGCGTGGTTGTACCAAGTTATAGAACTCTCAGTAGTTTACAAGAGTTTATCTTTGTATTGGCATTACTACACCATAGGCTTGGAACTGCTGGCATGCCCTGGAGTTAATATTGCCTCTGAACTGGCTGTGCATGTAGGTGATATTCTGTGATGAGTCTTGCCATGAACCAGCCCAGCTCAAACCAACAAGGGCTTCAAACCTCTGGGAAGAACTGGGGAAGAGGGAAGAAAGGAATGGCAACAGTACTTGAGGGTTAGATGCACACGGAAACTCTGTAACCAAGGCTCAGTAGATATCAAATTGACTGAAAGTACTACAAGTGCTTTTGACTTTTACTTCTCTAAGATTCAAGTTCCCCATCTGCAAATTATTGGTGATAATAATTCAAGGAGTCATTCTAAAGATAAAATTATGTATATATTTATGTGTGCGAAAACATTTATAAAGAGAAATGCAAATTAAGTTATAAAAGAAAGTTGCTTCTGTGTTGTGATTTCTTAGATAAAACCTGGTAATATTTTGGTGGTTCAAAAGCATTGTGAGGGGGTCTGGAAGTGTGGTTCAAGAGGCAGAGTGCCTACTTACCAATAGGGAAGCCCTGAGTTCAATCCCCAGTACTGCCCCCCACAAAAAAATAAAAGCATTGTGAGCCAGGCAAGGTGGTATAGAGCTGTAATCCCGTAATTCCGGACACTCAGAAGGGGGAGGCAGGAAGTTTGCAGTTGAAGGCCAGTCCTAGCAAAGTTAAGAGACCCCCATCTCAAAAGAAAAATATAAAACAAAAGGTCTGGGGTTGGGATTCAAGAGGTAGAGCACTTGTCTAGCTTGTGCCAGGCCCTGCTTCAATCCCCAGTACCTCAAATAAATAAATAAAAGCATCGTGAGGTTTCTCATTGGCATTCTTCTTCTTGTAACCCCAATAAATTCCGGCATCCCATCTACCTGCTTGGGGTCACATATAAAGATACATAGTAATTGAAAGAAGATCTTCTAAATTTTACTTGCAGCTCTCAAAGAACATCAAAAAGGAACCCATTTATTGTACAAAACCAATTTGAATTCCATTCTATTCTCTCTAGTTTCAAGCGTAAACCCACAATCTCTTTCTCTAGTAACCAGTTTAAGGTTTTTGTTTATTTTCTCCCCTTCTTGCTTTGTCTCAACATTTTAAAGGTTGACTTAGTCCCTCTCTGGCCAAATTATTCCCTTCTCTTCTTTGCCCAGGTGTCTGCTATCCATTCCTTAAATTCTACATCTCAAATATGTCAAGGAAAACGGGAAAACACTTGCCTGGGGAAAGAATGAATATTCATTCCTTTAAAAAACATCCCACATACATTTTTGTCATGGATGGCAGTAACATTATTTTCCCTTTGTGTAACATTTTTTCCTTTTTGGTAATGCTTGGGATTGAATTTAGGGCCTCACTATTTTCACTTTGGATGTTTAAAAAACAATATCCTTTCCTGTTCATTTTAATTGGCTCTTTTTTAGAAAACAAGTTAGCTTACCATTGCTCTGTGCCTCACTGAGAGGTCATAACACCAACTATTGTCTCTATGTTACTCAAACTTACCCTCTTGCACATTGTGTCTAAATCTGTCACTACCCGTATAATAGTTCCTTGAGTGCCGTCTCCTCTCCTTAGACTCAACATGCCTATATGTGAACTTGCATTTGTTCCCCATTTAGCTTCCCCTCAGGACTTCCATATTTCTAGTGTTGGCATTCCGGAAGTACTTTCATTGGCCAGGTGTGGTATTAACAAAAGAGGAGGAGAATGAGGCTGGAGAGACTAAGAGGCTCGCTCCGCATAGAGAAAACAGAATGCACTCAGATTTGCACACATGGTGTTTGGGGTTTATGTGGAATATGTATCCTTAGGTGAGAGGATACATGAACCCTAAATATTGGCGCCAGCAGGGTAACAGTGTTCTTTTTTGGCATTACAAGTTCGTGGAAGTGTTTCCAGACATTGAGACAGAACTAGATTGCCTGTATGCAGCTCCACGCTTATGCTTAAAAAGGTTCTTCACAAAATTCATGTAGGAGCTTACCCATTTATAAATAAAATACAAAGTAGCTGGGAGATTTTCATGAGTTTCCTTCCTTTTCCTCCTTTTACCATGAGAACAATTATTCCATGCCACATGCTAAAACTATTTTGATGGTATCAAATGCTCAGCTGGGAAAGTTCATTCTTCCAGACCCTAATTTATCACAGAAAGCATCTTTAAGACACTAGAGGGTTAGGTCCCAGGCTGAAAGTCTTATTCTAACACTAAGGGGCCATATATAGATCTATCTTTATTATTATTATCTTTATTTATTTTTAGAGCATATCTTTATTAGCTCAGACCCAGAAAGTGGATCCCTTTCCTGGGGCAGAGAGCTGGATCAATTTGAGAAATGGGTTACCTTCATCACATTGCTCTGGGAATACAGTGTATAAAATAAGGGAAAATGCCAGACATGGTATTTGAATACTTAACTGAGCATTTATTTCTAGTTTTGATCTGTTTTGGTCATGAAAACTTGAGGTCTAAACTGCATTAGTGGATAATTTCTAGATTATGAGTTGCCTGCTTTGCTTTACAACAAGTTTTGTGTGTGTGTGTGTATGTGGGGCGGGGAGCAGAGTCCTCTTAAAGGACCGATAGAAGCAAACAATAAGGCTTCTGAGGTAAGGCCACCAGGGTAACAGACTGGGGCACAGTATATGATAATCTACTCTGGAAACACAATGTTTGTAACCACTGCAACTATATTCATTTTGGGCCAGCTTGGTCTAGCCCACAGTGGCTTTAGTCTATATTTTGGAAGTAGGATGTGGAACAAGACCCCTTACCTGGGAGCATCTGGGAGGACTTCCAGAGGAGAGCACAGGAACTCTATCCTCTAGCCTATCATGGAATAACAGATGTTTCTTAAGACAGAGTCTTACTCTGCAGACAAGACTAGCTTGGAACTCTTAATTTTCTTGCTTCAGCCTCCGGAGTACTGGGATTATAGGCATAAACTACTGACGCACTGCAATAATCAGGAATTTTTATCAAAAAGATTATCTCAGCCATCTCTCAGTCTATCTCTTACCCAGTCTGTACTTCCTTACAGTTCCTCAATATTTTGTTGTCTTTTTCACACAGCCTACATCCTCAAGGACTGGTTGCCTCCAAAAAGATCATTAAAAAGAAAAAAAAAATCAGTTACCGAGAAGGATTCAGATTAGATTATCTGTTTGTCTTTTCAAGATCTCACTTGGTAGCAATACTAGACAAAGGTACTTTGTGCTCGGTTTTGTTGTTAGTGATGTTATATCTGCCTGGTGATGGGAAGATGATCCCTATCTGATAAATTGTGAACAGGATAGGAACAGCAGGAAAGTATGAGAACACCATTCTTCTCTTGGCACTTTATGACAGTGAGGGTTCAACAACACCAGTGATGATGTGATTCAGTTGTTTTGTTTTGTTTTTGTTTTGCAGTGCTGGGTATTGAACCCAGGACTTCATGCATGCTAGGCAAGTGCTCTACCACTGGGTTACACTTCCAGCCCTGGAGCTGTGTCCTGATCAGGATCCAGGAGCCAGGTGGAAGATGAGTATTATGTCAATGATAATTATATTATCTGGGCACTGGTGGCTCACGCCATGAAACTAACTAGTTGGGAGGCTGATATCAGGAGGGTTGTTGTTTGAGACCAGCCCAAGCAAATAGTTTGTGAGACCCCACTCCAAAATAAACAGAAAAATGGACTGGATGTGTGGCTCAAGTGGTAGAGTGCTTGCTTTGCAAGTGTGAAGCCCTGAGTTCAAACCCCAGTCCCACCAAAATAATAATAATAATATCAATATAATTAGTATTATAGTCTGAATGGCAGTCTCTGGAACTGGGCACTACAGTGACTTTGACTTTGTTGTAGGCTAGAAAACATTGAATCAAGGTTAGGCTACAATATAGTGGTTAGATAACAGGTAACTATAATCTCCATGTGGTCAACATTGCCCAGACTGAATTTGGAAACATGAGCCCAATTCTTAGTCTCAGAGTTTAAAGACATGATGGGGTCCAGATGAGCTGTATGGAGATCATGATGTAAGAGAAAGATTGGGGGATTTTGGAGAAAACAAGACAAGAGCAGAAGAGAGAATATGACCTTTACTGACATCAGTACTGACTTCCATAATAGCAAGTCCAATGCCACATTTATCTCCCCTTTCTCAGTCTCTCTTTGACATTTAACATTGTTGATCCAGTTTCTTTTTAAAATTTCCTCCTTTGTTTCATTCACACCATTTGTACTAGTTCAGCAGATGGTAGATTAATTAGCAGTATAAGACACTCATCTGTGGAAACACCTGGAAAGGATTAAGAGGAAAGGAAGCAGGAGTAGGAGGGAAGAGGTGAAGACTGCAAGAAAAATTGGGAAGGAAAGATTGGGCAGGAATGGCCATACCTAGTCATTGGCTAGAAGCAGGGAGACCTCTGCATGAATGCTATGTCAGATCCCAAAGGTGTAGTGGCTAGAGGTTGTCAGCCAGTCACACTCTTCACAGCAGGTGCTTCCCTGAAGGCAGTCCTGAGGGACTACCTATAGCTACCATGCCACTTTGGTCCCATGTATTATGCGGGGCCCACCTTCCTGGCCTTCCTTCCTTTTCTCACATCCTAAATTCTAGGGTTCTCTTGGATCCCATTTTCTCCCATTCTATATATTTTTCCCTTTGAGAATTCATCAACTCACAATTTCAAGTACTACCCTCACCATATATTGAACTCCATATGTTAATCCAGGCCACTACTTCCTCTCAGCTGGCCTACTGCAGCATTTACCTAACTGTTCTCCCATCACATCTCCAGTCTTACCATCTCCAGTCCATTCTTCACACTGCAGCTACTGGGATATTTCTAAGGCACAATTAAGGTCATGCTTTTCCTGTGCTGAAAACCTATCAATAGTTCCCTTTTGTTGACTTCTGTGCTCCTGCATAGACTCCATGCAGGAGACTGCATAGACTCCTGCATGGTCCTTGCTGACCACTTCAGCCTCATCTGTTAATCACCCAAGCAGAACTACTTGTGGCTCTCTGTAGCCTTTCTACCCTCTGTGTATTAGTTTTCCATTATTATAACAAAATAACCAAGGCAGACTAACTTGATAAAGAAAGGAGGTTTATTTAGTTCAAATAGCATAGCACTGGCTCTGGTGAGGGCCCCTGGCAGCTGGAGGTAGCAATCACATCTCAAAACAGGAAGCCCAGGAGGCTGGGCTCCCACAATCCCTTCTTAAGGCACACCCTCACTCTCAATGACACAAGGGCCTCCCATAGGCCCCATTTCTTAAAGGCTCCATAACCTCTCACGCTGCTTCCCTGGGGACCAACCCTCTAACACATGAATCTTTGAGGGACAAACCACATCCAAACCTCAGCACTCTGTGTGGACCGCACCTTCATTCCTGCTTAATTCTCTGATTGTCTTTTAGGTCTCAGCTTAGATGTTCCTCCCTCTAAGATGTTTCTACAGGGTACTGAAACACAATTGCAAAACACTGGAATATAATGAGGGTCAATATTTTACATATCAGAACTTCTCTCAGGAAATGTACTTGTATGAAACGGAAAGGAAAACTTTGATAACCAGTTTGCTGTGGTTGATAGTCTTCCAAGGGACATTAGAGGTAAACATTCTCAGCCAATGCCGGTGGCTCAGGCCTGTAATACTAGCTACCCAGAAGGCAGAGATCAGGAGGATCATGGTTCAAAGCCAGCCCAGGCAAATAGTTCATGAAACCCTATCTCAAAAAAAAAAACCCCATCACAAAAAGGGCTGGTGGAGTGGCCCACAGTGTAGGCCTTGAGTTCAGTTCAAACCGCAGTACAGCAAAAAAAAAAAGAGGTAAACATTCTCAATGCAGACACATCAGACACATAGACTCCCCACCCAAACCCTAGGACTTGGAAAATGTGTGTGTTAAAAATGGGTGTTTATATCAGTATCCCTGGGAGCAATATTGACATGGAGTGTGTGTGTGGGTGCGGGGGGGGTGTCAATTATATTATGATTGGGATATTTTACTACAGGACTGTCCCACACAAGGAAAAATTGTTACACCCAAAATGCTAATAAAACCTTCATTAAGAAACAGTGTTAGGAGATATGCAAATCTAGGAGCTGAGCTGAATTGCTTAGAATAAACACAGTGGAGGCTGAGAACAGACAACTGAGGACTGACTCCCAGCTCTACCCAGTCTCAGATAGAGCTGTCTGTCTCAGCTGTAAATAAATGTTTTGTCATTTTCTTTTTCTTTTTTTGTTGGTGGGGGGATGCTGGAGATGGAACTCAGGGCCTCATGCATGCCAGGCAGTGCTCTATCACTGTGCTACCCCACCCTCAACCCTGTAAATTAATGTTGAGTACGTATGTTTAAAAATATTTGTTTAAAGAAAATAAAAACTATACATTAGTTTGAAAAGAGCCAAAATTTTCAGCCCAAGGGACATATAATATCTACCGTGGCTCTGCTCCCCCACATTTCTTACTGTAAGGTGAGTACCTGCAATAGTCCCAACTTGAGTGTAGGGCCATGCCCTACTACATAAGTAGAATTTAGTATAGTGTTTGACACATGATAGATGCTCATAATTTCTTCTGAATGATGACTCCCCAAATCTAAAAGTAAGCCCTGAGATCCTTTCTAAGTTTCAAGTCTACCTATTTATCACTAATCATACATTTCCAGTTAACCACTTCAAACTTAACAGGTATAAAACAGAATAATCTGCTTCGATCCAGTGTTAACCCCCACCCCCAAATAACATCAGTTCCCTTAGTTATGGCAAATACCAGCACCATCCTCCTAATTGTCTAAGCCAGAAGCCTGCATGTCATCCAGGTCTGCCTGGTCCCTCACCTCTCCAAGCCATATTGGAAGATATTTTATCTTCCAATTATCAAGGTGCTGGAGTGACTCAAGTGGTAGAGCACCTGCCTAGCAAGTGTGAGGGCCTGAGTTCAAACCCCAGTACCACAAAAACAAAACCAGCACCAATCCACCAATTATCTCCTGGACTCTGTCCTCAGCCCTCCTGGTCTTCATTTAGGGTCAATGATACATGTTCTTGCATTGTTTCCTAAAGCACATCTCCATCCCCATCCTCATTGTTATCACCCTTTAAAACATTTTTAAGTATACTCTAAAAATAGTAGTTAATATTTTTGTGAGCTTACTCTGGTACCCACACTACTTTAGCATGCATTTTCTGACTCCTCCTAACAACCTTAGTTTGAAATAACTTCCTGAGGTAAGGGGACAGAAATAAGATCCAAACACAGGTAGCCTGGCTCAAAGCAGTGCTAGGCCAGGCCATGGTCCCTTCTGGAATTCTCTGCTGCTTAAGAGATGATAACCCAACTACTAGCCACATCAGATGCCAATTCCTAACTTTTTTTTTTTTTAAGTATAACCTTTTATTTAAGGATATTTGAATTTTTTATTAATGAGGTTTTGGTAATCACTTCACAATGTATACACATATCAAAACATCATGTTATACACTGTAAATATATCATTTTTATTTGTTAATTATACTTCAATAAAGCTAGAGAAAAAAATTAAAAATTAAAAAAAAATCTAGCCAGGCACTGGTGGCTCCCACATGTAATCCCAGCTATTTGAGAGGCTGAGATTAGGAGGACTCAGGCCAGCTAAGGCAAATAGTTTGTGAGACCTACATCTGCAAAATACCAGAGCAGAATGGACTGGAGGTATGGCTCAAGTAAGTAGAATACCTGCTTTGCAAGTACAAAGCCCTGAGTTCAAATCCCAGTCTCCCCACTCCCTGCAACAAATTTAACTTTTTAGCATCACTGCTACTCCCTCCTCCTGTCCCCACCGTCTAGGCACACACAGGTAACTGTTTTATATGCCATGTTATTTCACATACATCTCTGTGTCTGAGTCTCCTCCTTGGTTGATGGTCTGGTTGTAGTCTCTTCGAGTTAAGGCTTGCTAAGTATTCCTTTTCAAGAGCTGCTGGCATATTGCAAATGTGTGTGGTGGTTATGTTAAATGGGGAGGACTGAGGTCAATAAGCCAAAGAAGTGGACCCATTAGAGGTCCCATTAGAGCAGGGGATGAAGGAATCCCTAAACTAAGAGCCCATGTACAACTGACTAACTGATGGTCTGGATATGCTGGCAACTGGGGGCCAGTGTCCATCTTCTTAGCCTGTGTTCTCTGCTGTGTGATGCCTACATGGTGGTGGTGGGGGAGGTGCCTTAGGGGGCTGGGGCTGAGGGACCCTCCTCAGAGTATACCATCTCCTTTTTGTCTGTCTGGCAAACTCCAATACATTCTGCAAGGCTCACTTCAGCATCATTCCTAAGTCTTCCTGTTAGCATTAATGCTCCTCTGTGCTCTCATTTTGTAAGGCTGGCTTTTCTTCCCTATGCATGCCACCAGAATCTAATAATCATCGCTTGTAAATACTTTACCAGCAAATTTAAATTTGGAAAAGAGACTGGTGTTGGTGGCTCACACCTGTACTCCTAGCTATTTGGGAGGCTGAGATTGGGAGGATTGCAGTTCAAGGCCAGCCCAGGCAAATAGTTTGCCAGACCCCATCTCCAAAATTACCAGAGCAAAATAGACTGGAGGTTTGGCTCAAGCACTGAGATAAAACTCCAGTCTCATCCCCATACCCCCCCCCAAAAAAAGAAAAAGCGAAAACATAAATTAAAAGTATTAATTACAGGAACACAGATTTTTGTTTAGCATAAGAGAAAATGTTTACAGTATATCATAACTGGATATGGTGACGTATGCCTACAATCCTAGCACTTGGGAAGCTAAGGCAGGAGGATGGTTCCAAACCAGCCTGAGCACATAATAAGACCTTATCGCAACCACCCTCTCCACCAAAAAAAAAAAAGGTATATTGTATATAAGCAGAGAACAGACTAGTGACTGAGATTGTGACTTTTGGTGTTATACTGCCTCTGTTCAACATTGAGCCTTCTGAGTAGCTTAATCTTCCCATATCTCCAGAAAATGGAGAATATTTTTGTGCGAATTAAATGAGAAGTACTTGGCTTAGTTCCTGGCATCATGTAAGCACTTGGTAATGTTAAATATTACTATTTTATCTACTAGTTACCATGGACATTCCCTGACACTATCTCACCATGAAGCGGATTGCACAGCAGTGCCTTTCCCTTTTATGGAGGGTATTTGGGCAACAGTAAGCCAAGGAGAGATGCTGTAAGAGTAATTCCTGAGTCGAAACGATTAGATTACTTGTACGCATGTTTCTAATCATAGAAAAAGGAAAGCCCTTTCTCTACGTCAAGGAAAGTGTGATCATTAGTGTTACTTTTAGCAAAGTAGAGGAATAGCAGAAGGAGAAAAACATTGTATTTGGCTGTATGACTATATCACAAGGAACAAAATATTTTATTCCTTGTGAGCAGTTAATTGCAAGAGCCCTTCTATTTATGGTGTAACCCATATGGCAAATCAGGCCCTTGCATGAAAATCTGTCTCTTTTCAAAAAGGAGTCGTTTGGTCCTGCCAAAATGGAACAAACAAAAGTTTAAAGACTGTTCCAGCCCTACTGAAATGTCTTTTCCCTTTGAAAGAAGTCTATTGGTGATGTAAATGCAAAGTTATCTGCACAGATGATAATCCCAGCAAACAAAACAGTGAAACCATTAGAACTTTGTTGGGCAGCCTTCACTCCTGAGAATTTGGCTTTTGAGAAAGAGCAGAGCTGGTTAGTGTTTGGGAGAGTTGGCTAGGTCTGCTTATCTGAATCCTGGGCTAATTAACTGCATGTTTGGCCGAAAGAGTTCAAGCAGTTCCCCAAATGTGGACCAGCTGAAGGCCGGCCTGCACGATGGGCTTCCTGCCAGGGAGCAGGATCGGTAACCATGGGATAGCATTTCTAGTCAGGACTTTAATTCTCAAGATGCTAGAAGTTTCAGGTAGATTTATCTAGAAGAAACCCAGTGATATGCACCTCCGAGGGCAATAGTTTAAGTGATGCTCTCACATTCCTGATGCTTTAACTAAAAAATTAGACAAATGGAAGGCTATTTGTATAGGTACCATTTTCCAATATGTTTTAGTCAGTACACAGGGTAAACAATTTCTTTAAAAATTTAGTAAATATGCAATTTTACTGTAAGAGAAATGATTGAAAAGATTTTTTAAAAAGTCTAATACAGTTAACTATTAGTAGTTTGCTTGACTATTACTTATTTATATTACCCTTAACAGGTTTGAGGAGACCCAGTTTCTCAGGAGCCGCCAGGCATTAGAGGAATATTTGTAGTTGGTGGTGTGTGCCTAAAGGGATTAGGAAAGCATTTCTGAAGCAAAAATCCAACGTGGTACTGCCGAAGTGGCCATCCCCACGTTGATTAAAGCTTTGGGAAATGCCTACTGGACAGTTTATGGCGAACAGAAAATTAATGCTTCAGTATCCACGGGCTCTCTTGAACAAGTATTTCAGAGCTGGAGCTGCTGTCCATAAAGTTTGTATGTAAGGCTGGCAATCTGTCTCTTGAGCAGGGTGGAGCCTTCGGTAGAGAAGGTAGCAGCTAATGAGCGTCGGGATCATTACGTAGTTATCTTTCGGGTGCGAGAATGGATCTAGTCCACGCTCCGCCCACCACCACATTTCCTTGGCTAGGTGGCCTGACAGCTCGCGCAGCCTCTAGGTAGAGGTCAATCACCGCTTGGGTTCTGCACTGCTTGCCTTCCACGCCCTCCACGCGTGGTGGTGGGCGGCAGCTGGGCGTTTCCACCGCCCCCCAGCATCCCACGCCCTGCCCGTTCCACGCGCCTCCCTGGCTGCCTTCCTGGCCTGCCTTCTTTTGCACTCTGGCAGGCCAAAAACCGAGTGTCAAGTATTACAGCAAGCACAGCTCACTTCCTCGGGGGCTTTCCTCACGGGGTGTTGGGCCACCTCCACCCCACAGACCCTGGGGCACTCCACTGCCACTGCATGTATCCTACGTGCAGTTGCTCCTAAAAAAAAAAAAAAGTTTGGGAAATTGTCTTGCAGTTGAACCTACACTACCTGTTTAGGGCTGGGACCAGGTACAGCGCGTCCAACTTTGTGACTAAGGGAATGAGAAGCATAAAGGGGACACTGTGTGCCTGTCCGTCCCGCGGTCCCTGGAGCAGGCAGACCCAGGCCAGCAGCGCGCTGCGAGGACCCGCGGTGGCTCTGGTCCTACGCGGACCCGCGCGCCCCCAGCCCGGCGGGCGTGCGCGGAGCCGGAGCGCGTGCGCGCGCGAGCCTGGGAACGCTCCCTCCGGGATCGCGGCTGCGCAGTCGGGCGGGAGCCGGGAAAGGGAGGAGGGCGGAGGAGCGGAGTGAGGGGAGGGACAGGAGCGGCGAAGGCGGAAGCCATGTTGGAGCTTCACCCCGAGCGAGGGGCTGCGAGCGCTCCCCTCTCGTTGTGGGTGTGACCCGGGCTCAGCGCGGCAGCGGGGGGCGGGGACGTTAGGCCGGTCGTCGTCGTCTGCGGCGGCGCGAGGGGAGCGGCGGCCGCAGCGTGGAGTCGGGCGATTGTGACCGCCGGGCGAGCAGGGGGCCGGCCGCGGCGCACACTCTCCGTGTGGCCCCCTGAGCGCCCCCCCTCCCCGGCCCGGGAGGGAGGCGGGGGGCACCCGGGGCCCGCCATGAACCCCGGCTTCGACCTGTCCCGCCGGAACCCGCAGGAAGATTTCGAGCTGATTCAGCGCATCGGCAGCGGCACCTACGGCGACGTCTACAAGGTACAAAGCGGGGGGCCGCGCGCCCCTGCCCCCTCCGCGGGCACGGCCCGGGGTGCCGCCGAGCCAGGACTCGGGTTCGCGCTCCGGTGTCCGGGAGCCTGGCCGCGGGGGAGGAGGAGGAGCAGCGGGCGCCCTGGCTGCGCTGCCTGCGGCCGAACAAAGGGCCAAATGTGTGACCCGAGACCTGGGGTCCTCACCTGGGCCGCCGCCCTGGACGCGGTGTTTTGACACCTCCGGGGAAGGGCGGCGCGGGCGGCGGGGCTCTCCGGAGTGCAGAACGGCGGTGGGCGCCGCGCTCCGGACGGCCGGGACTTGGCGTTTGTCAAACCTGCGAACTGCTCGCCAGCTGGCCTGGAATCCTCCCCTGAAGGTTGGGAGCGGTTGCCCACCCAGCCTGCTGGTCCTTAGGGCACCGGGCACCCTGCATTGAAGGCCCTCAGCCTTTAGCCTCCTAGCAGTTCCTTTTAATTTTCCAAGTAATGACTTTCTTCTGTAAAAGAGATCGTTAGCATTTTTTTTTTTTTGGAGGCAAGAGCAACTTTGTTTTCTCCAAGTGCAATTGAATTGTGATGCTTGTTTTTCTTAGCGAGATAGGAATGAGCTTTTAATTGTTTTTCAGTGAATTGAATACTTAGTAAAGGTATTATTGGTTTGACAAGGTTAGGAGTCAACGTCTAGGAGGAGGACAGCATTGTGTCCTATAGGGACCACTTCTAAATGTGGGAGGAAAATCACTCTTCCCTGGCCAGCTCAACTCTTGGCCTTGCAGAGACTGCCAAGGAGCGAGGAGATGGTGCCAAATGTGGCAGCAATCTTGATTTAGTTGCAGATCTTCTTACTGGTGACTGAAGTTGAACTCCTCCTGTTCCACTGAACACCTGAGGATGCACAAAGAAACTTAATTTTATGCTGGAAAGTTTAGTCATAACTTTGTTTTGCCCACGTTCAAGTGCTAGGTTTTTTTTTACCCTCACTTCTGAGAAATGCATAACTAAGAGATTTAATACAGTGCAACAGTGTTCTCTGGTAGTCTTGTTTTGTGAATGATTTGCTTTTCACCCTCACGAAACTCATTTCTTCCCCCAAAGACAATACAGGTGTATTGAGTATAAGTTATTGGGCATATAAGTACTTGAGTTGTAGCAGCAAAAAGGTAGTTATGGTCCCAGATCTTATTTGACATTTGTATTTTTTGGACAAGCACATGAAGCAACTGTTGAAATCATTTTATTGCAGTTTTATTTTGTGCTACCGAGAAGAGGGATAGGGCTGTGAGAGCATGGAACAGGAGGACCTGATCTTGTCTTGGGGGGTGTTTCAAATGCTTATCACCTTTTAGCTGAGATAGGAAGATGACAAGGCATTGCTTAGGGCAGTGGGACAAGGGGGGATGATGGTGCCACATGAGGGAGCATGATCCTGAGTGTGAAGAAACCTGGTAAGGATTTGAAAGGAGGCCTGTGTGACCTCAGCACTGAGTGGATGGCTATAGATCTTGCAGGCCTATTAGCTTTTGTAACAAGACTGGACTTCTTAGGATAGAGGGGACTCTTGACAAAGGGAGTGAGATTAGATTTGGATTTTTTAAAAGCTCTCCTACTACAGGATGAGGAGTGTACTGGAGAGGAAGAGCATTTAGGAGGCCATTGGCATAGTTCTGGTAAGAATAATGGTATTTTGGAATTTGGTGATGACTATGAATGGATCCAAGTAGCTAATGACTGGTTGAGGGAGTCCAGTTATTTCAGATGACAGGTTAATTAAAACTTCACGAACATGTCCTAGGTGACAGTGTGTACAATAGGTTCTTCTTACAGGGATAATTGGCCATACACTTATTTTATATATTTTTAAAACAGTTGGCATGTAAGCCACTTGATAAAAAAACTAACAAAACAAAGCCTGTAATTTCCTAAGGACATCTAATGACAATACTTGCTAACATTTATGGAGTGCTTATTATTTGGCAGGTGCTTTTCTAAGATTTTTCTCCTTAAGCCTAACACAACCCTATGAGATGGATGCTGTTGTTAATTACTTCCATTTTGCAGGTGAAGAAACTGAGGTACAGGGAGGTTAGAGTAACTCGTCAAAGTTGGTAGGTGGCATTGTCAACCAATAGGAAGTACTCTTTCTCTAAAGATAGAACATGGGTATTGATGTATTACTGAATTTCCAGGGGAGAGACCGAGGCATGCAGTTCAGCATTTGAGTAACCACATTCTGAGTTAGTGTGGATCTTTAAGTATGGTTGGACTCCCTAACTCCTGAATGCAGCCAGGCTTTACTGCTTTGTAGTCCCCTGGCCAAGTGGACATCAGATAATTGATGTTCCATCCCTACCTGGCAAACTCTTCCAATACCAGGGGCCCAAAACAGAGAAACTCATTGTGGCATTTGTCATCATACCCCTGCCTGCTAAATAATCCAAAGCACAAACTTTGCTTTTGTATAGTAAAGTTCATGCTATAAAGATACCTATTTTTCACATTTGTTTTGCTTTTGTAGATTTTTCCTGTTTGTACAAATTGTGCTGATTAGAGAGGAGTGCATTTCGTTTTCAAAAGTCAAAGTATATGATTTGCTTCTTAATTTGTCAGTGTTTAGGTGCTAAAAATGGAATGATTGGATTACATAAATTAGATCTAATTATTTATAGTAATTCTTGGAAGGTTAGTGTTTTAGGGGATTTTTATTTGAAACTATCCTACCTACCATTAGAACATCCATACTATGTTAGAGTTTATGTTTATAGTTTGGTTACAGAGCACTGAACTAAATGGGTATGATCTGGGATCTATTAGCCATGTGACCTTGTAAGACCACTTTGCTTTTTAGAGCCATTTTGTTGTGAAGCTACTATTACCATCAGATCCCTTTCTGCTTTTGGTGTCAACTAAATGATTTGAGTTTTACCCAACAAATAAGTTATCTTTAGCCTTGCTTTTTTTTTTCTTTTCAAACCAGTGCAAATATATCTGTTTCATCTACACTGTTATAGATTACTTGAAGATACAACTAAGGAAAAAAAAAGAAAAAAAAAGTCATGCTTTACTTTATCTGTCATGAAGTATCCACAGCTGGGTGACCTAGGGACGGAGAATAGGCTGACAAGTTGAGCACTATGGGTAGGCCTCAGGTGGCACATGAGTGTTTGGAAATTAATAGGCTTTATGTTGCATGTTTATGTTTTTCTGGAGTACCCATTATATTCTCAAAGAGGTCTACAATACAAAAGGCCAGAAGAAGGAGCTTGGGGGAGAGGTTCAAGAGGTAGAGCATCTGCCTGGCTCTAAGTTCAAACCCCAGTACTGCCAAAAAAGAAAAAAGAAACAAAAGGAGAGAAGAACAGATGATCTATATAGGTTTGTCATTTGAAAGAATTTTTCAGGAGAAATTAGGCAGTTCTATGCTGGATCATATGTCAACATTTAGTATGATCTGTACCTGCATTTGTACCATATTTTCTCAGGCAGTTTTTCAGCTTAATTAATATTGTTGAAGTCTTCCTGTCCTGGCATTTTTTAGGTTTGTTAGTAGAAACCAATTATATAGTCTCTTGGCTTTTCCCAGCTCTGTACCAGCCAGCCTTGTGTTCTCTCCTGAGCTCTAGCCCATTGTTTCCTGCTGACCTCATCACAGACTTACAGCTTCCTCCAAACCAACTTTTGTCAGAAGCCCCAGTATTGACAATTTGCTAAGGCTTGAGTCCCTGGAGTGATCTTGTACTTCTGAACTGGACTTAATAGGCATTTGCTACAAACTGTACATGGGCATTTTTGAAAGTGTGGTGGGATGCTTCAGGGAATGCCTTACTATGGGTGTGTTACAGACGCAAGTCCTATGGTGAAGAAACCTGCTAAACTTTGCTTAATCTAGCAAACTCCAAGCTTAGTTTGATTATGGGATCCTATTTTTTCTGTAATACCTATTGCTCTTCCTTGGTACGAGTGTCTTGTAAATGTGCTGTGGAAGTGTTGATATTGATATATATATATATTTTTTAATCTATGTGTTTGGAAGCCATTTCCTCTGAAGCAGAGGCTGTGGTTGTTGCTAACCTCTGAGGCAGCATTCACTTGGTAGTCTGTGTAAGTAGATTTGGAGTCTGTGAAAGCAGACAGGAGAAACATTGAGGACAGCAGTGAAATCAGGAAATTATGTCATGTGGATTTAGAGAATTATGTTTTGGTTTATTTTTTAATTTCTTTCTAGGTGTTCTGATTAATGGTATCAAAGACTAATTCTGCCATTACAGTTAGCATTTGTAAGAACCTTTCCAAAGGGTTGGAGATATAGCTCAAGTGGTCTTGAGCCCGGTGCCCCCAATAGGGGAAAACAAAACCAAAACAAACCAAAACAAAAAAACCTTTTTGGAAATCTCAGTTCTTAACCCTGTTTTTTGATGAGGAACATAAAGACCTTAAGCATTTAGAAAGGAACAGCTGAAGGAAATTAGAACATGGTTAGCTGAGGTTATGCTCACATTTGCTTCTGTGGAGGGTAAGGTCTAGATAGACCAGAAGAGATCCTGAACTTCAAAAGGTCATTTGAAGTTCCTGAAGGTTAAGTTTCCCAGCATCAGCAGCTGTTTGAGATGGAAAGTAACAGTGGAACGGATTGCGGAGTAATTTCTCTAGAAAGCTTACAAAGAAAGCAAACAAAAATGAGCCTATCTAACTTTGATGTAGAGCTGATTCATTAAAGGAAATGCTTACCTGCAAGCTTTGTTCCATACATGTATTTATTTGGGAAAGTACATCTAATGTATGATTTTGTATTGAGAATGAATAGTAAGGCCTCTTATTGCAGCACATTGAACAACTGTCATACACTGAACAGCTATACTGTGAAAACAAGCGTATTAGGGACTATGAGTGGCAAAAATGACAAGCCTTGGTATATGGTATTTATGGAACATAACATGTTTACCTGCTTTTAACTGTCAAAGCTTGAGGTCAAAACCTTGTTGGTTTCCTTTCCTCATTTCTATCATAGTAAATCTCTTGCTACCTGGGAGATTCCTTAGCTACTCTATATTCTGCACAGTAAACCTCTTTAGCATCACAGTAATTGAAGAGCAAGGTTCTATAGCCAGACTGCCTGCTTTCACCATCTGCTAGCTCCATGACCTCAGGCCAACTGGTTAATCCCTCCTCTTTCCCTTAGTTCCTTCTGTTGTGAAGTGGCAATGCTTAGCAGAGTGTTTAGGACAGTGCCTGGCACACTAGTATTTAGCATTACTGATCGGCTGTTTCTCCCCATGCTCTGCCTCAGGGTTTTTGTACTTACCTCTCTGCTTAGAATCCCCTATGCTACCTTCCTGAGATCTGCATGGTTTGCTTCTTCATTTCTCTCAGGTCTCAGGATGTCCTGATTAATATTATAAAAGACTAATTATTCAATTATAGTCAGCATTTGAGAACTCAGATGTCACCTTTTAATAAGTCTGTTTCTTACCACTCTGTAAAAAACAGTACTCCTTTCCCCACTTTCTGTTTTTCCAGGGATGGAAAAAGTGCAGGGGTCTTTTCTGTTAGCTTTGTAGAGAGTTCAGCTCTGCTCTTTTATCTCGTTTTTCATTATATTTCTTTTTTTTACCTGTCTCTTACCACTAGAATGTAAATCCAGGAAGATTTTCCTTTGTTCACTGCTTTATCCTGAGAATCTAGAAGAGTGCCTGATACACATTTGAGTGTAACTAAATATTTGTAGAATGAATAAATGAACTGACATGAGTGGAATAAGCCTCAGCTTCAGGAGTATAGAGGAAGGTCATTGTTTCTGATTGGCAGAAGTCATACCTGGGCCTTAGAGAGGAAGTGGCATTGGGCTAGACCCCGAGCTCTGGTAGTAGTGAATAGAGTGAGTTAAGTGTTGTGGATTATTGGGCCTAAATTAAATCAGTATACTTAATGTGAGCATATTCTGTGTATTAAACAATGCTCATAGCTATTATATACATACGAACTCACTGCGTCTTTTTAAACTAAGAGTGCTAATTGACGAACTACAGGTGGAACGTTGCTAATCCAAAAATTTGAAATCCAGAATGCTCCAAAATCTAAAAGTTTTAGCACCAACTAATGCTACATATGGAAAGTTATCATGTAATGGTTTGCAGTCAGAATGCAGATATACTAAAAATATTATATAAAGTTATATTTAGGCTATGTGTACAAGGTATATATGAACCATAAATAAATTTAACGTTTAGACTTGGGTCTCCAAGTCTCATGTATGTGCAAATATTCCAAAATCTGAAAAAATCCAAAATTGAAAACAGTTCTGGTCCTAAGCACTTTGAATGAGGGATGCTCAACCTGTAGGCAGGCTCTCACATGTTGCTTTTTGAAAACATAACTAAATTGGGCTTTTAGAAAAAGGACTTTGTTCATCAATACAAAAAGACTTATGTTCCAGAGATTAAATTAAGGTTCTTTTCTGCTTTCCTTTTGTTTTTTGCAGTCTTTTTTGAATCTGGAAGATGTCATATTTCAGAGTACCACCTACTTTGACCTAAGATTATGGGTTTGGGTTCTTAATGTAGTAGTGTACTGACTGACTACCTTAGTCCTTAAAGTCTAGAAAATTTTAGATTTGACCATAAATTTAGGCATGCTCAAATAAGACTTTTTTGTTGTTGTTTAAACTATTCTTAGGAACTTGAGAATAGGACAATTTTTTTCTGTATAAATTATCTACCTTTCTTTGCTCAAAGAATCTTTTCATTATTGCTTATAGACTAAAGGACAAACTTTAAAATCTATTATTTAGGGCAGTGTCTCATTTGCCTGGGGGTCTCTAAGGAGGAGTAATATTTAGATAGCTTGGAGGAGGCAGGGAGGGAGTGGGTGGCATTCCACTGTTTTGTACCATACTAAAATGTCAACACAGTAAAAGGGAACAAATACCATTTTTGTGTTATTCTGAAAATAGTTTTGCTCTTGTAGACCCCCACGAAGAATCCAGGGACTCCCAGGGGTGCATGAGCTGTGCTAGAAGATTGCATGGAGTAAACTAAGGGCAAGCCTGTTAGCCAGCTTCTCATCACTATGGCAAACACCTGAGAAAGTCATGTTAGTAAAGGAAAAGACTTTTTTGGCTCACAGCCTCAGAAGTTTCAGTTCATGCTCATTTGGCTTGGCGACTTTGGACCCGTGGTGGCACTTTGCATCATGGCGGTAGAAGTGCATGGCAGAGGAGACTTGTTCACTTCATGGCAAAAGCAAAGAGAAACAGGAAGGGCCTGGGGCACTCATATCCCCTTCGAGGGCATGCCCCAGTGACCTTTCTTCCACTGGGCCCTACCTCCCAAAGATTCTGTCACCTCCTATTATACCACAGTCTGGGATCCAAGCTTTTAACACATGGGGTTTAGGGGGACATTCGTGGTCCAAATACAGCAGTGAAGGAAGTGACTGAAAGGGTAAACAGTAGTAAAGAATGGAAAGGAGAGACCAGATGAAAAGCTTCTTGGAGAAACATATTGTGGGGCTTTATAGAGCAATATGGGAGAGGAGAGCAATTATTTATTCAAAGAGAATATCAAAATTTTAAGCCTCATATAAGAGCACTTAGTAAGTGCTTTTCAAATAAATTAATACTGGGAGAACGATATTCATTAACAGACTATAGGAAAGTTGAGAAGGAGGAGCTGTGATGAATTTTGGATGGATTTTATTTGCATTTATTTTATTAGAAAATAAATATCACTTTTCTTGCTGTGTGGTGACTCTAATAAAACACTAATATATAAAGTATTTCTATGTTTTTCTGTGGAAAATAGCATTCTTTAGCAATGTCTTCAGAACTAACAGGAACTCATGGAGGGGGGTGTGCCTTTCTCTGAATTTTTACTGAGGGATTATCAGGAAGACGTGAAAAGATATGTTCTCCTCCTGAGGAAAAATGCTGTGGATTTGGGGGATAACTTGTATAAGAAGTGAGTGTAACAGTAGAACACAGGCTACATTTTAAAAATGCTTCTGGTCTTACCCTGATTTTTAAAAAGTAAACAATAAAAGAATTTAAGAAAAAATTAAAATGCTTAATTTTACTTCCAAGGATAAAAACTCTTAATATTGTGATATATTTTCTTCTGTTTTAAATTTTTTTTTTTTTTTTTTTTTTTGCAGTTTGAACTAAGGGCCTCACATTTGCTAGGCAGTGGTTCTGTCACTCAAGCCACATCCCCTTTTCCATTTTTTGTACACAGATACTTAAAAAAACTTATGTGCTGTTTTATATTTAAAAATTAAATTGTAGTTTACTTATAGTGCAATGCAAGATCTTCTGAGTTAGATGAGTATATACAAATATATACAACGGTGTAACCCAGTCTTGTATTAAGGTAGAACATTTCCTTAACCTCAAAGTTTCCTGTATCCCTTCCCACTCACCACAACTATCATAAACCACTGCCACTCCCACTATACCCATAATTGTTGTGATTTTCACCACTGTAAAGCCTCTTCTAAAACCTGGTATTAATGAATCATGAATGAATTTCTTGGCACCTTTGATGAAAATCAGTGGTGAGTACAAAGACGGACTCTCTTTTGGACTGTTTGTTTCAGTTGAGCTATCTGACTGTACTTTCACTCATACCTCACTGACTTGCTCAGAGTAATCTTGAAACCAGGTAGCGTGTTTTCCAACAGTGTTCTTTATTTTGTCTATTCTGGGTCCTTTGCTTCTCCATACAAATTTCAGAATCAGCTTTTAAGTTAAACGTAGCCTGCAGGGTTTTGTTTTAATTTTTTATTTAAAAATGATTGCAAATTCATAGGAAGTTGCAAAGAGTACAGAGAGATCTCCTGTACCAACACCCATCTTCCCGCAGTGGTGACATCTTTACTGTAGTGCATTACCAAAACCAGGAACTTGCTTGGCACAGTTAACTAAATCTTAGACGCGTTCTACTAGTTATTGCATGTCATGTTTTATTGTCTTATGTACAGGTTTGTGACATTTTATCACATATATAGCATGCTGGGATTTTGATTGGAATTGTGTAGGATTTACAACTCAATTTGTGGAGAATTAAGATCTTAACAGCATTGAATCTTCTGATCTATGAATACAGAATATCCATTTATTTGATCTTTTTTAATTTAGATCTTTCTTTATCTCATTGATATTTTGCTTTTCTTCTTTTTAATTCATAAATTTCATCCGTAGCCTTTTCTACTAATACTGTAGTAAAAAATAATTATGGAATACTTTTTCAAGTTAGTAGAATAATAATGAAAGTCACATTTTCAGTTTTTATTTAAATCCTTGCTGTGCTAATAATCTCTAACTTCCTTTGGTTTAGCCTTGTTCATTTTTAGCCATGAGCATATGGGCTTTTTAAAATTAGCCAAAGTGAAAAGAAAAAAGACAAAGAAAATGATTATTTAAAGAAATACACTTTTGCTATGTATCCAAAGAGAAAAACAATGACCTTGCAAACTTGGTTTATTTCTATATAAGAGATAGGGGATGTATTTAAATGTTGATGTTTTGCAAAATTTATCTTTTTTGAGCTATTGAGAGGAAAATACACTTAAAGTTTGCTCCATCCTTAAATGAAAATTAAACAATGCTAGATTGTTTAGGAGATCCTAAAAAATTCCTTTCTAATCTTGAGGAGCTTATGCTCAGATACAAGGACACAACATATGAAAAGAACATCCAAGGAACGTGTAAGGTAGTAAACAACTAATAAAACTTTTAAAATACTAGAAATGTAACTAAAGGGGAAAGATGAGTTGACCTTTTAGAAGAGCAAATATTGACTTGGTACTTAAAGATGCTTCAACATATGGATTTTGGCAGGACACAGTTCATTGCGTTTACGTTTTAATAATTATATTTCTAGACACTTTTATTTTTCAAGTCTATGTACATATTTTACATAGTATCTTGTTCTTAAGAGTTTTAACTCCCTCTCTAACTTTATTTTAACTTATTCTTTAACATTTTCTTTTAAAATGTAATTCTGTAATTTCAAATTTTTGGAGGATTTAACGTCATTATTTGTTGGTTTTGTTCTGTGTGCTGACTCTTACGGTAGATTTTAATTTTTTTTTTTTTTAAGCAATACTGGGGTTTGAATTCAGGGCCTCGCACTTGCTAGGTAGGCACTTTACCATTTGAGCCACTCTGCTAACTTCTTAATTTTTGATTCATCTATTTTTTTGCATGTAAGAATCTTTGTGGCACATACTGGGGAAGAGTGTGTGTGTGTGTGTGTGTGTCCTTTCAAAACAATTTTGCTTTTACTTCTTCCAGACCTCATGCGTCTTCTTGGTCTGAGACTAATTTTTATGCTTATTTCTTAATTTGGAACTTTGGATAATGCGAATTTGAACCCCATTCAAAAATGAGTAGCAGGGTTTTGGTTTTGAATCCTTAAAAGTCTTTTTTTCTCCCTGTCCAAATCTCAGGTAGAGTCAGATTTTGTTATTATCTATCTGTGCTTCTGCAGACTCACTTCTACCTCCCTCCATGCTCAACTTTAAACTTGTCCTCTTCTCCTTTCAAGCCTCAACTCTGGTCTGTTTTCTATCTTGCTTTTATGTATATTTGTTAAAATTGATGAAATAACATTGCTACATTATTATAACTGAAGTCAGTAGTTTACATTGCACTTCACTATGTCTCATAGTTCTATGGGCTTTGACAAATATATCCATCAATATAGTACCGTATAGAATAGTTTCATTGCCCTGAAAATCCCCTATATTAACATCTATTCCTCTCTGCTTCCCTCTCTTCAACCTAGATCCTGACAATTACTGATACATATCTTTTTTTACTGTCTTTCTGTTTTAGAATATCATGTAGTTTGGATTATCCAGTATGTAGCTTTTTTTTTTTTTTTTTCACTTAGCCATATACACTTAAGGTTATCCATATCTTTATATGGATTGACAGCTCATTTCTTCTTCTTCTTCTTCTTCTTCTTCTTCTTCTTCTTTCTTCTTTCTTCTTTCTTCTTTCTTCTTCTTTTTTTCAGTACTGGGACTTGAACTCGGGGCTTTGTGCTTACTAGGAAGGCTTTCTACCACTTAAGCCATGCCTCCAGCCCAACTCATTTCTTCTTATTGACTAATAGTCTAACATATGGGTATACCAGTTTGTTTACTCATTCACCTATTGAAGGATATCCTTTTTTTTTAAATGATGACACTGGGGTTTTAACTCAGGGCCTCATACTTGCTAGGCAGGTTCTCTTAACACTTAAGCCATTCCTCCAACCCTTTTTTGTGGGTTTTTTTTTTTTTTTTTTCAAGATAGGGTCTCACAAACTAATTGCCCAGGGCTGACTTCAAATCAAGAACCTCCTGATCTCTGTGCCTGAGAAGCTAGGATTATAGGTGTGAGCCACTGGCACCCAGCTAAAGGATAGCATGGTTGCTTCCAAGTTTTGGCATTGTGAATGCTGCAGTAAACAATCCCTGTACAGATCTTTATGTTGACAGATATTTTCATCTCATTTCAATAAATACCAAAGAGTGATCATTGGATTGTATGGTAAGACTGTTGTTCGTTTTGTAAGAAGCTGTCTGTCTCCCTAAGTGGCTTTGCATTCCCACCAGCAATGAATGTGAGTTCCTATGGTGTTGTCATTGTTTTGGATTTTGGCTATTCTAATCAGGGTATAATGATTCTCATTCATTCTCATTCTCTCTCTCTCTCTCTCTCTCTCTCTCTCTCTCTCTCTCTCTCTCTCTGTACTGGGGTTTGAACTCAGGGCCTTGTCTTTGCTAAGCACGGTCACTTGAGCCATTGTTTTAATTTGCATCTCCCAGCAACATGTGATATTGAGCATCTTTTGAATGCTTATTTGCCATCTCTGTGTTTTTTGGTAAGATTGTCTGTTCAGATCTTTAGCCATTTTAAAATTGCTTGCTTTTGTTATTGTTAAAATTTAAGAGTTCTTTCTATATTGTACATACATACCCTGCATTAGACACATACTTTGCAGATGTTTTTTCCCTGATTGTGACTTGCCTTTTCATTCTCCTAACTGTGACTTTACAGAGCAGAATTTCTTCATTTTAATTAAGTTCTGCTTATCAATTATTTCTTTCATGGATTATGCCTTTGGGGTTGTTTCTAAAAACTCATTGCAAGTTCATGGTTACCTAAATTTTCTTGTATGTTATCTTCTAGAAGTTTTATAGTTTTGTATTTTATACCTATGATCCATTTTGAATTAATTTTTGTTGAAAAGTATAAGATGTGTGTGTTATGAGGGTGCTTATGATATCTTACTGTTCGAGCACCATTTGTTGAAAAGACTCCTTTTTCATTGTATTGTGAAAAATCGATATCTGTCTTTGTGTGGATCTATTTCTGGCTTGTATAAGTTTGCTAGAGTTGCCATAGCAAAGTACCAGTGACAAAGTACCCATACTCACAGTTCTGGAGGCTAGAAGTCCAAAATTGAGGTCTTGACAGGGCTGGTTTCTGCTCAGGCCTCTTCCTTAGGCTTTTTGATGCCTGTCTTCTGGTGTCTTCGCATGCTGTTCCCTTCATAACTGTGTACTTCCAAATAGGGACTTTTAAGTTGTAAGAGGCAGTAATGTAGAGCCAGATACAGCAGGGAACTATGGGAGGTAAGACCTAGGAGATACTGAGTCTAGTTAGAAGGTTGTCGTTGCTGCCTGTAGAGTCATTTCATAGAGTGGTTGGCAAAAAGTACTAATTACAAGTCATATAGATAAATAAGAGGAGGTGATGACATCTTCTGTAGTTGATTGTCAAGAGTTTGATACTGTTGCTTCCTGTCCTTCTGTTGGTCTCTTCTTTGGGACTCTTTATTGAAACCCTGTGCTGAGCTGTGTACCATGGCTGACTCAGGACAAACAGGCTGTGCTCCCTCTTCTCAGGGAGGCTAGATATGGGAATAGTATGGAGTCATTTAATTACAGCATTATGTGATATGGAGCACTTATGATTAAGTATTAAGTGATTTCCTTAAAAAGTTCAGAAGAAGACCAGGAAATGATTTACAGCCCATGATCTCTTTTAGATGAGATAGAATGAAAGCTTGTCCTTAAAAAAAGAATGTGATTTAGATATAAACAGGTGAAGTGTAAGGACATAGTAGTTGAGGTGACTATTGCAGAATGAAGACCTGGTTGAGGGAGCAAATAAGCAAGAAGGACTCATGCAGAGAACAGGTCAAACTACATAAATAATTTGTATTAGAGAATAATGGGGAAATTGGGCATAAATAAAACAACTGTTATACCAGATACTGTATACAGAATACTTACTATGAGGGTAGACATTGCTCTTTCCATTTTGCAGATGTGGAAGATGAGCACAAAACGAGAGGTCAAGATAGGCTCAAGGTCATATATCTTGTAGGTAGTTAAACCAGGATTTGCATTGAGGCTGATTGAACTGCAGGCCTTCTGTGTTATATAGTCATTGTATTTTATTATAGAGAGGTGGCTGAGTGTCAAATATATGTCAAGAAATTGTCTCCAGATATAAATTAAATATGATAGAAATAAGGGAACTACTGAAGATGTTTAAGTAGAAGTGTAGACAGTGAGCTAAAATAGGTGTGGTGTAAGGTGTCACTTAATCCCTAGTCTTTTAGATTAAAATACCAGGCTATTGGGAAGATGGTGCAGCAGTCTAAGAGTGAATGGCAATGATGTGAACTAGATCGATGATGGAAGTTTTGGATGTAGATGACCAAGTGGGACAGATGGGAAAATTGAGTGAATCAAGATAAGGACTTAGATTTTTGACAGATCATGATATCTTCAAGTAGAAAGGTGTTCCCATCCTCCTCTCCCCCTCCCGCTTTCTCAGGAAGTGGGACACTAGCAGATTTGAAGAGACCAGTAGGGAGATAGAGAAGGAAAGAACATACCTGAGAACAAGAATTCTTCCATGATGGCAGTGTCGAGAAGAGGTATCTTTTTGCCAGAGTTTTTGAAAGAAGAAAAGGTCTTGTCTAACTTCCTCTTTGCTTTTAATAGCTAAGGAATTCACAATTCACAATTTAAGATTTTTCATTGCAGTGTGATTGATGTTCGAGTGAATGAAGGAAATGTAATATGAAAGACCTGTGCTATAAGTACACCTATATGTGAAAGTTACAGTTTTTAGGTTTGATACTACAGGTTACTGAGTATTTTCTAGATGAAACAGATAAAAATAATGAAGTAAACAGGGATAGTAAGATTACCTACAACTATTATCAGAGTTTTCTGTTACCATCTGTATATCCTTAAAAATTTTTTTTTTCCTGGATTCCTGAATTCCCTTTAGTGCCTGAGGAATAGGTGCCTTATGGTATCCCTCTGTCCTTATGTAAAGGGGTTCATGCTCCTCCTCCTCCTGTCATTCTTAGGAGGCAACAAAGGAAGTGGCCATATTGAAGGTATAGAGCAATAGGAAACCCATATGGAGTACATTATTAAAATTTGTTCATCTTTCCATTCTCTATTCGTTGCATTATTAGCTGTCCCTTCCCAGTCCTCTACCACCCTTTTCCCATCATAAGAAACTCTAATCCCGAGCTTTCAAAGAGCACTAAGAGAAAGCCTTTTGCAGAAACAGGCCCCACGCAGTTAGGTTTGCTGTTTTGAATGTCTTTTGCTTTGAACATTCAGTCACTGTTATTTTTGCTTCATAGTCATTGTGCTGATACTTTTCTTTGGAGGTTTTATATTTCTGGTCAGTGCTATGATAGTTATTCCCTAACTATCTAAGTCTGCTAATCATATAGGATGCTTTGGTTTGAAATGTTGATTTTTTTTTTTTTTTAATTTCCAGTAAACTATGGTTACATGAAGTTTGACAACTTTTTTTTTTTCTTTCAAAAACCAAAATGGGAGGTTTCTCTTAATTACTGGTCAGAGTTACTGTTTTTACTAATGTAAAAATAGTGTTGTGTTTGAGTATTTGTATTGAGTGTCTTTAGCTGTTTCTATTGTGTTATGATGCAATCGTTGAATAAAACTTGGAATATTTGTATAACATACCATTGCTTTCAAAAGAAGTGATGTAAAAGACTAGCTTATAAAATTTTAAGCAGTGTATTTTAAAAATAGAATTTAACTTGGTTGACGGGCTTTAGGAAAAAACTCTGGAACCCTTATTTTATTTTACAGAGCAGTAAAAGTATCTAGCTTTTACTTGCAGAATAAAATTTTTTGATGCTGGGAATGAACCCTGGCTTGGGGTCTCACATACATGCCAGGCATGCGTTCTGCCCCTGAGCTGTGCCCCCACCCCCCGAAATTACCTCTTTACATGATAAGATCAGCTCTTTTGGAAGAGAAATGCCTTTATGTTTATCTGGCCAAGATTTAAGCTTTTAAAGCTCAAAACATTTAATATTTAAATTGTTTAGTTTATTATTAATAGTGCTTACAATTTAAATAATACACCTTATTTTAGATTAGTGGGTCTGTGTTGTCTCCCGTACCAACCCAGCTGGGGAATCATCCCGGACCTCACACAGGTTAGGCAGGCTCTTTACCACTAAGCTATACCCCTAGGCTTAAAACACTTTTAGATTTATAAAGTCAGGAAGGCTTCTCAATTCAGTTTCCCCTTTTGTTAACATCATGTGTTACCATGGTATATTTGTGACAACTAAGTACCAGCATTGGTATATTGCTATCAACTAACCTCTATTTTCTATTGCAGGACCCCATCTAGGATACATATTAAATTATGTTACCATGTGTCCTTAAGCAGAATTTTCTGGTCTATAAACAGTTTTGCAGACTTTTTTGTTTTGTTTTTGATAGCCTTGGCAGTTTTTTGAGGAGTGCTGGGCAGGTGGGGTTTTTGTTATTTTGTTTGCTTTGCAGCACTGGGTTTGAACTTAGGGCCTCCTGCTTGCTAAGCAAGCATATTACCACATGAGCCATGTCTCCAACCTTGCTGGGTCAGGAATTTTCTAGAGTGTTTTGTTTTTCAACTTAGGTTGGTCTGATTTTTCTCAAGGTTAGACTGGGGTTGTAGACTTCTGGGAGGATGAAGTATGTGTCCTATTAACATGAACTTGTTTCTGGTGATGTTAACCTTGATCATCTGGAAGTCATGTTTATCAGGCAATACCATATGTCAGTGTATCCCTACCTTTCTCTGTTGTATTCTTTGGAAGCAAGTCACTCACTTAACATAGCCCCATACTCAGGACTGGGGAATTACGCTTCACCTTTTTAAAACAGGAGCTAACTACATTACTTAGATAGAATTCTTTTGTAGAATTTTATGTCTTTGAGCTTATTTATTTATTCATTTTATTTTTGGGGTTATAATCTAGCACTGCATGATTTATTTCTCAAATTGCTGTAGTCTAGCTGTTGGGAGCTCTTCCATTTGTCTCCTGTGTCCCATCATTTTGTTTTTAACATTGTTGCACCTTATTATTATTTTTTTCTTTTATGTATGAGAAAACCTCTACTGTAAGGTTGACAGCCCTGAAAACTCCTTTTTAAATGTAGCGTTATGGATGTATTCCTACCCCTGAAGGAATGAGGGGTAGACATTTCCATATGCTATATATATATATATTTATGTATTTATTTATTTTAACACTTTTTGGCACTATAAGCTGCTTCAGACTCGTCTTGCTAATTCCCTGCCCCAGCCTGGTGTCAGCCATTTTTTCAAAGTACCTTGGTTATTTTTATTGGGTGTACTTATTGCTATTGTAGGACCTCTCTCAGAAGAGTAGTTTAGACATGTATGTCTATATTACTGACCCATGTGTTGTGCACAAATGTCTAAAATTATTTCTGTATCTGTGTCTGTTTTAAGGTAAACATGAGCTCATAATGAAGTCTCTTTAATCTAATACCACATGATTTCCTTCTAGCCTTCCCCTATTGCTAATCTGTCTCTTCCTTCAGCGGGAGAAAATCTAGCTCCTACCATCCATTTACATATTTGTTCAATTTTGCAATACCTGAACAGCTTTTTAGGAATTGTCACAACTCAGTTTCACAAGTTTACAAACCAAATTGTTTGAATATGTTTAAGTTTCGCACAAATGATGAAGTTCTTATATACTACTTA